>NC_139713.1:37940274-38165274 GCF_964188405.1 Protomyctophum parallelum
CCAGACATTAGAGACACGCCGTCAGACATTAGAGACACGCCCCCAGACATTAGAGACACGCCCCCCAGACATTAGAGACACGCCCCAGACATTAGAGACACGCCCCCAGACATTAGAGACACGCCCCCCAGACATTAGAGACACGCCCCAGACATTAGAGACACGCCCCCAGACATTAGAGACACGCCCCCAGACATTAGAGACACGCCCCCAGACATTAGTGACACGCCCCCAGGCATTAAAGAGACACGCCCCCAGACATTGGAGAGACACGCCCCCAGACATTAGAGACACACCCCCAGACATTAGAGACACGCCCCCAGACATTAGAGACACGCCCCCAGACATTAGAGACACGCCCCCAGACATTAGAGACACTCCCCCAGACATTAGAGACACGCCCCCAGACAAGGGGAGGGGGAGGGGCCAGGCAGGGGGCGGGGCCAGGCAGGGGGAGGGGCCAGGCAGGGGGAGGGGCCAGGCAGTGGGAGAGTAGGAAGGGGAGGGGCCAGGCAAGGGGAAGGGGAGGGGCCAGGCAGGGGGAGGGGCCAGGAAGGGGGAGGGGCCAGGCAGGGGAGGGGCCAGGCAAGGGGAGAGTAGGAAGGGGAGGGGGCAGGCAGGGGGAGAGTAGGAAGGGGAGGGGCCAGGCAAGGGGAAGGGGAGGGGCCAGGCAGGGGGAGGGGGAGGGGCCAGGCAGGGGAGGGGCCAGGCAAGGGGAGAGTAGGAAGGGGAGGGTTCAGGCAAGGGGAGGGGCCAGGCAGGGGGCGGGGCCAGGCAGGGGGAGAGACCAGGCAGGAGGAGAGTAGGAAGGGGAGGGGCCAGGCAGGGGCGGGGCCAGGCAAGGGGAGGGGGAGGGGCCAGGCAGAGAAGGGGGAGGGGCCAGGCAGAGAAGGGGGAGGGGCCAGGCAGGGAAGGGGGAGGGGCCAGGCAAGGGGGAGGGGCCAGGCAGGGAAGGGGGAGGGGCAGGCAGGGAAGGGGGAGGGGCCAGGCAGGGAAGGGGGAGGGGCAGGCAGGCAAGGGGGAGGGGCCAGGCAGGGACGGGGGAGGGGCCATGGGGGGGGAGGGGCCAGGCGGGGGGGGCAGGCAGGGAAGGGGGAGGGGCCAGGGGGGGGGAGGGGCCAGGCGGGGAAGGGGGAGGGGCCAAGCACGCACGCAGGGGGAGGGGCCAGTCAGAGAAGGGGGAGGGGCCAGGCAGGGAAGGGGGAGGGGCCAGGCAGGGGAGGGGCCAGGCAGGAAAGGGGGAGGGGCCAGGCAAGGGGGAGGGGCCAGGCAGGGAAGGGGGAGGGGCAGGCAGGCAAGGGGGAGGGGCCAGGCAGGGACGGGGGAGGGGCCATGGGGGGGAGGGGCCAGGCGGGGGGGGGGGCAGGCAGGGAAGGGGGAGGGGCCAGGGGGGGAGGGGCCAGGCAGGGGGAAGAGTAGGAAGGGGAGGGGCCAGGCAGGAGGAGGGGGAGGGGTCAGGCAGGGAAGGGGGAGGGGCCAGGCGGGGGGGCAGGCAGGGAAGGGGGAGGGGCCAGGGGGGAGGGGCCGGGGGGCAGGCAGGGAAGGGGGAGGGGCCAGGCAGTGGGAGGGGCCAGGCAGGGGGGGGCAGGCAGGGGGAGGGGAGGGGCCAGGCAGGGGGGGGGAGGGGCCAGGCAGGGAAGGGGGAGGGGTCAGGCAGGGAAGGGGGAGGGGCAGGAAGGGGGAGGGGCCAGGCAGGGAAGGGGGAGGGGGAGGGGCCAGGCGGGGGGGGGGCAGTCAGGGAAGGGGAGGGGTCAGGCAGGGAATGGGGAGGGGCCAGGCACGCACGCACGCACGCACGCACGCACGCACGCACGCACAGGCAGGGAAGGGGGAGGGGCCAGGCAGGGAAGGGGGAGGGGCCAGGGAAGGGGGAGGGGCCAGGCAGGGAAGGGGGAGGGGCAGGCAGGGAAGGGGGAGGGGCCAGGCAGGGGGGGGCAGGCAGGGGGAGGGGAGGGGCCAGGCAGGGAAGGGGGAGGGGTCAGGCAGGGAAGGGGGAGGGGCAGGAAGGGGGAGGGGCCAGGCAGGGAAGGGGGAGGGGGGGCAGTCAGGGAAGGGGAGGGGTCAGGCAGGGAAGGGGGAGGGGCCAGGCACGCACGCACGCACGCACAGGCAGGGAAGGGGGAGGGGCCAGGCAAGGGGGAGGGGCCAGGCAGGGAAGGGGGAGGGGCCAGGCGGGGGGGGAGGGGCCAGGCAGGGAAGGGGGAGGGGCCAGGCACGCACGCACGCACGCACGCACGCACAGGCAGGGAAGGGGGAGGGGCCAGGCAAGGGGGAGGGGCCAGGCAGGGAAGGGGGAGGGGCCAGGCAGGGAAGGGGGAGGGGCCAGGCAAGGGGGAGGGGGCAGGCAGGGGGAGGGGGAGGGGCCAGGCAGGGGGAGGGGCCAGGCAAGGGGAGGGGCCAGGCAGGGGGAGAGTAGGAAGGGGAGGGGCCAGGCAGGAGGAGGGGCCAGGCAGGGGGAGGGGGAGGGGCCAGGCAGGAAAGGGGGAGGGGCCAGGCAGGGGGAGGGGCCAGGCAGGGGGGAAGAGTAGGAAGGGGAGGGGCCAGGCAGGAGGAGGGGCCAGGCAGGGGGAGGGGCCAGGCAGGAAAGGGGGAGGGGCCAGGCAGGGGGAGGGGCCAGGCAGGAGGGAAGAGTAGGAAGGGGAGGGGCCAGGCAGGAGGAGGGGGAGGGGTCAGGCAGGGAAGGGGGAGGGGCCAGGCAAGGGGGAGGGGCCAGGCAAGGGGGGGAGGGGCCAGGCAGGGAAGGGGGAGGGGCCAGGCGGGGGGGGGGGGGGCAGGCAGGGAAGGGGGAGGGGCCAGGCACGCACGCACGCACGCACAGGCAGGGAAGGGGGAGGGGCCAGGCAAGGTGGAGGGGCCAGGCAGGGAGGGGCCAGGCGGGGAAGGGGGAGGGGCCAGGCACGCACGCACGCACGCACAGGCAGGGAAGGGGGAGGGGCCAGGCAAGGGGGAGGGGCCAGGCAGGGGAGGGGCCAGGCGGGGGGGGGGAGGGACCAGGCACGCACGCACGCACGCACAGGCAGGGAAGGGGGAGGGGCCAGGCAAGGGGGAGGGGCCAGGCAGGGAAGGGGGAGGGGCCAGGCAGGGAAGGGGGAGGGGCCAGGCAGGGAAGGGGGAGGGGCCAGGCACGCACGCACGCACAGGCAGGGAAGGGGGAGGGGCCAGGCAAGGGGGAGGGGCCAGGCAGGGAAGGGGGAGGGGCCAGGCACGCACGCACGCACGCACAGGCAGGGAAGGGGGAGGGGCCAGGCAAGGGGGAGGGGCCAGGCAGGGAAGGGGGAGGGGCCAGGCAGGGAAGGGGGAGGGGCCAGGCAGGGAAGGGGGAGGGGCCAGGCACGCACGCACGCACAGGCAGGGAAGGGGGAGGGGCCAGGCAAGGGGGAGGGGCCAGGCAGGGAAGGGGGAGGGGCCAGGCGGGGAAGGGGGAGGGGCCAGGCACGCACGCACGCACGCACAGGCAGGGAAGGGGGAGGGGCCAGGCAAGGGGGAGGGGCCAGGCAGGGAAGGGGGAGGGGCCAGGCGGGGAAGGGGGAGGGGCCAGGCGGGGGGGGGGGGGGGGGCAGGCAGGGAAGGGGGAGGGGCCAGGCACGCACGCACGCACGCACGCACAGGCAGGGAAGGGGCCAGGAAAGGGGGAGGGGCCAGGCAGGGAAGGGGGAGGGGCCAGGCAGGGAAGGGGGAGGGGCCAGGCAAGGGGGAGGGGCCAGGCAGGGAAGGGGGGAGGGGCAGGCAGGGAAGGGGGAGGGGCCAAGCACGCACGCAGGGGGAGGGGCCAGGCAGGGAAGGGGGAGGGGCCAGGCAAGGGGGAGGGGCCAGGCAGGGAAGGGGGAGGGGCCAGGCGGGGGGGAGGGGCCAGGCAGGGAAGGGGGAGGGGCCAGGCACGCACGCACGCACGCACGCACGCACAGGCAGGGAAGGGGGAGGGGCCAGGCAAGGGGGAGGGGCCAGGCAGGGAAGGGGGAGGGGCCAGGCGGGGGGGGGAGGGGCCAGGCGGGGGGGGGGAGGGGCCAGGCAGGGAAGGGGGAGGGGCCAGGCAGGGAAGGGGGAGGGGCCAGGCACGCACGCACGCACAGGCAGGGAAGGGGGAGGGGCCAGGCAAGGGGGAGGGGCCAGGCAGGGAAGGGGGAGGGGCCAGGCACGCACGCACGCACGCACAGGCAGGGAAGGGGGAGGGGCCAGGCAAGGGGGAGGGGCCAGGCAGGGAAGGGGGAGGGGCCAGGCAGGGAAGGGGGAGGGGCCAGGCAGGGAAGGGGGAGGGGCCAGGCACGCACGCACGCACAGGCAGGGAAGGGGGAGGGGCCAGGCAAGGGGGAGGGGCCAGGCAGGGAAGGGGGAGGGGCCAGGCGGGGAAGGGGGAGGGGCCAGGCACGCACGCACGCACGCACAGGCAGGGAAGGGGGAGGGGCCAGGCAAGGGGGAGGGGCCAGGCAGGGAAGGGGGAGGGGCCAGGCGGGGAAGGGGGAGGGGCCAGGCGGGGGGGGGGGGGGGGCCAGGCAGGGAAGGGGGAGGGGCCAGGCACGCACGCACGCACGCACGCACAGGCAGGGAAGGGGCCAGGAAAGGGGGAGGGGCCAGGCAGGGAAGGGGGAGGGGCCAGGCAGGGAAGGGGGAGGGGCCAGGCAAGGGGGAGGGGCCAGGCAGGGAAGGGGGGAGGGGCAGGCAGGGAAGGGGGAGGGGCCAAGCACGCACGCAGGGGGAGGGGCCAGGCAGGGAAGGGGGAGGGGCCAGGCAAGGGGGAGGGGCCAGGCAGGGAAGGGGGAGGGGCCAGGCGGGGGGGAGGGGCCAGGCAGGGAAGGGGGAGGGGCCAGGCACGCACGCACGCACGCACGCACGCACAGGCAGGGAAGGGGGAGGGGCCAGGCAAGGGGGAGGGGCCAGGCAGGGAAGGGGGAGGGGCCAGGCGGGGGGGGGAGGGGCCAGGCGGGGGGGGGGAGGGGCCAGGCAGGGAAGGGGGAGGGGCCAGGCACGCACGCACGCACGCACGCACGCACGCACACAGGGGGGAGGGGCCAGGCAGGGAAGGGGGAGGGGCCAGGCGGGGGGAGGGGGAGGGGCCAGGAAGGGGGAGGGGCCAGGCAGGGGGAAGAGGAGGGGCCAGGCAGGGAAGGGGGAGGGGGGCTGGGGACAGGAAGTAAGCTATTACACCCACTTCCTGACGTCCTAGAGAGACGGGACCACCACCGTTGCAATCGGGGCAAAAAAGTGAGTCTGGGGAACCCGCTCCCGTTGCTCAAAGACACTCCTAGGGTCTAGGGTCAAGGGTTGACCTTTGAAAGGCTTCGTTTCGGGCCTTGTGCTTTTAAAAATCTATAAAATATTCAGATAAAATCCTGTCTCTACAAACAAGACTGTTTCTGAATGTTTGAAGCATGCCGAATCCAATGGAATGGGTTTCGTAGCCCTACGACATTGCCAACTCTCCGCCAAATCAAAAGAGACACGTTTTTTTAGCCCCAAAAGCTCAATTAATTAAATAATTTTTCAAACACCACTTTTTCCGACTCACTTTTTCCAGCTGGATCTAATGGAATTAGTCCCGTTGAAAAAAAATGTTTTGTTATTTGTCTAACCACTTTAACGCTTATAAGTCAAAAACCCTTATATATTACGGGCCCATCTTTTAGTATGTTATATAGCTTGTCAAGACGAACAATCTGATATGTGGTTCATATGTGGTTCTCCACACACGGTCGTGTAATTCCTAACCCTAGGGTTACACTTTGAGGCGCGATAGCTCCTCCCACAAACGTTGAAAATGGGCGTGCCTTGCATCCACGCGTAGCTATCGATTAGACGAACGTGCTGATATGTGTCTCCCCGCGCACGGATGTGTGGTTCTCAAATTTTAAAATTTCAATTCCCCCTTCAATACACTGTCAGCTTCACCATGTCTATAAGGCTTCCGCTTTACACATGATAGTTGGAAAACTTTTGCTACGGGTGTCGCACGACAATGGCGGACATATCAGAGCGAAGATCTCGAAAAACTGAACACGCCCATGTAAATTACTTGGCTGACGGACTTATCGTTCTCGAGCTATCGCGCGTTGAAAACTAACCAATTAACTAGCCAATTAAGATAACCGTAAGTCCCTGTGCTGGGAAACACATATCGGCGTGTTCGGCTCGTCGTGCTGAGTCCGAAAATGGTCTCGGTTTTTTCCAGAAGGTTTCGGGGGGCTGGGGACAGGAAGTAGCCGTTTACACCCACTTCCTGACGTCGTAGAGAGATGAGACCACCACCATTGGAATCGGGGCAAAAAAGTAAGTGGGAATACATGCCCCTTGATTAGAAAAAATAATAGGAAATATCTTCTTTTTGGATGCATTGGTGCCATTTTTACAAACTTTGGCGCCCTTTTTCACCACTTTCCCAACGTCAGACAGTCTCGTCGTTGATATATTCGGATTCAGCGGGAAAAAGTGAGTCTAGAAAGGTATTTTAAAAAGAAAATGCACAACACTCCCTGTAGTTTAACCGTTAGCGCCACCTTTAGGCCCTTTCCCAAAGTCGTTTTGTTTCAAACAAGACATACTTTTGTTCAGAAGGTGAAGCTGAATCTGGGGAACCCACTCCCGTCGCTCAAAGACACTCCTAAGGTCTAGGGTCAAGGTGTGGCCTTAGACAGGCTTCGTATGCGGCCTCCCAGCTCTAAAATCAATAACATATTCAGAAAAAATCCTGTTTCCACAAACAATACTGTTTCTGAATGTTTGAAGCATGCAGAATCCAATGGAAGGGGTCTCTAAGCTCTACGGCACTTCTAACTATCCACAAAATCAAAAGAGACACGTTTTTTCAGCCCCAAAAGCTCAAATAATTTATTTATTTTTCAAACACCACTTTTTCTGACTCACTTTTTCCAGCTGGATTTAATGGAATTGGTCCCATTGAAAGAAAATGTTTCGTTATTTGTCTAACCTCTCTAAGGCTTCTAAGCTACTGGATATTAAGGGCCCATACAAACTTTGGCGCCCTTTTTCACCACTTTCCTGAGGTCAGACAGTCTCGTCATTGCAATATTCTGATTCAGCGTAAGAAAGTGAGTCTAGAGAGGTACCTTTAAAAAAAAATAGCAGATCTACAAGCTCATAGTGCGAGTGGCGCGCTACGAGCTTGTAGGTCTGCTATTTTTGAAAAACACACACACACACACACACACACACACACACACACACACACACACACACACACACACACACACACACACACACAGACAGACAGAGACAGACAGACAGACAGACAGACAGACAGACAGACAGACAGACAGACAGACAGACAGACAGACAGACAGACAGACAGACAGACAGACAGACAGACAGACAGACAGACAGACAGACAGGCAGACAGACAGACGCATGCACATATAGTAGGCTATTCTTTATTCAATTGTATGCATTGCAATTATTTGAAAACAAGACTTTTCAGAAAACCGTGTATTCATATTAGATGTTAAATAATTGGATGGCCAAAACAAATTTATGTTTTATGTTTTACTTTTGGCTGTCTGCTAATCACAAGGTAATTTTCTGCCTGTAGCACTTTGAGATTTGTTTCAAATGTAAAGTGCGTTATAAATACAATTTATTATTATTATTATAAAATATCTCATATTGCTTTCTCTAGCCCCCCCCTCTCTGTGTCTGTGTAACCCGGTTGGGTATATAATATTTTTTGGTTTCATGTTTTCTGTTTAAAAACGTTTTTGTTACTTCATAACTCATTTTTTAGGAGTTTGTTTTGTCTTGTTTTAAAAGAAAGCACTCATGGGGTTAACATTCTGTCTGGAACAGGGGGAGTGTGCTGCTGACGGACCGGCAGGAAGTGAACACCAGAGAGGATGTTGTTGCTCTATAGGAGGAGGGTGGCTGTAGCAAAGCAGTGATTCAGATAAACTGTGTCTTATATTCTCTAGTCTGCATTGCACAAACCTGCATGCACATGCTGTGTCTCCAGAGAGTTTACACAACAATCAGAGAGGACAGTCATCATGTTTGGAGAAGCAACTGAATGTCTCCACGGAATGCAGTGACAGTGACTGTCTTTGTGTTGAGATGCTAACGCTAATGCTAACGCTAGCTCAGTGAGGTTAGTGGGATGAGAGGAGACTGTCTGTCTGTCTGTCTGTCTGTCTGTCTGTCTGTCTGTAGGATAATGCATCTCACAGGTCTGTCTGTTTGATTTTTTAAAAAGATTTTTCAATAGCTAAAGCACAACAAAAGGGGTTCCCCATTGTAGCTCTGCTATTTTTGAAAAACCTAAGACACTTTTAGAATCTGATCTCAGGTCAGAATGGGTAATTAATGAAACTGTCAGGATGTAGAGGACATTTTTAGAATCTGATCTCAGGTCAGAATGGGTTAAGCTGTATGCCTCACTGTGTGGAGTCTGGAATCATTATTTTGTGTAAGGCAACATCAAGGCTTGACTTAAACATTACTTTCCCAACTTTGTAAAACAAAATGTAACAAACACAGATATAAATGCACTGAATGATTTATTAAATAACTGTGCAACAATTAGACCAGGTTAATGTGTGAGCAGGCTAGCCTGGCTGCATTCCACATGTTATACTGTCAATACTACACTGCTGTGTCACAGAGGAGGTAGAGTTGTTTTCATACTGTAATTAACAAGGAGAGCAGCGGTTGTAAAAAAGCTCATCAGAGAAAACGATGGATTGTGAATTTGTTTTTTAAATCATTCTGACCTGAGATCAGATTCATACGAGGTTTCCACTGGGACACACACACTGGTCTGATGAACCCATTCTGACCTGAGATCAGATTGTAGAAATGTCAGACGTTCTTCGATTCTTTCAAAAATAGCAGACCTACAAGCTCGTATCGCGCCACTCGGTGGCGCGCTACGAGCTTGTAGGTCTGCTATTTTTCAATAGCTAAAGCACGACATGATGCCAACACCAAAATGGGTTAAGCCTGTCAGCAACATGACATTTAACTTGATGATTAATTGTCATCCAAGTAATTGCGATTAATGATTTATTTTGTGTGTTTTTGACATTGAACATATAAATACAAATTAAATTTGCAGAGATGGAGACAAAACTGTGCAGAGATGGCAAATAACAAGTTACTGAGATATTTAATAATGATACTTAATAATGAGACACAGCATCGTCATGAGCTTGTGGATCTGTTTTAAATGTATGTTTGAAAGAGTCTATTATCTTCAATATGCCATTATGTAATTGTGACAGGCCCAGTGTCGTCAAGTGTAGCTTTGTTTTGATTACATGTTGATTAATTGCCCCGTGCCCACTGCCCACAGCCACGAGGGAGGAAACGGCGGAACAGCGATCGATCAGAAGATGGTTATCACTCTGACGGAGACTTCCCCGAGCAAGATTACAGGAGAGAGCAAGGGGACGACAAGAAGAGCAAGACCATCATGCTCTGGGGTCTGTCACTTCACACCACAGAGGACCATGTAAGGCTTTCTACATCACTAATCCATTCTGACCTGAGATCAGATTCTAAAAATGTTCTTCTACATCCTGACAGTTTTCTGAAAAAGCTATGTTTCTATGTCAGTCGATTTTTCTAAAATAGCAGACCTACAAGCTCGTATCGCGCCACTCGGTGGCGCGCTATGAGCTTGTAGATCTGCTATTTTTCAATAGCTAAAGCATAACATGATGCTAACACCAAAATGGGTTCCCGTTCAGAATGGGTTAAAACCACTTAAACCCCAGAGGGGTTTAGGGTCTCCATTAACCCACTGAGCGCTGTTCAGAGGTGGACAGCCGCTGCCCCTGCTGGTGGGGGCAATGGGGCTTAATGCGTTTAGCAGACGCTCTTATCCAGAGCGACTAAAACGATTGCGGATAATCAGAACCAGTGATACCAGTTGCAAAATGAACCTAGCATAATGGAAAGGTCAAAGATATGTTAAAGCTTAATGTGCGTACGGCTTTCAGGAGCTGTAGACTCTTAAGTAACATTCAAAGATTGTGGATTAATTGTCTGGTTTGAGAAACTACTTGTTTATTTTATTTGATTTATTTACAGGTCTAACTTTGAATGTTTGTCTTGTGTTTTAGATTCGAGCTGCCATGGACCAGCTTGAAGGCCCCCAGCCAGTGGATGTCAGGCTGATGAAGAAGAAGACAGGTGAGAACCATGTGTACCATAGGGCCATTCCTTCCCCCAGTCTTTGACCATAGGGCCAATCTGCTTCCGTTTTCAGACCCGTTTTGCCATAGCAACTGAGAATTACTTTTCATGATACGAATGGCTTAAAGAAAACATAAGAAATTTAACATTTAAATGTGGTAAGTGAGAGGAGCAGGGATATTTCTATTTGGAGAAAGTAAAAAATGCCGGGAGGCACACTTACTTTTTGGTTGAATGTCGTTCTTGCTGTGGCATTCAGGAATGTATTTTTCTTTTCTTTGTTGCTGTGGTAAAACTCCTAAATGGCCCGTTTTACTAAACAGGGCCTGGGTGGTGAAGCAGTTTGTGACAGTTTGCAAAAAAAAAAAAAAAATGCAACCAAAAAAAAAAAAAGAAGTATCAAGGGAGTGTGGAGTTTAGCCCATTCTGACCTGAGATCAGATTCACACGAGGTTTCCACTGGACACACACTGGTCTGATGAACCCATTCTGACCTGAGATCAGATTCTAAAAAATGTCAATCGTTCTTCGATTTTACAAAAATA
Source organism: Protomyctophum parallelum (assembly GCF_964188405.1). Classification (NCBI taxonomy): domain Eukaryota; kingdom Metazoa; phylum Chordata; class Actinopteri; order Myctophiformes; family Myctophidae; genus Protomyctophum; species Protomyctophum parallelum. The sequence goes on from NC_139713.1 coordinate 37,950,954, forward strand.
GCAGACCTACAAGCTCGTAGCGCGCCACTCGGTGGCGCGCTATGAGCTTGTAGATCTGCTATTTTTCAATAGCTAAAGCACGACATGATGCTGACACCAAAATGGGTTCCCGTTCAGAATGGGTTATACAGATGACATCTCTGTTTACAAAAAGAAAAAAATATATATATAAAAAAAAAGAAATCCTGAGAGATATAAGATATGTTTAGTGGATTGTACAGTTATATGCACAGCCTTGTTGCTATCAGTTTAGTTACCCAGTTAAACCATGCAGTCACACAGGCCAGGAACATCTTTTATTTTACAACCTTCCAAATGTGGCCCTTAAAAAGAATGACCAGTTAACGTTTTAGAGTGGAACTTCTATTCAGTTTAAGTCCAACTGTCAGGAGCTGGTTTTCTTTTAGTTTTGTTGGGGGTTTTTGGTTGTTGTTTTTGTCTATAAATAATACTGTGAATGGGACATCTTTTCCCCCTTGATATTGGCTGTGGGAATTCAATCCCTGGTTTTGTCTCTTTCCCACTGTATGGTACCGGCTCCACTGGACTGGACTCCACTCGTCTCTTGGGGTTTTCTATGAGGTGAAAGTACCTCCAAAGGTTGACATGAATACACTGCAGACTACTGATAGATGAGAGTCAAAGGACTCTCCCTTCATGAATGCTCCCAAATACTCACTGGTGTTTCTCAACCTTGTCAGGGCGTGACCCCATCCAAATTAATCACTTTTGAACTGGGGCCCTGACAAGAACTTGGGATGCATTCCCTTTTGCTTGACTCAGGAATAGGCCTATTTATATAGAGAAATAACCATCCATTTCCCATTTTTGTCTTGATCAGTGTTTGAAAGTTTTATAGTAGGCTATTCTTTATTCAAGTGTATGTGCACAATTGTTGTTTTGTTTTTATTTAATGTTATGTATTTGTATTGAGAGAGGCCAATTCCAGTTGTTTTCTGTTCAAACTATAGTAATAGTAGTTAGTGAGTCACGCCACCAGGGGGAGATCGCCCTATGGTGAGCATGGTTTGTGTAGTATATGGACCACGGAGGCTTCCGTTCTTCAGACAGATTTGCATCCTGCTTTGATGAACTCAACATATAAATCTCCTGTCTATATTTCCCCTGTACAACAGGTTAGTAAAGTGTGCAAAAGCATCATAACTTATATCAAAGGACTCATAAGCCTTTCCTTTCTTGTTTGGTCTAAGACTGATACAGAAATGTGTTTTGGTTTAGTTTGAGACTTGGGAAATGTACAAGTGAATGAGTGACTGATTCTAAAATGGAGGTCTTGTTTATTTTCTGTAAAAAACGGAGCTCCTCACTGATAATATGTATCTCAACACCACAGTTTAGCATAGGGTTGGGTGTGATAATGTACAAATGTTTATTGAATGTTTTGTGATAGTTTGAGAACAAGTGTTTTGATTAATTCAGTGCATTGTGTGATTTATAAAAAAACGTTCTGTATGCAGTAAAGAACAGACTGATAAAAGTAAACAATACAAGGTTTAAACCGTATTACAGTATTAACTGGAGAACCAAACGAACCCTTATGGTCTGTTACCCTGAGAGTGTAGCAAATAGACCCTTACACGTCCATTTGGTTCCATGTAATGTAGGTGATTTGTTCAAGGGGTATAAATTGGCAGATTGACTGAACAGGCAATTTATTTTTCAAGGGTCAACCATCTGTTTTTTTTTTACTTTTGTGTTGAGGAAAGGTGTGGATCGGACAGCCAGCGTGCACGCAGACGTCGTCCCATCCACAGGGGCAGAGGTCCACTTCTGTTTACTTCACTGCCATCCAGGGCAATGCCAGCATGTATGAAGGAGGGTAGGTGTCTGCCATTTACATTCAGTACCACAGAGTACTATTACATACACACGTGTTCAAGGGTCCTTGAGCAAGACACTGAACCCCAAATTGCTCCTTATAAGGGTGGTTGCCGCCAATGTCGGAGTGATGAAAGTGCCTTTGAAATGTAACACACATTGTAATGCATTCTTACACTATTTCCTTCACTCCGTTTTCCTCAGCTGTTGAAAAATAGCAGACCTACAAGCTCGTAGCGCGCCACTCGGTGGCGCGCTATGAGCTTGTAGATCTGCTATTTTTCAATAGCTAAAGCATAACAAAAGGGGTTCCCCATTGGGCGGGAACCCCTTTTGGTGTTTCAAACTTTAGCTGTTGAAAAATAGCAGACCTACAAGCTCGTAGCGCGCCACTCGGTGGCGCGCTACGAGCTTGTAGCTCTGCTATTTTTGAAAACGTCTGTGAAAAGTCTTTGAATGTATATTGTTTCAGAGCCAACGTTTTTAACTCGAATCTTCTGCTTCTGAGGGGTTCCTGGAACAATATATTTTCAGATGGGGGGGGTCAGCGGCCAAATACATATGATTTTTGGGGCGTCCTTGACATGAAATGCTGACAACTGCTGACGTAGAAACATGAGGTTTTTCAGAAAATTGTCATGGTTTAGAAGACATTTTTTTGTCAGGCCTAAATGGGTTAATATGTGCCATTTCTGAATGCTTTCCAAAATATCCTGGGAACCAGAATATTGATTTTGCCCTATGATTAATTGACCGACAGGGTAACCCATGTGTACCTGGCCATAGACGACCGTCTCACCTCACTGAAGATGGACACCTTCAGCAAGACACGAGAAGAGAAAATGGAAGACCTGTTTGCTCAGAAAGACGTACGGTTCTCCTCTCGGCACTCATCTGTATTAGCTGTAAAATGCTCTTTGTATCTCTTTGTTAATCAATTATAATAAACATCATGTAACAACATATAATCAATTAATAAATTAGATAGATAAGATTTTTTAGAACATAAAAAGGCTCTTCTCCATTATTGCAGGTTGTCCTGGAGTCCGTTGTGATGAAGAAACAAGGACTGTGTGAGATGCTGCAGTCCTGGAATAGCAGGTTACCTTATATACATATTTCTTCTTTTTTTTAATTAATCCATTTTGACCGATTTAAAAAATGTCTTCTACATCCTGACAGTTTTCTGAAACACCTATGTTTCTATGTCAGTCGTTCTTCGATTTTTCAAAAATAGCAGACCTACAAGCTCGTAGCGCGCCAGTGTTGTTTTTGGCAGCAAATTTCTATTTTAGTTTTAGTCATAGTCTCTTGAATAGTTTTCACTTAGTTTTAGTCACATTTTAGTCACCTGGAATGTTCTAGTGTTTAGTCTAGTTTTAGTCGACTAAATGTCATACGATTTTAGTCGACTAAATCTACAGTTGATTTAGTCGACTAAAATGTGTTTTGACAGGCCTTGATGTCGTTGTAATGACATATTTTACACTTTGGTTGCATGCTGAAAATAGCAGATATACAATCTCACAACGCGTTGCGCTGCGACGCGTTGTGAGATTGTATATCTGCTATTTTCAGCATGCAACCCAGCAGAAAACTGGATCTCTTGTCCACTAGTCCCTTACTAACATTTTAGTCTAGTTTTTATTTGTTGACGAAATTGTCAGTATATTTAGTCTTAGTTTTAGTCATCATAGATTCGTTTTTATTTCGTTTTTATTTAGTTTTAGTCAGTGGAAAAAGGTAGTCGACGAACATTTTTCGTCTTAGTTTTAGTCGACGAAAACAACACTGTAGAGCGCCACTCGTTTCTATGTCAGTCGTTCTTCGATCTTTCAAAAATAGCAGACCTACAAGCTCGTAGCGCGCCACTCGGTGGCGCGCTATGAGCTTGTAGATCTGCTATTTTTCAATAGCTAAATTATAACATAATGTTTGAAACACCAAAAGGGGTTCCCGCCCAAAATGGGTTAAGCATTTATTTCATATTTACATGTCGATTCCAGCTCTGACACTTATTTCAGACATGCTATAGTATGTTAGGCCTGACGTCAAAATTTATAAAATGTCTTCTAAATCCTGACAGTTTTCTGTCAGGATTTGCGCCACATTTTCACGATTTTTTCAAAAATAGCAGACCTACAAGCTCATATCGCGCCACTCGGTGGCGCGATATGAGCTTGTAGATCTGCTATTTTTCAATAGATAAAGCATAACATGATGCTAACACCAAAATGGGTGCCCGGTCAGAATGGGTTAAGCATTAGAAAGAAAAAAAATACTGACAGTAAAACAGAACTGAGTTCTCAAGAGCCTAATCTCGGGAATAAATAATTATATAAACAGTAGTGGAATTGTGAGGATCACAGGCCTGTGTAACTAGTGAATTAATGACTTTTGATTAACCCATTCTGACCTGAGATCAGATTCATACGAGGTTTCCGCCGGACAAACACTGGGTCTGATGAACCCATTCTGACCTGAGATCAGATTCTAAAAATGTTTTTCAAAAATAGCAGACCTACAAGCTCGTATCGCGCCACTTGGTGGCGCGATATGAGCTTGTAGATCTGCTATTTTTCAATAGCTAAAGCATAACACGATGATAACACCAAAATGGGTTCCCGGCCAGAATGGATTAATATGTTATTACCGTACATAATAATAATAATAATAATAATAATACATAAATAAAAAATACTTTGCAGGATCAAGTGTGCATAATTTGCAATGTTTTCACCCCATTCTTAACTGGTTTGTTGTTAAACAAGTGCGAGGTAGCCTAGGATCATTTAGTCTTCGGTGACATCATGTTTTAGAGACATTTGGTCGTGTGTATGCGTGTGTGTGTGTGTGTGTGTGTGTGCGTGCGCTCCAGTCTTGAGGCCTCATCCTGTTTAGCCTGTTCTTAGTAGTAAAGTCAGGAGGTTAAAACAAACCGAGACTGGAGACAATGTTTACACTTTACTCTTCAAATGTCTTACTACATTTTCAGACAAAAATAAATAATACATGCATTCTATTAACCCATTCTGACCTGAGATCAGATTCATACGAGGTTTCCACTGGACACACACTGGTCTGATGAACCCATTCTGACCTGAGATCAGATTCTAAAAATGTCAGTCGCTCTTCAATTAAAAAAAAAATAGCAGACCTACAAGCTCGTATCGCGCCACTCGGTGGCGCGATATGAGCTTGTAGATCTGCTATTTTTCAATAGCTAAAGCATAACATGATGCCAACACCAAAATGGGTGCGTTTTCAATAGCTAAAGCATAACATGATGCCAACAACAAAATGGGTGCGTTTTCAATAGCTAAAGCATAACATGATGCCAACACCAAAATGGGTGCGTTTTCAATAGCTAAAGCATAACATGATGCCAACACCAAAATGGGTGCGTTTTCAATAGCTAAAGCATAACATGATGCCAACACCAAAATGGGTGCGTTTTCAATAGCTAAAGCATAACATGATGCCAACACCAAAATGGGTGCGTTTTCAATAGCTAAAGCATAACATGATGCCAACACCAAAATGGGTGCGTTTTCAATAGCTAAAGCATAACATGATGCCAACACCAAAATGGGTGCGTTTTCAATAGCTAAAGCATAACAAAAGGGGTTCCCCATTGGGCGGGAACCCCTTTTGGTGTTTCAAACTTTAGCTGTTGAAAAATAGCAGACCTACAAGCTCGTAGCGCGCCACTCGGTGGCGCGCTACGAGCTTGTAGCTCTGCTATTTTCCAACAGCTAAAGCATAACATGATGCCAACATCAAAATGGGTGCCCGTTCAGAATGGGTTAACCCATTCTGACCTGAGATCAGATTCTAAAAATGTCTATTACATCCTGACAGTTTCATTATTAACCCATTCTGACCTGAGATCAGATTCTAAGAGTGTCTTTGATTTTTCAAAAAATAGCAGACCTACATGCTCGTATCGCGCCACTCGGTGGCGCGATATGAGCTTGTAGATCTGCTATTTTTCAACAGCTAAAGCATAACATGATGCTGATACCAAAATGGGTGCCCGTTCAGAATGGGTTAAGCAGTGACGTCGTGTGGCAGCCACAGTGGGCGCCACCTCACTTAACCTGAGTGTCATTTTTAATAATATAATAATCCATTCAATCGATTAGTTTGACTAACTGTCGCCTCCTCCTCTCAGGACACCACCATCTTCAGCCTGGACAACATCTCCGACAGCGGTGCCTCTCTGCCCCCCACGCCGCTGCCCCTCACTCCCGTGTCGCCGCCGACCCCCCAGCCCCGCAGCAGCGGCAGTCCCACGGAAGAGGACCTGGAGTACCACGCCGGCGTCCTGGTGCACGACGCCATCCAGAATGCCCTGGCGGCGCAGAACGGAGACCGCTGGCACCCGTCGGCGGCCTCCTCTCCCTCCGAGATCTCGCCTCTGTCCGTCAGCCCGGCGCCTGCCTTTTCCTCCCCCGCGTTGTCCTCCAGCCCGGTCCCGCCGCCACACCCCTCCCCTCGGCCCGACGGCCCGGCGGAGGTCCTGGAGACGTCCCAGGAAGGTTCCTCGGTCTCCCTGCGGGAGGAGGAGGAGGAGCGCCGGTCTCCTCCACAGACCCAGGCCGTCTCCCCTCCTCCTCCGCAGCAACAGCAGCAGAGACCCAGAGACGGGGGACCCAGGATCAAGATCCAGTCCTCCTACGCCAGGGCGCTCGCCGCCTCCACCCCGGCCCCCGGACCCCCGGAGCCAGTGTCGGCCCCTGTTCCCCGGCCGACCCCCGTCTACCGGTCCCCGTCTCCCCCGAGTCCGGAGCGGCCTGAGTTCAGCTACTTCAGCAAGTACTCGGAGGCGGCCGAGCTGCGCAGCACGGCGGCGGCGCCGCGCGGCCCCGAGGCGGCGGAGGGGGCCGCCGCCGTCGCCAGCGGGCCGTTCCGCCTCCGCTCCAGGAAGCAGCGCACGCTGTCCATGATCGAGGAGGAGATCCGAGCGGCGCAGCAGAGGGAGGAGGAGCTTAAGAAGGAGAGGGACGCGCAGCCCGTCATCACCGTGCGTCACAGCGCGGCGGGCGGAGGAGCCGTGCGTCACAGCGCGGCGGGCGGAGGAGCCATGCGGACGACGGCGCCGATGATGCGGCCGAACGCAATGTCGGCGGCGGACAAGGTGAAGAGCAACAGCCTGCCGGCACGGCTCACCCTGACGGCCAGAACAGCGCCAGGTGAGTTTCCTCAAACAGTATAGTTACTTAAACCAGTGGTTTTCAACCAGTGGTCCTCGAGGGGGTTCCAGGTCGTCCCCAGCTAAATGATGGAGAGTTGGTAATCAAATGGACCCTTATAATAATAATAATAATAATAATAATAATGAATTTTATTTATATTGCACAAAAATGAAAATGAAACCTTATAGACTTGAGAGCGTAAAATGAAACCAAATGGATTTTGGATTCAATTTACGCTCTCAAGAGTTACATAATTGTTTACTATCTGCATTACATAATTTACAAGAAGTCTACACAATTAGAGAATGTAGAAGAATTGTTATTTTGATCGATGTTTGCTAACAGCATTGTGTGTCAAAATCTCATCAAATGGTGTTCTGTGGATCAAATGCTGAATAAATAATGGGCCTTGATATTAAAAAGGTTGAAAACCACTGACTTAAACCCTCTAAAATGGACCTGAGTTGGCTCTATCCTTGGCTCTATCCTTGGTCTGCCCTTGTTTCCTTCTACAGCAAATCTCTTGGCAACAGCCAATCGACAATCACACAAGCTTGTCGATTGGCTATTTCCCGACGAATGCTCCCCCAGAATAGGGGGCGCTGGGTCGGTGGTTAAATAATACAAAAATCAGCTCACTGCAGTATGCATCACTTTAGAGAGAAAACACAACTTGTAACAACTGCAAGGTGACTCCACTGAACGCTACGTGTTCTCTGTGACCTCCAGGGAAGATCGAGAAGGTCGGCCACGCGCCGCCCGTCTCCCCGTCCACCTCAGAGGGGACGCTGTCTGACGCCGGCAGCGAGGACTCCAGCGGCTCGCGGGCCAAGAACTACATGCAGACACTGATGGAGGACTATGAGACACACAAGGTGAAGAAGAAGGAGAACTTGGAGGACAACAGTGTAAGTATACCAATCATGAACACCTGGTGAAGGGAATGAAAGGAAAAGAGGGGAGAGAGGCAGAGAGAGAGAGAGAGAGAGAGAGAGAGAGAGACAGACAGACAGACAGACAGACAGACAGACAGACAGACAGACAGACAGACAGACAGACAGACAGACAGACAGACAGACAGACAGACAGACAGACAGACAGACAGACAGACAGACAGACAGACAGACAGACAGACAGACAGACAGACAGACAGACAGACAGAAAGACAGAGGTAGAACAGAGAGAGAGAGAGAGAGACACAGAGACAGAGGGGAGTTAGAAATAGAGGAGAGAGAAATGTTGATCTCGCTGTAAATCATGTCATGTGGCCGATAGGGCAGGATCCTGTCTGTAATGTCCTGAGTGTCATTTTAACTCTTTCCTGTTCAACGACAACCATGAAGACACAATAGAATGTGTATTTATTTTCCCTCTCACAGTTAGGTCACCTTGTTGTGACTAGCTGTACTATTGTACTAGCTAACTAATGCAAAGGTTACTAGGTAGGTATTAGACATAATACTGTATTAAAAGTGGGAACACAATATTACGGGTCTGTTAGTTTCCACTAGCACACTCAGATTCAGAGTTGCATCACCGCCGGGGATTTGACAGTGCAGGGGGTTTTCCCAGTCTAACGGGATGTGGGAGTGAAAGTGAAATCAGAACAGCAGGGGGTTTCAGTGATGAGGACGCCGTCGTTTAGGAAGATTACATCACCCTGTGTTCCCCTTTCTAATACAGTTAGTAACTTCTATTTATTTTTAAACAGTGGAGAAATGACACATTTCAAGTTCCGTGTGGAACTGCCACTGAAAATGTAATGAATGCACAAAGTTGTCTTGTACCACAAATCAAGAACAATGGCACGCGTATTTCATTAAAGGTGAGGCAGAGACAACGGCCGCTTTCCATTTCTGGGTCGGGTCGCGTGGCGTGGTTAAACCAGAAAGATTGAAACGACCCAACCCGTAAACAAACCTCACCACTGAATTTCAATTATTCATGAGGAGGACAGCAAAAGCTTATTCATTTTTCACAAAGTTGCATCTAAGTAGTGTTGATTTCGTCAACTAAAACTATGACGAAAAATACCGTTTTACACTGAGGAAAACCAAAACTAAATAAAAACTAATTTGTTGACAATTTTGTCAACAAATAAAAACTAGACTAAAATGTGTGGAGTGGAGAAGAGTTCCAGTAGAACTAAAAGACATTTTCTGCTTGGTTTCATGCTGAAAATAGCCGATCTACAAGCTCACAGCGTGTTGCGCTGCGATGCGTTGTGACTGTGACCTTGTAGATCAGCTATTTTCAGCAAGTGTAAAATCAGCCATGACAACGCCATCAAGGCCTGCCAATTTTAGTAGACTAAATCCACTGTAGATTTAGTCGACTAAAACACAAAAAAAATTCCAGGTGACTAAATGTGACTAAAACTAAATAGACATTTGCAGTCAAAAACAACACTACATCTCAGAGATGCATGGACTCACTCGATCAGTTTATTTTGCTAGCTTTAGTTATAATAATCATTTCTTCTTCTGTTGTCTACATGAATATAACCACATTATAACCATATAAAATGAAATGGGAGTTAAATGCTGCAATTTGTAAAAATGGCAAAATATGACTCCTATAACGTCGTTGAAGTGGGACTCATAAAATGTCCCTGGGACTCATCTAAAAGACCATCCCTGCATCCCGGGACTGAATACATTGAAAACCTAATTACATCATATTTTAGGCCCACGTCCAATATCACCACAATTCACAGCCCACCAGTGAACCTCGACCCACAGGTTGGGAATCGCGGCTACAGGGCTATTTATTCATTTGTGTTCTTTTAAAATGTGCTATGCATAATGTCTGTAGTTGTTGTTGCTGTTGATACCTGATGTCATTACACATGTTGACTGTGTGTACTGTGGACTCTCTCCTGCTGGTCGCTCAGTATGCCCGTATGTTGCTGGCTAACGAGGTAACCGCTGAGGTATAGCTGTCCTGTCTGTCACACACCTGCACCTAGCTGCCGCACACCTGTACACCTGTATCCCTCAATTAACCCATTCTGACCTGAGATCAGATTCATACGAGGTTTCCGCCGGACACACACTGGTCTGATGAACCCATTCTGACCTGAGATCAGATTCTAAAAATGTCAGTCGCTCTTCGATTTTTCAAAAAATAGCAGACCTACAAGCTCGTATCGCGCCACTCGGTGGCGCGATATGAGCTTGTAGATCTGCTATTTTTAAATAGCTAAAGCATAACGTGATGCCGACACCAAAATGGATGCCCGGTCAGAATGGGTTAAAGGGATATATGTTTCACTTTCAAAACATGTTTGGGGTCATTTTTGTTGTCCGCTCAGGCTTTTGTGAGCGCCCCCACCCCCCAAGACAGTTTTTCAGTTGCATGATTCAGTATTTAGATATTTCATATCCATTGTAACTTCATGTTAGACCAGTGGTTTCCAACCAGTGGTCCGGGGACCACCAGTGGTCCTTGAGGGGGTTCCAGGTGGTCCCCAGCTAAATGATGGAGAGTTGGTAACCAAATGGATCCTTATAGATCCTTTAACTCTTGAGAGCGTAAAATAAAACCAAATGGACCCGTTACATTATTTAAATATTAGTTAAATATCTGAATTACTTAATTTACAAGAAGTCTACACAATTGAGTTGTTATCTCTCCTAAATACACAAAACACACATCCTTGGTCCTTGTCCTAGTTAATACGTGAGGGGCCGTGTTTTTTCAATAACTTATTATGAATTATTTATTATATGTTTTTTCCCCCCCAAAACACCATACATGTCATACGCACATTTAAACACACGGATACATTTGTACAGGTCTGCTTTGTTGTGTTTTGTTCTGTGGTGTTGATTCTGCATGTGCTTATCCATGCATTTTATATGACCTTTGACCCTTCAAGTCAGCATGTTTTTGCACACGCACGGACGCACACACACACACGCTCGCACGCACGCACACACGCGCGCGCGCGGCACACACACCCTCACACACACACACACACACACACACACACACACATACATGCAGGCTGCATACACAGGCAGACGCATAAGTACACACATGCAGTGTTCAACAAATCCTAAAACAGTTCTTTATTTATTATTCCTAATTTCCTATATTAATCTATATTTGTTTGTTTAACCCATTAAGACCTGAGGCCAATTCTACAAATCATCTCTGTGTCGGGTGGACACCTCATATGTCCAAAACTGTTTCAGAAATTTTACGAAGAATCACAAAAAGGTTTTCTGAACAACATTAGTGGGTTGACAACGACATAAATGGCGTCATTTATGTTGTTGGCAACTATTATTTCCTAGTCCTGAGCACCATTGCCATTACATAACATTGCTGTGAAAACAATATTATCAAGATATTATCGTCATTACAAATAACACAGACCACCCACCCCTCTCCTCTGTGTGTGTGTGTGTGTGTGTGTGTGTGTGTGTGTGTGTGTGTGTGTGTGTGTGTGTGTGTGTGTGCGTGCGTGCGTGCTTGCGTGCGTGCGTGCGTGTACCTGCATTGTAGGTCCTAGTGGATGTTCAAGCATGAACCTTTGTGTGTGTGTGTGTATGTGTGTGTGTGTGTGTTGGGGGGGGGTGTACGGGCTCAAATACTTGAGGTGCGCTTGATTTATGGGCTTTATAGTAGGTGGGCACATTATTTGTTGGGCTGTGCAAAGTGAGTACAGAGTCTGTCTGTCTGTCTGTCCTCTGTCTGTCTGTCTGTCTGTCTGTCTGTCTGCCTGTCTGTGTTCATAATATACTGTATGTCAATCTGTCTGGCTCAGCTCTGTACACCTCTAGGTTGTCTTGTTGAATGTGATCATTCATTACCACAGAAGCTTAATGAAGCGCACCCAAAGTGTTTCAAACTGAATGCATGTGGTTTGTGTTGCTGTTTACACCTTGGAAGATGTGGTTAACCACACACACACTGCAACATCCTCAGTGTTCATTTTATAACTTTGTACACTCACAGTCAGAGTTACAAAAGCATTATTGACACTGAGGATTCTACGGTGTGTGTTACACAGTGTCCTGCCATGAGTGTGACTGAGCTCTGATTCGCTGCTTCCCCTGTGATTGGCAGGTCCTGGAGGCCACTCGCGTCACCAGGAGGAAGAGCAACATGGCACTGAAGTGGGAGGCTGGCATCTATGCCAACGAGGACGGTGAAGAAGAGGAGGAGGAGGAGGAAGAGGAGGAAGAGGAGTAATCCGCTCCTTTTCCGAGGGACAGAAGGAGGGTAGAAGAAGAGTAGTGGAGGAAAAGGAGTGAATTGCTCCTTTTTGAGGAGGAAGTGGAGAAGGAAGTGAGGAAGAATGAAGTTGAACGAGTCAGGACGACCAGCAGTATTTATTTTACTTATAGTATTCCAATGATCACATGACCCGCTGGCTTGGCCAATGGGGCACCCATCCTGGAGATGTAACGACTTGTGATTGGCTGACTAGAGCTTTTGAGGGCGTGGCTAATGGTTTGGAGCGTTGCGATGTGGAATCGTGTTGTTGGTCCCAGTGGAAACTGACACTACATAGAGGCAATGCAATGCAAGAGATACAGCACAAAGAAGAGGCTGGCGGTTTTAGAGCCTTCTGATAGTGCTTTTTACATTGGAGACATTTTGACAATCTGGTATAAACTAAAATACTTGGATATCTCACACATTACAAACACTTTGTGGCCCATATTATGAAGTAGGAGCTCAACTCTAAGGATTCACTCGAGGTCAGGGGAAGTGTTCTGAAAAAAAAGGACCAGGAGTGATTTCTTGATTTTAAATTAATCCTGTTTTTCCAGTATTTTACATTACAGTATGAGGATGGATTTTGCCTTCCATCTGAGAAACAGAATACAAAAGATGAAGTGATGTGTTTTTTTTTAAATGGAGAGGAGCAAATATTAATTGGTTAGTGATTGTACAAACCAAAAGCCTGTGTATGAAAGGAGAACAGAGAAGTGGTTTTACCCACCACAATAAATCACTTCACCAGACCTTCAAAATACCTTTAGAATGTTCTTTTTTAAAGAAAAGCCATTATCTGAGCAAAGACAATCAGTAGATGTGTCCCTGGCTATGAACTCGTGCGGACCTATTCAAAAAGAATGGCGTCAAGGGACATTTTTGTGTGTGTGCAAAACGATGTAATTTATTCTGGATTCCTGAAATATCTCCAACTGACTTTGGTTATCAGTATCCCATGCTCTAAGTCTAAACTAGTAAGAGCAGCTGTCTAGGTTGAAATCCCTGCCGCTGTGCGTTTTGTTGAAGTGCCCTTGAGCAAGACACTGAATCCTGACCTGCTCGCGCAATATAAGACACTCCGGTTTAAGAGAGTGCCAGCTAAATGCCTAAAATTAAACATGAAATGTATGTTATTAATGTGTGCCTATCAGCGTGAAATGTCTGTTCACCGTTAGTCAAAGACCCATCTTCCATCTCATTCGTTCAAAATGTTCAACTAAAAGTGGGGAAATCATTTTTTAAAAGCCAACCTCAGATCGATCACCATTGACGGTATTAAACTGCAGTTGCAAGTTCTCTCTACACTTACAGTCTGTCTGTAATCTCTTCTTGAGATTATGTCGCTGTTTCTGAATGCATGCCATGTAATATTTTATCTTCTCCTCTACTACCGTTACTGCAGTCTCTGTCGGCTTTTAGAGTCAAAGTGAATATCTGGTATGACCACAGTTTGATAGATCGTTTATGAACACTAAACTTTTCTTCTCTAAATCGTATTAGAGAGTTTAAGAAGCACTGCGGGTCATGTTGGGAGTCACTGCAATGTATGAGTCTATCAATTAAAGTATTGGATAGGAATTGGAATTTGTATTCTGAAAAAAGAAAATATTTTATTTGATCTTTACTGGCGATGTCGCTTCATTGACTTGTGCTTTTTGTGTTAGTCAGTTGCTATATGTAATATACTGAACTATGAGGTATAGGATGTGTATTTGATCTATGAATATGAATGCTAGAAATTCATTGGGGCAACTGCATTATATCTAAATAGATCACATTAGCTGTGGAGAAGGTTGAATGAGAAATATATTATATATGATTTCTTTTCCTTTTTTAAGTTGTTAAACCAGTGTGTTGGAAGAGTATTCAAGTATTCCAAACCTCTTTCTAAAACTATTTAAGAATAATATTTCGAAGTTACTTTGCATGGAATTGTATACTTTTTTAACTGTTCATAACACTCGAGGAAACAATGAGCTGGGGTCAAGGGTTCATGTCGATGGGCTGTTTTTGGTGGAAAAGCTTCGAATTTACTCCACAAATGTAAAATTCTCGACTCAAGGGTTTTGATTGATTGATTGAATACTTTATTAGACAGAAATGCAAGCAGCAGTCATTCAACTTGGTCTAAAAGGATTTACACAAAACGGTCCTTGCGGACTTGTTTCCATTGAGGTCCTATGTATTAAATTAATCAACATAACATAACACCAAAATATATTCAATATCATCACAAATATAAAACACTATATGTACAGAGTAGAGAAAAGGGGGGGTGGTGGGGGTAAAGAGGGAGGGGGTCACCTTCCCCTGTGGTCTCCTGACAAGTGGATTTTCAGGTCTGTCTTATAGGAAGCCAGTGAACCATATGTTTTAAGGGATGGGCTCAGGGCATTCCACTCTTGGTGGCAATGCGGTAGTTAGTGCTGTGGTTAGGTTAACAGCGAGGATTTTAGAGATACACATTACACAGTCAGTTTTATGCCAATTTTGATGTGACCTTTGACATCGCTATGCCCCAACAATGAGTGAAGGGGAATTATAATTATTATAATTTATTATATATTCACTATGTGACAAAAATGAAACTCAAACTTATGTTATATAAACGCTAATTTATACTTTGGTGTACCATGTAAACACAACACAGTCATGGATCAAAGTATATATAAATTAACTCAAGGTCAAATTGAATTCTGTGGACTAGAAAGTGTGTGTGTGTGTGTGTGTGTGTGTGTGTGTGTGTGTGTGTGTGTGTGTGTGTGTGTGTGCGTGCGTGCGTGCGTGCGTGCGTGCGTGCATTTTTGTTTGTGTGTGTGTGCACGTGCATGCGCATGTGTGCACACATACATGTGGGTGTGCCTGTAAGTATTACATGCAAATTATTTTGGAAATTCTTCTAGCCAATGGAGTTTGTCATATACGGGCGATTAATTAGATGTTAAGATGTTTACTGTTAAACCACTTTATTCATCAAATCTTTTGAGTCTTTCCTCTTCTGATTGTCACGGTGTTGACGTTATGAGACTCGACCAATATAGAGAGAGACGGTGAGATATTTCGCAAGACTGATGACGTGACCATGAACTCATTGAGACACTGAATCCCATCCCAGCTGTCACTCCAAACTCTCTTAACCACTTGAACCCTTGCCTATATTCTGGGGCCAGAAACAACCAAGTGACAGCATAATACGTCCATTTCCCCTTGAACAACACTGCAAGCAATCAATCTTTATTGTCCCAACACACAGTTGCAAAGTAAAAATGTTGGCGACATTCTTCTAGACCAGAGGGAAAATAAAACAGAATAGCAGGTTAAAATCTCATCGTGCATGGTTGCAAGTCAAGGATAATACATTTTAAAAGGAGCATTGAGTGTAAAATCGCAGTGTTTATTTATGCTTTCTTCCCTCATGATTAGTCTTTTTTTGGAAATATATTGACTAATATATTATCCCAAAAGTATTTAATGGGCTAATGTTCCATTATGATTTTGCTGTGCTCGTTATTTAATCAGAATGAAACAGTACTGTTATGAGAGCATTGTGAACATGGAGGTACTGATATGAGATATGAGATGAATAACACAAAGACTGTCATTCTCTCAATTATTTGATGAATCTGACTTGCAGCCCTAGATGAGAACACAAGTGAATGAGGTGTGGATGTTGCTGCTTCGCCCTTATGCCTGATTTTATAGTTTGCCGTGACTTGTGACGAAAGTCATACACAAAAATAGAAAACCTACTATAGCTGTGACCAGAACAGAAGAGACCCCCCTTTCTTTTGTTTTTCTTTTGAAACAACATTGAAAACTAATTTATATAAGAAAATGTTCTATTGATGTGTAAGCGTGGAACACGTTTGAAACAGTTTTTGAAAACTTCGTGTTTTGCCTTTCGACGGAGGCTGAATTGTTTAGGTAGTCAGTCCAAATGTATGAAAGAGTTTACAGATGATATTTATTAAGTATTGGGGGATGTGTATTGAGGGAATCATGCAGGACAAGAAGTGTGTTTTAGGACAAAGGACAGAAAGATTATTTGTAATGGTTTTAGTTTTACAACGGCCTACTTTTCAATGCAATGCTTACAGTATAGGTGCAACATTGAATAGAAGTGTGTGTGTGTGTGTGTGTGTGTGTGTGTGTCATGGCTGAATGAGTGTAAAAGACAGTTTATCTAAGCTCATCTCGCTCAAGAATCGCCTAAGGGTGGCGCCATTTCCATGGTGCCAACACAGAATAAATCCATATACTCACGAAACAATACTGATTGGGTCGTGCAGCTGTCTGTCACGACTGTGGCTGCAAGCTCCGCCCAGAGCCTATATAAGCAGCACACAGCCGGAAAAGACGTCATTCCTGCCTTTTTCTGCGCTAAACACAGATTTTCTAAGACTACCACTTCCATAACTCCGTTGAGACTATTTTTCCCCCTGGACGAGTGCTTCACTTGTACCCTGGAATTCGCGGTGGAAACCCGGTGGTCTTACACTCACGAGAACGAAACGCAGTAAGTTTCAGAAACAATAAAAAAGGGGCTTTTTTCCTGTCAGTGCTGTGAAGCCTCTCGGACATAGCCCCGTTAGCCTTGGCTAACACTAGCTTAGCTTTAGCCTAGCTGTTGACAAACGCTAGCTTAGCTGTGGCTCAGCCTAACCAGTGTCGGGAGACCTCGCGTTAGCCGCGAAGCCCTGCCTGGACCGTGGAACAAGAGCCAGCCGACGATAGACAAGACACAGCCGCTCGTCGGAAAGAAGTTCAGCCCGGCGACCCGTGGAAGTCAACCTGCACTGCTCTGCTAACGGTGAGTTGATAAACCTCCGCTTTGCAACCCCAGTTAGCTCTGTTTTCTCCCCTGTTTTCTCTACACTATCGTCGGAAACCTTGAGGGACCCTACTAGCTAAAACGCAGTTTTCACAGACTCCCTCGGCCCGCGCTGACCCACGTTCTTTCCCGCCACGTTGTGTCGTAAGACCCCGTCGGCTCGGAAGCCCGTTCCACGGCTATCACAGGCTCCCACACGGCCGCAAGGCCTAGCGCTAGATCGGCGACGCACGTTGCTCCGTGCCGAAAGGCCCTAGCTACTAGCTAGCTACTATCTAGCTGCCCTCTGGCTACTTCTAGCCTCCTCTAGCTGCTATCAGCTACTCCTGTTGCTTCTAGCTACTGTTGACTGCCCCTGGCTCTTGGTGTGTGTTTCTGTAGCTGTTTATAGTGACTTCTAACGTCATCTGGCTACACCTAGCGACTTTGTGGCTATATGCTAGCGACTTCTAGCTACTTCTAGCGGAATCTAGCGGATTCTAGCTACTTTTTCTCCAGACCTCTGGAGAACACTGCGCTTGGCCTACGAAACTCTCTCCTTGTGTCGGAAGACCCTGGTTGGTTTTTTCTAGCCTCTTTACACCTCAGTGGATAGTTGAAAAACGACACTAGTCAACATGGCTACTGGCAGTGACACTACGCGGCACGACCAGACCCAGGAGGACCGTGAGCGGATCTGTTTCAGTCGTACCTGTAACAGAACCCTGGCGTCAGACGACCCGCACACCTCGTGCATGTTCTGTTTAGGCCTTGAGCACGCTCGTCAGGCCTTCGAGACACATGGTTTCTGTCCATGCTGCCTTGTCCTCACTACTAAGGACAAGGGCCGCCGCCTCTCACGGGTCGGCGCACACTTCAGAAGGATCGCTGACAACCCCGTCCGGGGCCCTAACAGCGATGGAGGTCCTGACCTCAGAGCTACCCTGTCCCGCCCTGCCGTTGATCCTTGGCCCTCCCTTCCTACTCCCAGTGGTAGGATCCCTGCCAAGTCCGGCTCCACTGTGACCAAGCCTAAGGCCCGCCCTACGGCAACGGTCACGGGACGGGATTTGACCATTGGGTCTAAATCACCGACCAGGAAGGCGCCCAGGATAGCGATGAAGAGGGCCCCATCCCTCCGTTACGAGGAGGAGCCCTGCGAGGACGCACGGGCCAGACCACAACCGGCGCCTAGACGTCGCCAGCCGGCCGCGTCCTTCACCAACGCCTGGACTGACAGAGCCGGAAGGGCCCGCAGTCCTGACACTTACTACAGCTCCGCCGGTGCTGCTAGAGCCGGAATGGTCGGCAGCTCCGCCGGTGATGTCTATCCCCCACAGCGTATTAACGACAACTGGGGCGAGGAGATGGAAGAGGTGGATCCTCGAGACGACCTGCCCTCATACCAGGATCCCCATACGGAGGATTTCACGGTCCTCGACGAGGTGTACTCCGACGACGAGGACGACAGGTCCTCTGACCCCGACGTCATCCTGGACCGTGACGTACGCTTCGGTGACCTACCGGACACCGACCAAGCGGACCCGGACAACCTCCCTCCACTGGATCTCCTCCCTCTGGACAAGGCAGACATTGTGGAGGTGTTCATGGTGGCGGCCATCAGGTGTGGCCGTGCATGGCCAACAGCGGCGCCCCCTCCACCAGAGGAAGAGGAATGGGGATCACGCCTCAGACAGACCGCCAAACCGGTCCCTCGAGTCAAACTTCCCTTGGCCCAAGGTTTCAAAGCCCACCTGACAGCCATGTGGAAGGAGCCGCTGACACCGCTCCCCATGCCGCGCCGCGTGGGCCTCTCCCTGGACACTGAGGACATGCCCACGGTGGGCCTCGACAAGATGCCGGCCATCGACAGGATCATGGCGGCTTTCCTCCTAGACCCCTCCTCCTCCCATGTCACCCCACTGTCCAAGGACCCAGTCCTGACAGATAGGAAGGACAGGGAGGCTTCCGCAGCCAATGGGAGGCTCTACACACATTTGGCATCGGCTGGCAGGCACCTCAATGCCGCCCTCCTGCTGCAGGGGTCTCTCACGAGCCTGCTGCTGGAAATGGGGGACTCCCCATCTCCAGAGCAGATGGCAGAGGTTCGTCGTCTCCATGACGAGTCTGTAGACTTCGTCCACACCGTCACAGAGCAGGTGGGGAGAGCTATGACTCTCTCCATCATGGCGGAGAGGGACAGATGGCTCGACGTCTCTCCAGACCTGCCTGCAGAGACCAAGGCGAAGCTCCGGAAGGCGCCCATCAAGCCTGGTGGCCTCTTCGAGGGGACACTGGAGGAGCTGGCTCTGACCTGGGAAGGCCAGAAGAAGGGTCGTGAGACCCTTGCTGCCTACGCCGCTCCGGCTCAGCGTACACGCCAGCCTTCGCGCCAGTCCTCCCGCCCACCTACGCGCCAACCCCAACGCACCAGCGGTGGTAGGGGTGGTCGCTCTAGCTCCAAGCCCCGCCGGGAGAGGACAGGAGACCAGCAGGCACCATCCGGTACCTCGGCCAACGCCCCCAGCCGTGACAGACGCCCGGCTGGGCGTGGCCGCGGCCAACCAACCCATGGCCCCAGACGAGGCCAGGGCAGAGGCCGTCGGGAGCCGCAGAACAAGTGACACCGTCCCCGTCCCAGGGGAGACGAGACCAGACGTCTCCCCTCCCCCCCCGAGCCTGGATTCGAGTGTCCTTCCCACACTCAGACCGCCCAGGAAGAGGCGGCGGCTCGTGATGCGGAGCGTCACCACGGGTGCGGCCGTTCATCAGAATGTTGTTGTTCCAAATGTTGTAAATGTTTATTTTCCTGTAATAAAGGCCTTGATGCCATTAAAAACAAAACAACAACAACAACATCGGGGGGACATGAACCCACTGCCAGGAGTAGCCCCCGGGCTCTCCGACACAGTGGGGCGGGACCTTGGCCTTGTGGCGGGCCTAAACGCCACTGGCAGGACGGGTCATGCCGAAATTTTCTCTGGTCCACCAGGGGGCGCCAGCCCTGCGCGACGACGCGCTCCCCTGGCGATGGAGAACCCCCTTGCGCGTCGCCTGACACAGTGGGAACTGTGCGGAGCGTCTCCTTGGGTTCTCCGCACCATAGCGAGAGGTTACAGGCTCCAGTTCGCTATGAGACCCCCTGCATTCGGAGAAATCCTCTACTCCGATGCACGCGGCGAAGCGGGTCAGGTTCTCCAGCAGGAGATCAACTCTCTGCTGGAGAAGAAGGCTGTCAGAGAGGTACCCCTGAGCCAGAGTCGCAGCGGGTTTTACTCACGCTACTTCCTGGTCAAGAAGAAGGGGGGGGGGCTGCGTCCAATCATGGACCTACGAGCTCTCAATCGGTACCTCAAGTCCTTCCGCTTCAAGATGCTGACAGCCAAGTCTCTTGTGCGCTCTATACGCATGAACGACTGGTTCACATCTATAGACCTGAAAGACGCCTACTTTCACATCCCTATCTACCCACCTCACAGGAAGTTCCTGAGGTTTGGTTTCAAGGGGAAGGTGTACGAATACACGGTTCTCCCCTTCGGGATGTCCCTGAGCCCCAGGGTGTTCGTCAAATGCACCGAGACGGCTCTGGCCCCTCTGCGGCGACGAGGTCTACGTGTAGCGAGCTACATCGACGACTGGCTTCTGAGCGCAGGCTCGCCACAGGAGGCACTATGGAACACCACTCGGGTGGTGTCCCATATGTCCTCCCTAGGGTTCACCATAAATCACGAGAAGAGTGTTATGGTGCCCGCCCAGTCGATCAACTTCATAGGCATAGCACTGGATTCAGTCTCCTTCACGGCTCGGTTGAGCCCGGAGAGGATCGACGCCTTCCTGAAGTGCGTGGCCCTGTTCCAGAGAGGACACAGACTGCCACTCAGAATCTGCCTACGTATGGCGGGACTGATGGCGTCGGCCATCTCCCTGGTGCGGTTGGGCAGACTCCACATGAGACCCTTTCAGCGCTGGTTGAGGTCTCTACGGGTGCCCACCAGATTCCTCTCGCGGCGAGTGACAATCTCCGGGGAATGCACGCTCGCCCTGAGATGGTGGTCGGACAGACGGATCCTGACGGAGGGAATCCCCCTTGGTTTACCGTTGACCAGGAAGGTCGTCACTACGGACGCGAGCCTGAGTGGGTGGGGGGCCACCCACGAAGGCAGGTCGGCCAGAGGGATATGGGATGGAACCTTGAGGTCCGCCCACATCAATTATCTGGAACTCCTAGCGGTCTTCCTCGCGCTGCAAGCGTTCGAGCCGCTCATACGGGGTTGTCATGTCCTCGTCCGTACCGACAACACGACAACGATGTGCTACATCAACAGGCAGGGTGGACTGAGGTCCTTACGCCTGCACACGTTGGCATACAGGCTTTTGACTTGGTGCGACGGGCGTCTTCTGTCACTGACAGCCTGCCACGTCCCGGGACTACTGAACGCGGGTGCAGACCTGTTGTCCAGAGGTCCCCTCCGTTACGGCAACTGGTCCCTACACCCGGGTGTAGTGGAACAGATCTGGGACAGGTTCGGGACTCCGGTGGCAGACCTGTTCGCTACAGACGAGAACAAGAAGTGTCCACTCTTTTTCTCCCTGACAGGCTCGCCAACTTTGGGACTGGACGCGATGGCACATCGGTGGCCTCGGGGCCTACTCTATGCCTTCCCTCCACTAGAGCTGATTCCCTTCACCTTAGCCAGGGTGAGGGTTCAGGGCTCGAACGTGCTACTAGTGGCTCCAGCCCGAGGGTCCTGGAGACAGGACATTTTTCCCCTCCTCTACGACCAGCCTTGGCAGCTCCCTCTGTGGAGGGATCTGCTTACCCAGGCGGGTCGCGAGATATTCCATCCGCGCCCACAGGACTTAGACCTCTGGGTGTGGCCGGTGAGGGGTCGACTCTAATAGCCACAGGCTTGCCCCCTAGAGTCATTGAGACGATCTTGGGGGCCAGGGCCCCTTCGACTAGACAGCGGTACAACACGGCTTGGAACGTGTTTATGCGCTGGTGTGCGGCGAGGCCGGAACGGGCCGTTCCTTTTCAGGCCTCGGTGGTTCTTATCCTAACCTTCTTGCAAGAATTGTTGGATAGACACTTGGGGAACTCCTCAGTGAAACTCAATCTGGCGGCCATATCGGCCTACCATGTGGGTATGGACAACAGACCAATAAGTGAGAACTTATTGATTCGACAGTTCATGAGGGGTGTCAAGCGTGCTCGGCCGGTATCTAGATCCTTAGTTCCCTCCTGGGATCTGACCTTGGTACTGCACGCTCTGTCGAGAGCCCCCTTCGAACCGCTGGACACGGTGGGTTTGAAGTTTCTCTCACTTAAGACTGCCCTGCTGGTCGCCTTGACTACAGCGAAGCGATCTAGTGACATGCACGCGCTCTCGGTGAGTCCAAGCTGCATGAGATTTAGTGGGAACGGTACCAGGGTTTCGCTCAGGCCGAACCTGTCGTTCCTGCCCAAGAACTTTCCTTCCGGATGTACTCCGGTAGACTTGGCAGCTTTCCACCCGCCCCCTTTCGCATCGGCGGAAGACGAGAGGCTGAACAGTCTCTGTCCGGTCAGGGCGCTGAAACTGTATGTAGACAGGACTGCTGCCTTTAGGAAGGGCAATCAGTTGTTTGTCGCATGGGACCCTCAGAGAAGGGGGAATCCCATAACCAAGGTGAGACTTTCACAATGGGTTGTGGAAGCCATACAGTTGACCTATGCCGAGAGTGGTACACAACCCCCGGAGGGTTTGCGGGCTCACTCTACGAGAGGCATGTCTGCATCCTGGGCTCTTGCGAAGGGAGCATCACTTCAGGATGTGTGTACGGCGGCGAGTTGGTCGTCCCCTTCGACTTTCGCCACGTACTATAACTTGGACGTGGCATCTCTTGGAATTGCTCACGCCGTTCTGGGAGCTGCCGCTAGGTGATGGGACAGTTGGGAACAACGGTCACACACGCGCACTTCAGGAGATAGAGCCTAGGGCATATGAGATGGGGAACCATCAGCCCGCGTCTGAGTGCTTAGACAGTTTTCACTGGCTAGCTCCTTAGGTAGGTTCTTGTCTACTGGGCCTGTGGTCCAGATAGCCTCCTTGCCTTTCCTTCTCCCCACGGGCAGGGGACTGCTGGGGGAGGGGTCCCGGGTCGGGCCTCCTTTTCAACTGGTGGTAGTGATACGGGGGGTTTATGTACACCCTTAGGCGATTCTTGAGCGAGATGAGCTTAGATAAACTCTGGGTTACTTTAGTAACCTCAGTTTATCAAGCGAATCGAGCGAGAGAATCGCCCTTACTACCCTTCTTGCTTAGAAAGAGCACAGAAAAAGGACTGGTTGATAGGAATGACGTCTTTTCCGGCTGTGTGCTGCTTATATAGGCTCTGGGCGGAGCTTGCAGCCACAGTCGTGACAGACAGCTGCACGACCCAATCAGTATTGTTTCGTGAGTATATGGATTTATTCTGTGTTGGCACCATGGAAATGGCGCCACCCTTAGGCGATTCTCTCGCTCGATTCGCTTGATAAACTGAGGTTACTAAAGTAACCCAGAGATACATGTCGACAATATTAGAACACAACTGCTGTCTTCCCCTGTGTGCTGTCGCCGCACGCACGCACACACACACACACACACACACACACAACGTTGAATCTGCCATTTGATGGGGAACTTATTGTCATAACTTCAGTTTTCTTTATTTTTTTTGGTATTCACTACATGTCTGCTTCTGAAATTCTTCTGAGCACCAACATAAACACAACAAAGAATTACAATTTTATGGGGGTTAAGATCATTATCATTATTATTTGTATTATTACTATGGTTCTGTTCTATGGCATAATGCTAGGGAGATATATTTATCATGAGCAGGCTTGTTTTGCTACACCTGACAGCTCTGGAGGGGTGGAGCCACTCGGCACCAAAGCACAGCCAGTATTTTTATTTTTATTTTTTTGTCTTTTTTCCCCCTTTCTTTTTGTGTGATGAAGCAATGCTACTATAAGCTTTATTTCCTATGTTAACCACTTGTATGCTCATATTCCGGTCTGTCGTTTTGTAGCACATGTTAAGTCTCACACTTATACACCCACTATATTAAATAAATATATATATTATGGATATTTTCTCATTAAAAACAAAACTTGTAACTGTGGTTTCCAAGTGTTTTATGTATAGCTATGACCCTTTATGACAGTAACATCCTCAGTGTTAATTTAATTCTTAAGAGCGTTGAGTTTTTTTAAGTTCACACTTGGTGGAGATGCTTACATTGTGGTTGGTTTTAACATTAGAATCCAACCACACCATCCCATACCCTATATAGCCATATCACTGCCCATGCAGTTGAAACACGTTTAAACTCATTCAATTCTTTGTTTGTAATGCACTTTGGCTTTTAGGGCAATTGTCTAAGTATATTTTTAAATTCATCTCTATAAGATGAACTAATATACTGTCATAATCATAATCAGTCTTTCATATTGTCCCCATAGGGATAGGCTCACAGTCTGTTCAACAGAAAGACACACAACACCAAGACAATATACACACAATAGTAGCCTAATTATATTATAACACACAACAAGACAAACAAACCATTTCAAAGTTCTGCACCTTCATCCGGATGGCATGAGTGAAATGAGGGATAAGTGTCACTGCAGCCTAACCGTACCCTCTTAAAGATATTTGGGTCCCCGGGGCAGCCCTACTTTGAGAACGACCCATATAGGACTATATTCTTTCAGCTGAACTATTATAGGCTACACTATGTGTATCAGTACAGAAACAATTTGATCAAAGGACCACTATACTGATTATACTACAGTAGCCTATAACATATAGAAAGGAGTGTATAAATGTGAATAACCATGGTGCTGATAGTGATTGGACATTCATCAGTAGCCTACAAAATGTGACCAGTATATTTTTTGTAACCCATCTTTTATGATAAAAAAAATCACATAAAAAACATTTCACAATAAAAATAGACAACGCACGCACGCACACAGACGCACACATTTGATTTGTCTTGATTGGTTGTCAGGCGAATGAGGAACTGTCTGGCACTGCATGGGCGGATCTACCAGTCCAGGTTTGACCACATTTCTGTCTGCAATCCTACCGTTCTACCAATTCCCAAAAGACAGAAAGAAAAGGCCTCCGGACTGCCTGCGGTCTACGAGGCAAGCCGCAAGACAGAGAGAAACTGTAGTCGATTCATTCCCAATTAAGTTATAAGTTCCCATTCAATATGTCACGTTACACTGTTTACAGACGTTAGTCTGTCTAACTGCCCTTCTCCGCGGTGGAAACGGTTTACTTGACAGTTGTCCGGAGACATATTTTGACTGAGAAGAGATTCAAAGATGCTGTCGTACTCGTCGTTGTTGCCTGTGGTTCTGGTTCAGCAGCTGGCCAGCGCGCTCTACGAGACCGCTCTCCAGATGGTGGTGAAGGAGCGGTACTCCAGCGCCACCGACCCGGGTCTCAACGCCTCTGCGGCGGCCAACAGCAGCCCGACAGACGTGTCCAACTTCTACATGACGTTCAGCCTCATCAACCAGCTAGTTCCCATCCTCCCCTCCGTCATCCTGGCCAAGGTACGAATCCGATAGACAGTAACTACTTTGTTTACTTTACCTAGATCGATCTATAAGTATCTATCTATAGATCTATCTATCTGTCTGTCTGTCTGTCTGTCTGTCTGTCTGTCTGTCTGTCTGTCTGTCTGTCTGTCTGTCTGTCTGTCTGTCTGTCGATATCTACTTAGAAGTAGGCTAAGTAGGATACTTACTTTTTTAACAATTAATTTCTTAATGTATTATTAATATTATATACCGGTATATAAAAAAGCAAGTACATTACTTTCACTAACATTTCAAATAGAAATATTGTAGGCTACTTTTGACTTACATTTCTAGGAAATTACATTTGTGACTGTACTGTACTGTACTGTACTGTACTGTACTGTACTGTACTGTACTGTACTGTACTGTACTGTACTGTACTGTACTGTACTGTACTGTACTGTACTGTACTGTACTGTACTGTACTGTACAAGCCCTCCTCCCTGGTTTCTGTGTGTGTGTGTGTGTGTGTGTGTGTGTGTGTGTGTGTGTGTGTGTGTGTGTGTGTGTGTGTGTGTGTGTGTGTGTGTGTGTTAGGCTGCGTTAATAGTAACTTCGGTGGTCAACAAACGCTATTTCCGTACTCGGACGGACAGACAGACACAGACTATTGGAGACTGTCTATAGGAGTTGCTAGCACCACTCAAAAACAAACAAACAGATAGGCTATATTACGATCTACGTCGTCACTCCTATCAAAAATACTTTGTATATATATTTTTTTTTTACTTTTGAATACTTAACTAAAATAGCCTACTGCTATACTGTCCACCACCACCCACTGCCAAGGTAGGAGACCGCGGCTGGAGGAAAGTCCCCATCCTGTCCGCCTTCGTCGGCTACCTGCTGGTGCGACTGACGCTGCTGCTGGTCATAGTCCTCCGCTGGCCGCTGGAGGTGGTCTGGGCCGGGGTCGCTCTGCACGGGCTGTTCGGCGGCTTCTGCAGCTACTGGGCCGGGGTGATGGCGCTGGTGTCCCTGGGCTCCACGGCCGAGGAGCGCTCCAGGCGGCTGATGAGCGTGGAGCTGCTGTATGGCGTAGGGGGCCTCGCCGGGAGCCTGATGTCGGGTCACCTGTATGACGTGTTCAGCGCCAGCATCGGCCCGGGCTCTCTGCTGGTTATCATCAGCATGGCACTGTTCCTCCTTTGTCTGTTCTACTGTATATTCTTATTGAAGGTGAGTAGGAACTACAAATGACTAAATGAACACAGGATTTTAGACATAGCCTCTATAACTCTTTTAGGACTGGGCACAATATATTTGACCACATGCGAAAATAGCAGATAAGCTCACAACACTTTGTCATATATCACTATCATATCCATGATCCATATATTGCCCAGTCCTATCTTATTGGAGAGATTGATTGAAAACTTTATTTCAGACACAATGGGTCCATATACAAACAACAGGGAAACACATGACAGTAAAACAACAACACAGAGATAGCCTATGTATCAGGCTATTTTCACTCCAGGCAGTCCTTGTCAATTAAAAACTTATATATAAACATTGCCTCCAGTGTTTCCAGAAACATGAGGAAAAGACTCTATCACTCTGTGTGGTCCCTGTTAAGGCCATCATTAATACATTCTTTGATTCCCTCAGTCTACACATGAATCTAAACATAAAATTCCTCAGTACAGCATGAAAGGTGGGTACATTACTGGTCACAAACATTTCACTTGCACTGGTCCATCTTGGGAGTCTCAGGAATATTCGAAAAGCATCATTATATGCCACCTGAAGTTTTTTCATTTTCGCTTTGCTATATCGGCACCACAAGTGAGCTGTATAAAGTGGAGTGCAGTAGGTTTTAAAAAGTGCTATTTTGACATTGTCTGTACACATATGAAACTTTTGTGCCAGCATGTTGGCTTGCCCATAAAGCTTACAGCACTGGCGCTGCACATCATCATCACATAGATCTTCCCTGATTATGTGCCCCAAGTATTTAAACTTTGTTACCACCTCTAAGACTTCACCTGCCAGATAGAAGGAGGGAAAGGTGAGCTTTTGGTCGCCCTTTGATCTACTGATCATAACAACACTCTTTTTAGAGTTGAACTTAATATCATACAAAAAGCCATATTTTAGAATAAAGCAGATGTGATGGGTTAGGGTCAGAGTGTTGAAATTGCTATTTTGCTTTAAAAAATTACACGGCCATAGAAACATTTGATACAAACAAAAACGAGAAAATATAAACATTTAATTTATAGAATATCTGCACATTATTTAAACCAAAGTGCATTTTCTTAACCAATTCATCAGTCGAAATGCAAGAAAAAGTATAATCACAATCTTTTAAACAGCTTGGATAGAGAGCAGAACATTTTGAGTGAGATCTCAGGATATGGGAATATCTGCTTTATCCACTTTAAACAAAATAAACTGTCAAAAATGCTGATCCACACACTGTACAAGGAAAATGGGAACGTTGTACTACGTACACGATCCTAAACATTTACTATTTATGTCTCACCTGCTCTACAAGCCACACAAACACACTCAAACGTCAGACAGATGACTGTGACATCATCAGCCTATATAGTAAGCCTATAATAATTTATCCATAAAAATATCCATGAAGGTTCAGGAGGTATCGAGCCAAGACGGGGAGGAGTGCAGTGGCCTCATCAGCGTCAGTGACAGTGACAGTCCGACTCCTGATGTCATCAACATCGTTCTGCTGTTTGCCGGTGCCATTGTGTACGACGTGGCTGGCGGAGCCAAAGAGATACTGCTCAGCTTCGAAATTGTTGAGCCACTCAACTGGGACTCCACACAGGTGAATTTGTCATACCTATCGTATCTCCATATTTCATATTTCCTGAAAAGGGACCGTTTTGGTGATGGTGCAGACTGTAGTGAACAGTCTATAGTCTCTAGTGAACAGTCTATAGAAATAGTCTGCATAAGTCCATGACAAAACGGACGTGTTTCGGCTACTCACCGGCCTTCATCTGTGTTTTCAAAGTGACAGTTTTGGCGAGGCGAATATATATATATATATATATATATATATATATATATATATATATATATATATATTCGCCTCGGTTCGTCCCGTTTGTACCGCACCAGGTCGCGCCGTGTCCGTTCGCGCAATTCTCGTCTTGCATTGACTTTGTATGTAATCGCGCCGCTCTAACCATCAAAGTCTGGCACCTTAACACCTCTTTTTTCCTCACTGTCCGGGGGGGGGGGGAGGGGGGGGGGGGGAGGACCGCGTTGCCTATCCACTTCTGTTTATAATCTAAACACTGTGACAAATAAGTGTTTAAAACCTAAACGCTTGGGTTTAGTATGAAAGAAAAAAACCATTAAATGTTTATGCTCTCGTGTTATGCTTTTGTAGGCTACCGGATGTGTGCATGTATTTAAGTGACATGCATGATTGTTTTATGCATGCTTGACCATCAAGTGTGTGTGTGTGGATCAGACAATTCTTATGTAAATGTATTGATAGACATGACATTGATAGCGCAGGAGTTTCCATGCCAAGGAAGGACCCCCAAATACCCATAGTCTCTGGTAGCTCTGGGAACTCGCTAACACATTGGATCAGGGCCAAGTCTCCTGCTGCACCCTCCTATTATGAAATCGCTTAAATGTGTTCACATTGCGACATCATTATTGTGAGCTTGTAGATTGCCTGTTTCCTATGCACAGCTTTGTGTGTGTGTGTGTGTGTGTGTGTGTGTGTGTGTGTGTGTGTGTGTGTGTGTGTGTGTGTGTTTGTGTGTGTGGTGTGTGGTGTGTGGTGTGTGGTGTGTGTGTGTGTGTGTGTGTGTGTGTGTGTGTGTGTGTGTGTGTGTGTGTGTGTGTGTGTGTGTGTGTGTGTGCGAGAGAGAGAGAGCACGGAATGAGCCCGGAATGCACAGTTTTGTGTGTTTGTGTGTATGAGCACAGAATGTGATGTAGGATGATGTATGAAGATGTACAGTAAGAGGATAAGAGTGCTCCTCAATTCACACAAGTGTGATTTAGGTTTGAGAATAATGGATGGCCCTAAATAGGCACTCTGATACCAGTACCTCTCTGGAGTTTCATCTTTACTGCTGTTGCTGCCTGCATCTTCTCACAGGGATCAACAACGTTTATCTCACCTTGTCTTCTGATCCCTCCTCCAGGTGGGTTATGGGCATGGAGCTGGCTACGGGGTGTTCCTCACTAGTTTTCTGGGTGTGATGGTGATGTCCCGCTGCGTCAGTGATGCCTCGTTAATTATCATCGGCATGTTGTCATTCGCTTCTGGCATCTACTTCATGGCCTTCGTCACGGAAACCTACATGTTCTTTTTGGGTAAGACCAACATCTCTTCATGTGAAGTCACTTCACTTTGGGTGCCATGTTGGAAACGCCCCTGGGTAATACATTGTGAACTAGAAAAAAAATTCCCCGCCAGGCCAGGTGGTGAAGTCAATCTCAGCCAATCAGGATGAAATATAAAAAATCAGACAGGTTCCTCTTGATGAAGTGACTATAGAAGATCATGTGTAGCGATTTGCATGATGTTTGGACAATATCTGTAGGAGTAATATCAACAGATTTGTTTTGGACAGTAATAAAGCTGAGAGGGAGACAGTGTAGGAGAGACAAACAGTAATAAAGCTGAGAGGGAGACAGTGTAGGAGAGACAAACAGTAATAAAGCTGAGAGGGAGACAGTGTAGGAGAGACAGACAGTAATAAAGCTGAGAGGGAGTGTAGGAGAGACAGACAGTAATAAAGCTGAGAGGGAGACAGTGTAGGAGAGACAAACAGTAATAAAGCTGAGAGGGAGACAGTGTAGGAGAGACAGACAGTAGGACAGCTGAGAGGGAGACAGTGTAGGAGTGACAGACAGTAGGACAGCTGAGACGGAGAGCGAGCAGTGTGTGTGATTCTGTAACTTCTTCCCTTTCATGTCACTATCAAGGTGTGCACAATTCGGTCGTATCAATCCCTGTGTATGTAGACTACCTTTGTTTCAGACTTTCTCACAAAGGACCAAGGTGGACATGATTCCGGGGACTGACCCATGACTCGCACATCCCGTTAGTCCGACATGCGTGGCCAGTTAAGGCTAATAACCCATGGCATCGCCATACATGGCCGGTTAAGACTAAACAGTGGCTTCTGCGTGCGGTTAGGTTTAGGGTTAGGGTTAGGGATAGGATTAGTAATGCGTGAGTCGGACAAACTCACCGGCGTCGGAAAACAATGAGCCACCAGACTAATGACACGGAACTCATGATTCCTGGGGAGCGTAATCAGGGTACTGTGATTGGTCTGTCAAGTTGTAAACAGGAAGTGCAGTTAAGACAATTGATTCATTAATGCTTCTGATAGAGCAATGGAGTTTTCCTGTGGAATAAGGAACCTCTTTGCACCACTATTAACAATAATTCTTGACTTCCACTTATTCTAATGTCTAATGTACACAAAGGAAGTTAGTTCCTTTTTGTGTTGAATAAAATAACCCCATTGTTTGTACTAATGAAGGTACTAACAGGTACTAAAGGTGTTAACAATTTTATTTTAACTTGATTAGAATCAGAATTCAGAATCAGAATTACCTTTCTTGCCAGGTGTGTTTTATACATTCAGTGAATTTGTTTCTGGCACGTTAAACTTAAACTACATGATGGAAACATCTAAATGTTTTACAACTAATGGCTCGAAAGATAATAAGCAATTACACGTATGTGTTTATTATTACTCGTAATAGTTAGGATCCATAAATTCAGAGGATGAATTTCACGTGCAGTGTCTGCAAATTTACACTGACAAAATACCTCAACAACTCAAATACTCAGCTGTGTCGAATTTCTTTTGCAGCCAGGCACATTGTGAGCTTGTCAAAAATGAAGCAAAAATAGCTGATATATACTACATGCATATCGGCTATTTCTACTAAGTTTTTTACACTTGTACGACGAAGTAGGGCATTCATTTGCACGCACGCACGCACACACACACACACACACACACACACACACACACACACACACACACACACACACACACACACACGTTGACATATGGTGATAAAGATTTTCAGTCCGTGTGTATGTTGACAGATCTAGCTCACTGAATAGAGGCACTGTTGTACATTCAGTGGAGGAACTGAAATGAGGAAGTAGTGTTTAATCAATCCAGTTCATCCTGTATCTTTCCCTATCAGTTGTTTGTGAAGGGGGAGACAGATTGTTATTGTACACAGGAACTTGAAAGTGGAACTGAGATGACATTTAGGCCTATAGCACTTTCATTGTTGTGCCAACAGTGCCATGTGAACTAAAGTGGATATTCAAGTCCCACTAGGGGGGAATTGGTTGAGCAGCTTTGTGAACAGAGAAACACAGTAACATACACAATATTATACAAACAACACTAACCTCAGAGACATGGTCAGACTCAGATCTCCTGACAGCTCCTACAGTTCACTCCGGAAACGGAGAAATGATGCCCCTTTGTGGTGAGCCTGTGGATCTATTGTTCTACAGCTACAATACTGCATAGTGAGAGCAGGCCATTTACAGCAGTGGTTCCCATACATAAATGTGGTGTCTCCCCAGGTCCCACACTAGTGAAAATAGCTTAATCTATAAACTCAGAATGTGTCATGATGTGACATATTGTGAGCTTGTAGATCTGCTATTTTCACTTCTCCTTAAACATTTTTCTTTCTTTTCTTTTTTCTCCTTATTGTCTCCACCAGGGGGGGAGAGTATGTTTTGCACTCCGTCCGTGTGTCCGTCCGTGTGTCCGTGAGCAGCTAATCTCGGCCACCGTTAACCGGGTCGATGCCAAATTTTGCACACACACTCCCTGGATGCCAACCATGAACCTCTGCCCCAAACTTTCCAGAACGGCCTGTTATAGCGCCACCAGGAGGCCGCTTTGTGCAAAACAAGTTTTTGCACAGTACACCTACAGATTTTGTCCAAACATCGCGCAAATTGGTACACAGTCTCTTTAGAGCCATTCAACGAAACGGGTCTTTCAGATTTCTCAGACTCCATCCTGATTGGTTAAGATTGGCTTCCAAAGTTCACAGGAGTGCTCAGTTTCAAACAAAATGCTGCAAATCATGAACACATTGCGTGATTTCCGTGAAATTGTGCACGCACATTCCCACTAGGCCGAGGAAGAAATGCCACATGAACAATTTCAACTCAGCCTCAAGGTGGCGCTATAACTGGACGAAAAGTGTTTTTACCTCTAACTGCACGGATCTGTAGATAACTTTGTATGCCAACTCCCTAGTTTACTTTTGTTGCCCTTTTATCCAACCACCAGATGAAGGCAAGCTGCAATGTCCTACATTCCTATCCTGGTGGAGACCTGTGCCCAGAAGGGCACTTTTTCTAGTTGTTTTTTTTTTTCTTTCATTTTAATTAAAATTTCTTTCTTATTTATGAAATTATTTTGAAAAAAGTTTGAATTTGTTTTTAATCAATGAAAAAGTGAGATTTTATGGGCACTGATCTATTCCTCTTACTTTATCCAGCCTTCCATTTTAAACTCATGTTAACTGATACAATGCTGATTTGTAACCGTTATGAGTGAGCAAACACATTATGCCATTAAATGGCCACTTTCCCTTCTTGAGATTCTCGGTGGTGAAAATAGATTTGTAAAATGTAGAGAGAAAGCTGATTGGTTGTCTTCCCCCCTTCCCTCCCCAGCTCGTTCGTTGACTTTGTTTTCCCTCATCCCGACACCCACCATCCGCTCCATGCTGTCCAAGCAGGTCAACGGATCCTCATATGGTGAGTACGCTCTGTGTGTGTGTGTGTGTGGGGGGGGGGGGGGGGGTACAACAATAACATAATCACACAGAGCGGGTACACGGTAAAATCTTGAGTGTTAACCCATTCTGATCTGAGATCAGATTCATACGAGGTTTCCGCCGGACACACACTGGTCTGATGAACCCATTCTGACCTGAGATCAGATTCTAAAAATGTCAGTCGTTCTTCGATTTTTCAAAAATAGCAGACCTACAAGCTCGTATCGCGCCACTCGGTGGCGCGATATGAGCTTGTAGATCTGCTATTTTTAAATAGCTAAAGCATAACATGATGCCAACACCAAAATGGGTGCCCGTTCAGAATGGGTTAATATAACTCTGAGTGTACAAATGGAAAGCGTTAGGGCCGGGGTGCGGTTACCTTGCCATGATGTAATTCCAGATATTGGCCAGATATCGTTGTTGATTAGAAATTGATCCTAAAAAAGTCATTGACTTACGTGGGAAATGTACTGTCTCAAGGTCACTCTTTTATTACACACATACACAAAAAGAAAAGGATTCTGACAATGTTCAACATGGCATTACAAAACCTTTTTCTGAGCGGCGTGCACAACTTGTGATGAATGTGATGTATGATGACGTTCTCAGCGTCATACTGTACATCATCATAATGATGAAAGGCGCTGACTTCACACCAGTGTGATTTTTATATAAAGCTGTCGACTACATGTTAAGTTTACAATCTGAGTTAGATTTAAGATCCGTAGGGCATCTGCAGATCTGATTTGAGATCTCCAAATTAACCTAACCTTAACCTCAGTAAAACTATACCTAAACCTAACCCTAACCTCAGTAAAACTATACCTAAACCTAACCCTAACCTCAGTAAAACTATACCTAAACCTAACCCTAACCTCAGTAAAACTATACCTAAACCTAACCCTAACCCTAACCTCAGTAAAACTATACCTAACCCTAACCCTAACCTCAGTAAAACTATACCTAAACCTAACCCTAACCTCAGTAAAACTATACCTAAACCTAACCCTAACCTTAACCTCAGTAAAACTATACCTAAACCTAACCTCAGTCAAACTAACGCAGTGGCTGGGGGGCGTTTCCAAGAACCCGAATGCGAAACGGATACCATATTAGCGTTTGTGGGATGTAAGGTTGACGTAGTGTTGCTCCTCGTGGGACAGCAGGCTGGTCAGGTGGGCCCCGTGGACACGACACTCCCTCTCGGCCGCGTCCCAGCTCTTCCTGTTGGGGAAGTAGCGTAGCAGTGACCCTGGAACTTGTGCCAGGCGTAGTCGCATGTCTCCGTGTCTGGTGAGAGGGAGAGAGGACACGTGGCTCATGAGTTTACCTTCTTCGATGTGTTATCCTGCATGGACTTAAGTTATTTAAACAAAGGAAAGGAAAGGAAAGGAAAATTAGTGATAGTTTGGAACCAAATGGACCCTCACGGGTTAATGCAAAAAGAACACATGGATATGGGTCCATCTGCACTCTTAACCCATTCTGATGGGTTAACCCATTCTGAACGGGCACCCATTTTGGTGTTGGCATCATGTTATGCTTTAGCTATTGAAAACGCACCCATTTTGGTGTTGGCATCATGTTATGCTTTAGCTATTGAAAACGCACCCATTTTGGTGTTGGCATCATGTTATGCTTTAGCTATTGAAAACGCACCCATTTTGGTGTTGGCATCATGTTATGCTTTAGCTATTGAAAACGCACCCATTTTGGTGTTAGCATCATGTTATGCTTTATCTATTGAAAAATAGCAGATCTACAAGCTCGTATCGCGCCACCGAGTGGCGCGATACGAGCTTGTAGGTCTGCCATTTTTTTTAAATCGAAGAACGACTGACATTTTTTAGAATCTGATCTCAGGTCAGAATGGGTTAATCAGAACAGTGTGTGTCCAGTGGAAACCTTATATGAATCTGATTAACTAATGTCATTCAGTTCAGTTTTTATGTTATGTATGTGGAGTTTCTTTTTTTTATTGCTTCTCATTTGTCTCATTTGAGGTTAAACCGCATAACCCACGTGGCTTTTTCTTTGACTAGCATTGTTTCCGGTTCATTGCATGTTCTCGATCGCCTACGAGCATGACTTAACCCATTCTGACCTGAGATCAGATAAAAAAAAATGTCAGTCGTTCTTCGATTTTTCAAAAAAATAGCAGACCTACAAGCTCGTAGCGCGCCACTCGGTGGCGCGCTATGAGCTTGTAGATCTGCTATTTTTCAATAGCTAAAGCATGACATGATGCTAACACCAAAAGGGGTTCCCGTTCAGAATGGGTTAATCCAGAGCAATTTACAGTAAGTAAGAACAGAAAACAAATATATAGTACATAAAAATAGTCACCATGAATCATACGAAATAAATCTAAAAACAAGTACAGTGGAATATCTATATAAATTAATGAAACTATGCGTATACAACTATATACACTATAGTTGCTATGTCTACATCATTGTGAAACTGCATCACAATTCAGAATTTGCTTTAGAAGAATTTCTACTTTCTACCGTATGTCATATTACGCTACGTAAATATGTCAATCTGATGAGGGGGGAACATTCACCAATTGGTGGTACAGTAGCAAGTACAGTGCAATTCAGGTCTGTTTCACTAAGTATTAAACTTTACTCAAGTGATATTAATACATTCCAAATAATCAAAGTATTCTGAGGCACCCCTGGACTTGTGTCACGGCACCCACTTTGATTAACCCTGATCTATGCAATGCTCTACAACTGTAAAAATAAATTAATAATAATACAAATCTGTTGTATTGGAAGTTATCATTCCTGAAACAGAGCCAACCAAATTAAATCAAGGGGGATATAATCAGCCCTCAGTTAAACGGCACCTTTAGCTTCAAGCATGTGCAGTCTCACACACACACACACACACGCACGCATGCACGCACGCACGCACGCACACAGACAGACAGACAGACAGACAGACAGACAGACAGACAGACAGACAGACAGACAGACAGACAGACAGACAGACAGACAGACAGACAGACAGACAGACAGACAGACAGACAGGCAGACAGACAGACAGACAGACGCACGCACGCACGCACGCAGACAGAGAGACAGACAGTGAGAGAGAAGAGAGACAGACAGTGAGAGAGAAGAGAGACAGACAGACAGACATTGAAAAATAGCAGATCTACAAGCTCATAGCGCGCCACCGAGTGGCGCGCTATGAGCTTGTAGGTCTGCTATTTTTTTAAACTGTCAGGATGTAGAAGACATTTTACAGACAGACAGACAGACAGACAGACAGACAGACAGACAGACAGACATTGAAAAATAGCAGATCTACAAGCTCATAGCGCGCCACCGAGTGGCGCGCTATGAGCTTGTAGGTCTGCTATTTTTTTAAACTGTCAGGATGTAGAAGACATTTTACAGACAGACAGACAGACAGACAGACAGACAGACAGACAGACAGACAGACAGTGAGAGAGAAGAGAGACAGACACAGACAGACAGACAGACAGACATCCAAGATCCATAAATGCTTAGAATGCATCCCAGTGCTTCTCAATTAAGCGTTCGTGGACCCCCGGGGGCCCTTGGGGGATTCCCAGGGGGTCCCCCGTAAACGTAGGTAACGCAGCTATAGTGGTTTGAAGTATATAGACAGCAGTGAACTACAGTCGACCTTTTTCACATTGAAAATGACATTTATAAAAGATAACTGTGCATGAATGCTTAGAATGCATCCCAGTGCTTCTCAATTAAGCGTTCGTGGACCCCCGGGGGCCCTTGGGGGATTCCCAGGGGGTCCCCAGTAAACGTAGGTAACGCAGCTATAGCGGTTTGAAGTATATAGACAGCAGTGAACTACAGTCGACCTTTTTCACATTGAAAATGACATTTATAAAAGATAACTGTGCATGAATGCTTAGAATGCATCCCAGTGCTTCTCAGTAATGGATCCGTGGACCCCCCAGGCCCTTGGGGGATTCCCAGGGGGTCCCCAGTAAACGTAGGTAACGCAGCTACTATTGAAAAATAGAAGATCTACAAGCTCATATCGCGCCACCGAGTGGCGCGATATGAGTTTAACCCATTCTGAACGGGAACCCATTTTGGTGTTAGCATCATGTTATGCTTTAGCTATTTGAAAAATAGCAGATCTACAAGCTCATATCGCGCCACCGAGTGGCGCGATATGAGTTTAACCCATTCTGAACGGGAACCCATTTTGGTGTTAGCATCATGTTATGCTTTAGCTATTGAAAAATAGCAGATCTACAAGCTCATATCGCGCCACCGAGTGTCCTTACTTGCATGATAAAATAAAACATCTGCTGATTCACAAACCTGGACTGTCAATGTTGTAATCTTGAATCATGTGATGTTTCTGCGTCTCTCAACAGGACACCGTCCTCCAGGCGACCCGACCACGGCTGATGAGACACCGGCTTGCGTCCAAGTGGATTGACCTGTAATGACCATGTACAACAGCAAATTGGGTTAAGGTTATAGGGTTAATTATTAGGATATATTGTAGATGGGCTATCTTATATTTCTGAATTCACATGCAAGTAAAGACATGGTGTTGCAAAGCAAAAGAAAGCGCTGGTATAGTGTACTGTCCGAGCTTCTGCCTGGATATGGGGTTCGTAGCCCTACAGCGCTGTAAACCTGCTGACCTGCCTCACCTTAGTCCTGGTGTATGTTTACATTAAATATGAAATTCACTATTTCACCAGTGTTACGATGCTTTTAATGTTTTCTATCATATACATGTCCATCTCATTTAAAAACTGTCTCTGCTGTTTCTCTGAACATAGTTGGTTGGATGTAACTTTTTCTGAATGGCCTGTGTATTCATTGCAGCTTTAATTCAATACTTCGGGTAATGTCATATTAATGTCAATTTGTGTTGCTATACAAATGCTCATTTAACCCATTCTGGACCCCTTTTGGTGTTTTAAGCATCAATTATACTTTAGCTGTTGAAAAATAGCAGATCCACAAGCTCATAGTGCCGCGCTACAAGCGGGCGGAGCAGTAGCAGGTTGCCTGTTGGTGGTGTGGGCGGGGCTGATAATCTGCACACCTGAGGGATATATATAGGCCTAAGTAGGCAGCATACAAACATTTGTCTCTCACTGAGAGACAACTCCTATGTGCCTGTATACTGAATGATGCATTAATGTAAGTCTGCTTTACTATATATCCTACTCGTTGTATTGCCTATGTTTCCTACTGTGTATTACGCCTGACTTATCCCCATTATTGATTGTTATTTATTCACCACTGCCATAGCTGTATCTGCAAAGACTGAATAAACACTCAATGTCAATACTGTCTGGTCTGGTTCATTCTCTAACAGGAATATTTCAACTTAACTGAGGGTAATGTTATATTAATGTCAATTTGTGTTGCTATACAAATACTCATTTAACCCATTCTGGACCCCTTTTGGTGTTTTAAGCATCATATTATACTTTAGCTATTGAAAAATAGCAGATCTACAAGCTGCTACGAGCTTGTAGGTCTGCTATTTTTTGAAAAATCGAAGAGCGACTGACATAGACATTTTTAGAATCTGATCTCAGGTCAGAATGGAAAAACTGTCAGGATGTAGAAGACATTTTTAGAATCTGATCTCAGGTCAGAATGGGTTAACCCATTTTGACCTGAGATCAGATTCTAAAAATGTCTTCTACATCCTGACAGTTTACTGAAAAAGCTATGTTTGCTATGTCAGTCGTTCTTCGATTCTTCCAAAATAGCAGACCTACAAGCTCGTAGCGTGCGCTATGAGCTTGTAGATCTGCTGTTTTTCAATAGCTAAAGCATAACATAATGCTAACACCAAAAGGGGTTCCCGCCCCAAAATGGGTTAAGTAAAAGTAAATTCAAAATGTATTGAGTAAGTGCACAGACGTATTGGCATCAAAATGTACTTTCAATTATCAAAAGTAAAAGTACTCATTATGCTGAATGTCCCATTTCAAGTTTTCAAATGTAGGCCTGTAAAAAGAATGTGAAAAGAGCCGATCTACAAGGTCAGAATAGTGAGGTTGTAGATCGGCCATTTTCAAATGGCCAAAATGTGTATATAGGGCTGCATTGGTTAATGTATGTTTTGTAATAATAATACAAATATATTTGAAGTATCTAGTAACTAAAGCTTTCAAATAAATTGTAGCGGAGTAAAAGTACAATATTTGGATCCGAGATGTAGTGGAGTAGAAGCATTTCTGTAGACTTAGATAGCATTTGATACAGACTTATAGCATGTTATGTAGACAGCACTATAATTGCATTGTATGTAGTCATAGCATAGCATAGTATAGTATGTATAGTTTATATGTATATTTTCATTATATATATATTCCACAGTTACTTTCTTAGCTTACCCATGTTTCATGATAAATGCTTTTTATGTGATGTATTACCATGCTTTTTTGTTCTTGCTTAATGTAAGTCGCTCTGGATTAAGAGCGTCTGCTAAATGCCTAAATTGTAAATTGTAAGTATAGCAAATTGGAAATACTCCAGTAAAGTGCCTCTACTTCTAATTCTAATTCTACTTACAGTAAGTACAGTACTTAGTTGCTTTACACCAACGTGTGCGGCCGTGCTAACCTGAAGTCTTTGCGGTTGTAGAAGTCCCAGGCGGAGGCGTGGCACTCCACCGGTCGTCCGTCGGTGGGTTTCTCCAGCATGGACTCCTTCCAGAACTCTGGAGGCATCTCCTTGAGGCCCAACGAGGTGAAGAACTCCTCCGCAACGCGGAACATGTGTGTGGCATTATAGTTCTGATGGAGAAACACAGAACATGTGTGTGGCATTATAGTTCTGATGGAGAAACGCAGAACATGTGTGTGGCATTATAGTTCTGATGGAGAAACACAGAAGATGTGTGTGGCATTATAGTTCTGATGGAGAAACGCAGAACATGTGTGTGGCATTATAGTTCTGATGGAGAAACACAGAACATGTGTGTGGCATTATAGTTCTGATGGAGAAACACAGAACATGCGTGTAGCAGATCTACAAGCTCATAGCGCGCCACCGAGTGGCGCACTACGAGCTTGTAGGTCTGCTATTTTTGAAAAATCGAAGAGCGACTGACATAGAAGACATTTTTAGAATCTGATCTCAGGTCAGAATGGGTTAAACCATGTGATTGGGATGGGGACATTAAACCATCAACACTGTGTGTGTGTGTGTGTGTGTGTGTGTGTGTGTGTGTGTGTGTGTGTGTGTGTGTGTGTGTGTGTGTGTGTGTGTGTGTGTGTGTGTGTGTGTGTGTGTGTGTGTGTGTGTGTGTGTGTGTGTGTGTGTGTGCTTGCGCGCACGTACAGACAGTTGGACTGTGAGGTGATGTGGCAGCCGTCCTCCTCGCCTCCAGAAGGACCTGGCAGGGAAAGCATAGTTTTTTTAAATGACGTGTAAGTTTGATTAGAAAGTTCTGCATTGTCCCTTAACTCATGCATCATGCATAGAGATACAGAAGGGATTCTTCTAATGGTTTGTTTGATTTATTGATTGAATACTTTAATAACAGCTTGCAAAGAAGTACAGAGATACACATAATGCTCATCAAGCGTGGGCAGTGTGTGTGTGTGTGTGTACTATACAGCAGGGCTCCAGACTAACTTTTTTCACCACCGTCCCGGAACCGTCCCAAAATACAATTTGAACCGAAGTAAATGTATACCGTCCCGGGGGGAAAAAAAGTACAAAAAAGCACCACTCAAATTGTGAAATGAATAACTGTATTCCTATTGTAATAGAAATACAATTAAGCCAACCAAATAATGTACTGTATTGAATACATGCAGTACATTATTTGTTTGGCTTCATGTTTCTTCTGTAGATACACTGATTTAGTCAAAATGCTCCCAGATGAAAAATAGGGCTTGGTTAAAAATGTTAATTGAATTAATCAGAGGCTTTGTAATTAATTAATCTAAATTAATCATATTTTAATCGCATATCAATATTCGACCTGAGAACAGTGATATTTATTTTCAAATGGATTTTGTTATTTTGGTGTAGCCTACCAGTGAATCAATGAATAGTGACTACAGTAGCTTATAAAACTTTGGTGTAGGCTACTTGATCAAGACCAACAGATAACGTGCAGCAATGCAGGTATATGAATACTCAAATGTCTATTACATGGTTGGCATGAGAAAACAAATAAAAACAACTTTATCAGGGGGAATACTAAGACGAAGGATCAATAAATAATAATAATAAATGCAATCAATAAAAACTGTGGAATGAGAGCGTTTTGGGGTGTGCATTCCACAGTGTTGGGGCAGCAATTCCAGAACAATCTGAGCATTAGAAAACATCTGTTGCTTCAGAGGACACATACCAACATATTATTTAATGTCGATGCCAGCGAGCAAGCCTATAGCATGGAAGCTAACGTTAAACGTTGGTGTAGTACTTACTGTAGCCCCATGTCCATATGGAACCTTTCTGTGGCACACAACCATGGTTTTATGCACGCTTCCAACCGATAGTTTTTCAATCTAAATGTCCCATCCACGGGGCAAAAGCAATATAATTCCTATGATTCCGTTGGGTGAATGTATAGTGTGGCTTGTTGTTGCTGTTGTCTCTGACGGCACGCAAATTCTCATGCTGCTCATCGCTGCACACGAAATGCGCATTTTCAGTGTAAACCGGATCATGTTTTTATGTCAACATGCTCTAGGAGTAGCAATAACAAGTACAATACTACTACTAATAATAATAAGTACAATACTATCAATACAGTACAGTACCAACTTGAGTGTTTACTGATTGACCTATAGCCTAATAACAACATAGCCTCCTGCAGTAAGGGGTCCGGGGACCCCCATATTTGAAATAGCAGCTATAACAGCTAAAGCCACTAGATAGATAGATCTTTATTTGTCATTGCAACGTGTACAACGAAATGAAAAGTGCCAAGCAATCAGTGCATTATATCACAAAAACAACATACAGTATAGGCTACAAAGCTAAAACAAAAGCCGTGTTAATGCTTAGTGTTAATTTAACACTAAGCATTAATACGTCAATGTTGCTGTGGTCAAGACAATGCATTTTACCCTGCACGTACCTGTCAGTTTCTGCTGCATCTCTCGGTCCAGTGCAAACAGACAGTAATGACTGGGTTTTAGAATATATATTTTATATAATACTCCCATCGGATGAGATGAAAAAGAAAATTACCAAAAATTGAGCTGTTTAATGTACTCCCGGTGGGACGCTGGTTAGCGCGCTGGTTTTGACTGTGGTTGGTCCTCGGTTCGATGCAGGCAGTCAACAAGTCTAGGTCAAAGAATCGTGTCCTCGGTCCAAAGGACAAAAGGACCTATATAGAATACCTTTTGTCCTCTCACTCTCTGACTCTGAAGAAGACCGCAGCAAAAAAAAGTAAAATCCATTGTTTACCTTTCACGAGGACGTCCGTCCTGCTCTCATGACTGACTCATGCTCTGGCCACCAAAGGACAGATGACCAATATAGAACGACCTTTTAGGTTAAATCCATTCTTTAGCTTTTATGGGAGGACTGAGTACAAATCACTGACTGTAAATGTCTGCTGCTGCAGTCTCTCACTCTCTCTCCTCCTCCTTGCTCCGGCTCGAAGGAATTCAAGGAATGTACTCTCAGACCGGCCAATGAAAGGCAGCGAGATCTTGTTACGTAGCTATGGTACCACTCTGTGGTGTCCGGGTGGTACTACCTCTGTAAGCAAACCGTGGCAGAGTGGTTAGAGCGCAAGTCTTGTTAACCAAAGGCTTCTCTTATTGACCGGAGGCCGCTGGTTCGAATCAGACAATCTGACATTTTCAAAATTTTGACCACTAACCTGAAATGATGTATGAACAGGGCTTGGCTGTAAACAATTATCTGATGCTTCCAGTTACCCTGGGTAAACTTGATTTACCAGAAAGCATTTCTTCTTCTTCTCCATGCACACTGTGTGTGTGTGTGTGTGTGTGTGTGTGTGTGTGTGTGTGTGTGTGTGTGTGTGTGTGTGTGTGTGTGTGTGTGTGTGTGTGTGTGTGTGTGTGTGTGTGTGTGTGTGTGTGATTTTTTTTAAATGGCAAGCTTGTAGGTCTGCTATCTGTCTGTGCGTGCGTGCGTGCGTGCGTGCGTGCGTGCGTG
Source organism: Protomyctophum parallelum (assembly GCF_964188405.1). Taxonomy (NCBI): domain Eukaryota; kingdom Metazoa; phylum Chordata; class Actinopteri; order Myctophiformes; family Myctophidae; genus Protomyctophum; species Protomyctophum parallelum. The sequence goes on from NC_139713.1 coordinate 37,994,586, forward strand.
CGTGCGTGCGTCTGTCCGTCTGTCCGTCTGTCCGTCTGTCCGTCTGTCCGTCTGTCCGTCCGTCCGTCTGTCCGTCTGTCTGTCTGTCTGTCTGTCTGTCTGTCTGTCTGTCTGTCTGTCTGTGATTTTTTTTAAATAGCAGACCTACAAGCTCATAGCGCGCCACTTGAGCTTGCAGGTTTGCTATCTGTCTGTCTGTCTGTCTGTCTGTCTGTCTGTCTGTCTGTCTGTCTGTCTGTCTGTGCGTGCGTGCGTGCGTGTGTGTGCGTGCGCGTGTGTGTGTGTGATGTGTGTACCATATGCTTGCTCAGTGGGTGGGCACTCGGGGACCCATGGTGCGCAGGTCCCGGTGGAAGTGCTCCCCGGAGTTCGCTGGTAGTGCATGACACTTGGTTTTGCCGACTGCTGGCTGGTAGGGACAGAAAACCCAAGGTGGTCCCTGCCTGGCCTACATGTACCATGTACCATGTGTACCAGTACCATGTACCATGTACCATGTACCTGTACCATGTGTACCAGTACCATGTACCATGTACCATGTACCATGTACCAGTACCAGTACCTGTACCATGTACCATGTACCATGTACCAGTACCTGTACCATGTGTACCAGTACCATGTACCATGTACCATGCGTACCAGTACCAGTACCTGTACCATGTAACATGTACCAGTACCTGTACCATGTACCATGCGTACCATGTACCAGTACCTGTACCATGTGTACCAGTACCATGTACCATGTACCATGCGTACCAGTACCAGTACCTGTACCATGTAACATGTACCAGTACCAGTACCTGTACCATGTACCATGCACCATGTACCATGTACCATGTACCTGTACCATGTACCATGTAACATGTACCAGTACCATGTACCATGTACTAGTACCTGTACCATGTACCATGTACTAGTACCTGTACCATGTGTACCTGTACCATGTACCATGTACCATGCGTACCAGTACCTGTACCATGTAACATGTACCATGTACCTGTACCTGTACCATGTACCATGTACCATGTACCATGTACCAGTACCTGTAACATGTACCAATACCAGTACCATGTACCAGTACCTGTAACATGTACCAGTACCATATACCCTGTACCATGTACTAGTACCTGTACCATGTACCATGTACCTGTACCATGTACCATGTACCATGTACCATGCACCATGTACCATGTACCTGTACCTGTACCATGTACCATGTACCATGTACCATGTACTAGTACCTGTACCATGTACTAGTACCTGTACCATGTACCATGTACCATGTACTAGTACCTGTACCATGTACCAGGTACCATGTACCATGTACCATGTGCCAGTACCTGTACCAGTACCTGTACCATGTACCATGTACTAGTACCTGTACCATGTGTCTCTCTAATGTCTGGGGGCGTGTCTCTAATGTCTGGGGCGTGTCTCTAATGTCTGGGGGCGTGTCTCTAATGTCTGGGGGCGTGTCTCTTTAATGTCTGGGGGCGTGTCTCTCTAATGTCTGGGGGCGTGTCTCTTTAATGTCTGGGGGCGTGTCTCTCTAATGTCTGGGGGCGTGTCTCTCTAATGTCTGGGGGCGTGTCTCTCTAATGTCTGGGGGCGTGTCTCTAATGTCTGGGGGGCGTGTCTCTAATGTCTGGGGACGTGTCTCTCTAATGTCTGGGGGCGTGTCTCTCTAATGTCTGGGGGCGTGTCTCTCTAATGTCTGGGGCCGTGTCTCTCTAATGTCTGGGGGCGTGTCTCTAATGTCTGGGGGCGTGTCTCTAATGTCTGGGGGGCGTGTCTCTAATGTCTGGGGGCGTGTCTCTCTAATGTCTGGGGGCGTGTCTCTCTAATGTCTGGGGGCGTGTCTCTAATGTCTGAGGGCGTGTCTCTTTAACGTCTGGGGGCGTGTCTCTCTAGTGTCTGGGGGCGTGTCTCTAATGTCTAGGGGGCGTGTCTCTCTAATGTCTGGGGGCGTGTCTCTCTAATGTCTGGGGGCGTGTCTCTCTAATGTCTGGGGGCGTGTCTCTAATGTCTGGGGGCGTGTCTCTAATGTCTGGGGGCGTGTCTCTAATGTCTGGGGGCGTGTCTCTCTAATGTCTGGGGGCGTGTCTCTAATGTCTGGGGGGCGTGTCTCTAATGTCTGGGGCGTGTCTCTAATGTCTGGGGGCGTGTCTCTAATGTCTGGGGGCGTGTCTCTCTAATGTCTGGGGGCGTGTCTCTAATGTCTGGGGCGTGTCTCTAATGTCTGGGGGCGTGTCTCTAATGTCTGGGGGCGTGTCTCTTTAATGTCTGGGGGCGTGTCTCTCTAATGTCTGGGGGCGTGTCTCTCTAATGTCTGGGGGCGTGTCTCTAATATCTGGGGGCGTGTCTCTAATGTCTGGGGGCGTGTCTCTAATGTCTGGGGGCGTGTCTCTAATGTCTGGGGGCGTGTCTCTTTAACGTCTGGGGGCGTGTCTCTAATGTCTGGGGGCGTGTCTCTTTAACGTCTGGGGGCGTGTCTCTAATGTCTGGGGGCGTGTCTCTCTAATGTCTGGGGGCGTGTCTCTAATGTCTGGGGGCGTGTCTCTTTAACGTCTGGGGGCGTGTCTCTCTAATGTCTGGGGGCGTGTCTCTAATGTCTGGGGGCGTGTCTCTTTAATGTCTGGGGGCGTGTCTCTCTAATGTCTGGGGGCGTGTCTCTCTAATGTCTGGGGGCGTGTCTCTCTAATGTCTGGGGGCGTGTCTCTCTAATGTCTGGGGGCGTGTCTCTCTAATGTCTGGGGGCGTGTCTCTCTAATGTCTGGGGGCGTGTCTCTCTAATGTCTGGGGGCGTGTCTCTCTAATGTCTGGGGGCGTGTCTCTAATGTCTGGGGGCGTGTCTCTAATGTCTGGGGGCGTGTCTCTAATGTCTGGGGGCGTGTCTCTCTAATGTCTGGGGGCGTGTCTCTAATGTCTGGGGGGCGTGTCTCTCTAATGTCTGGGGGCGTGTCTCTAATGTCTGGGGGCGTGTCTCTAATGTCTGGGGGCGTGTCTCTGTTTTCTGGGGGCGTGTCTCTGATGTCTGGGGGTGTGTCTCTCTAATGTCTGGGGGTGTGTCTCTTTATTGTCTGGGGGGCGTGTCTCTCTAATGTCTGGGGGGCGTGTCTCTCTAATGTCTGGGGGCGTGTCTCTCTAATGTCTGGGGGCGTGTCTCTCTAATGTCTGGGGGCGTGTCTCTCTAATGTCTGGGGGCGTGTCTCTAATATCTGGGGGCGTGTCTCTAATGTTTGGGGGCGTGTCTCTAATGTCTGGGGGCGTGTCTCTAATGTCTGGGGGCATGTCTCTTTAACGTCTGGGGGCGTGTCTCTAATGTCTGGGGGCGTGTCTCTTTAACGTCTGGGGGCGTGTCTCTAATGTCTGGGGGCGTGTCTCTCTAATGTCTGGGGGCGTGTCTCTAATGTCTGGGGGCGTGTCTCTTTAACGTCTGGGGGCGTGTCTCTCTAATGTCTGGGGGCGTGTCTCTAATGTCTGGGGGGCGTGTCTCTAATGTCTGGGGGCGTGTCTCTAATGTCTGGGGGCGTGTCTCTCTAATGTCTGGGGGCGTGTCTCTTTAAGGTCTGGGGGCGTGTCTCTCTAATGTCTGGGGGCGTGTCTCTAATGTCTGGGGGCGTGTCTCTCTAATGTCTGGGGGGCGTGTCTCTCTAATGTCTGGGGGGCGTGTCTCTCTAATGTCTGGGGGCGTGTCTCTCTAATGTCTGGGGGCGTGTCTCTCTAATGTCTGGGGGCGTGTCTCTAATGTCTGGGGGCGTGTCTCTCTAATGTCTGGGGGCGTGTCTCTCTAATGTCTGGGGGCGTGTCTCTCTAATATCTGGGGGCGTGTCTCTAATGTCTGGGGGCGTGTCTCTTTAATGTCTGGGGGCGTGTCTCTGATGTCTGGGGGCGTGTCTCTAATGTCTGGGGGGCGTGTCTCTAATGTCTGGGGGGCGTGTCTCTAATGTCTGGGGGCGTGTCTCTCTAATGTCTGGGGGCGTGTCTCTCCAATGTCTGGGGGCGTGTCTCTTTAATGTCTGGGGGCGTGTCTCTAATGTCTGGGGGCGTGTCTCTAATGTCTGGGGGCGTGTCTCTAATGTCTGGGGGCGTGTCTCTTTAATGTCTGGGGGCGTGTCTCTCTAATGTCTGGGGGCGTGTCTCTCTAATGTCTGGGGGCGTGTCTCTAATGTCTGGGGGCGTGTCTCTAATGTCTGGGGGCGTGTCTCTAATGTCTGGGGGGCGTGTCTCTAATGTCTGGGGGCGTGTCTCTCTAATGTCTGGGGGCGTGTCTAATGTCTGGGGGCATGTCTCTAATGTCTGGGGGGCGTGTCTCTTTAATGTCTGGGGGCGTGTCTCTAATGTCTGGGGCGTGTCTCTAATGTCTGGGGGCGTGTCTCTAATGTCTGGGGGGCGTGTCTCTAATGTCTGGGGGGCGTGTCTCTAATGTCTGGGGGCGTGTCTCTTTAATGTCTGGGGGCGTGTCTCTAATGTCTGGGGGTGTGTCTCTGATGTCTGGGGGCGTGTCTCTAATGTCTGGGGGGCGTGTCTCTAATGTCTGGGGGCGTGTCTCTCTAATGTCTGGGGGCGTGTCTCTTTAATGTCTGGGGGCGTGTCTCTCTAATGTCTGGGGGCGTGTCTCTAATGTCTGGGGGCGTGTCTCTTTAATGTCTGGGGGCGTGTCTCTCTAATGTCTGGGGGCGTGTCTCTAATATCTGGGGGCGTGTCTCTAATGTCTGGGGGCGTGTCTCTAATGTCTGGGGCGTGTCTCTAATGTCTCTTGGTGTGTCTCTAATGTCTGGGGGCGTGTCTCTAATGTCTGGGGGGCGTGTCTCTAATGTCTGGGGGCGTGTCTCTTTAATGTCTGGGGGCGTGTCTCTAATGTCTGGGGGCGTGTCTCTCTAATGTCTGGGGGCGTGTCTCTAATGTCTGGGGGCGTGTCTCTTTAATGTCTGGGGGCGTGTCTCTAATGTCTGGGGGCGTGTCTCTCTAATGTCTGGGGGCGTGTCTCTTTAATGTCTGGGGGCGTGTCTCTCTAATGTCTGGGGGCGTGTCTCTAATGTCTGGGGGTGTGTCTCTTTAATGTCTGGGGGCGTGTCTCTCTAATGTCTGGGGGCGTGTCTCTAATATCTGGGGGCGTGTCTCTAATGTCTGGGGGCGTGTCTCTAATGTCTGGGGGCGTGTCTCTAATGTCTGGGCGCGTGTCTCTAACGTCTGGGGGCGTGTCTCTCTAATGTCTGGGGGCGTGTCTCTAATGTCTGGGGGGCGTGTCTCTAATGTCTGGGGGCGTGTCTCTCTAATGTCTGGGGGCGTGTCTCTAATGTCTGAGGGCGTGTCTCTTTAACGTCTGGGGGCGTGTCTCTCTAATGTCTGGGGGCGTGTCTCTAATGTCTAGGGGGCGTGTCACTCTAATGTCTGGGGGCGTGTCTCTAATGTCTGGGGGCGTGTCTCTTTATCTAATGTCTGGGGGCGTGTCTCTCTGATGTCTGGGGGCGTGTCTCTCTAATGTCTGGGGGCGTGTCTCCCTCCCCCTGCCTGGCCCCTCCCCCTGCCTGGCCCCTCCCCTTCCCCTTGCCTGGCCCCTCCCCTACCTACTCTCCCCCTGCCTGGCCCCTCCCCTTCCCCTTGCCTGGCCCCTCCCCTTCCTACTCTCCCCCTGCTTGCCCCCCCCTTCCTGGCCCCTCCCCCTGCCTGGCCCCTCCCCCTCCCCCTGCCTGGCCCATCCCCCTTCCTGGCCCCTCCCCCTGCCTGGCCCCTCCCCCTTCCTGGCACCTCCCCCTCCCCGGCCCCTCCCCCTGCCTGGCCCCTCCCCCTTCCTGGCCCCTCCCCCTTCCTGCCCCCTCCCCCTTCCTGGCCACTCCCCCTCCCCCTGCCTGGCCCCTCCCCCTTCCTGGCCCCTCCCCTGCCTGGCCCCTCCCCCTTCCTGGCCCCTCCCCCTCCCCTGCCTGGCCCCTCCCCCTCCTACTCTCCCCTTGTCTGGCCCCTCCCCCTTCCTGGCCCCTCCCCCTTCCTGGCCCCTCCCCCTCCCCCTTCCTGGCCCCTCCCCCTCCCCCTGCCTGGCCCATCCCCCTTCCTGTTCCCTCCCCCTGCCTGGCCCCTCCCCCTCCCCCTGCCTGGCCCCTCCCCCTGCCTGGCCCCTCCCCCTTCCTGGCACCTCCCCCTCCCCCTTCCTGGCCCCTCCCCCTGCCTGGCCCCTCCCCCTGCCTGGCCCCTCCCCCTGCCTGGCCCCTCCCCCCCTGCCTGCCCCCCCCCCCCCCCCTGCCTGGCCCCTCCCCCTTCCTGGACCCTCCCCCTGCCTGGCCCCTCCCCCTTCCTGGCCCCTCCCCCTGCCTGGCCCCTCCCCCTTCCTGGCCCCTCTCCCTTCCTGGCCCCTCCCCTTCCTACTCTCCCCTTGTCTGGCCCCTCCCCCTTCCTGGCCCCTCCCCCTCCCCCTACCTGTCCCATCCCCCTTCCTGGCCCCTCCCCCTTCCTGGCACCTCCCCCTCCCCCTTCCTGGCCCCTCCCCCTGCCTGGCCCCTCCCCCTGCCTGGCCCCTCCCCCTTCCTGGCACCTCCCCCTCCCCCTTCCTGGCCCCTCCCCCTGCCTGGCCCCTCCCCCTGCCTGGCCCCTCCCCCTGCCTGGCCCCTCCCCCCCTGCCTGGCCCCGGCCCCCCCCCTGCCTGGCCCCTCCCCCTTCCTGGCCCCTCCCCCTGCCTGGCCCCTCCCCCTTCCTGGCCCCTCCCCCTGCCTGGCCCCTCCCCCTTCCTGGCCCCTCTCCCTTCCTGGCCCCTCCCCCTTCCTACTCTCCCCTTGTCTGGCCCCTCCCCCTTCCTTAATTTAATCAATTAATTAATCAATTAATCAATTAAGCATTTTTAATTAACCAATTAATCAATTAAGCATTTTTAATTAATCAATTAATCAATTAATCAATTACGCATTTTTAATTAAGCAATTAAGCAATTAAGCATTTTCAATCAATCAATTAAGCAATTAATCAATTAAGCAATTAATCAATTAATCACGCCCCCAGACATTAGAGAGGCACGCCCCCAGACATTAAAGAGACACGCCCCCAGACATTAGAGACACGCCCCCAGACATTAAAGAGACACGCCCCAGACATTAGGGACACGCCCCCAGACATTAGAGACACGCCCCCCAGACATTAGAGACACGCCCCCCAGACATTAGAGACACGCCCCCAGACATTAGAGACACGCCCCCAGACATTAGAGACACGCCCCCAGACATTAGAGACACGCCCCCAGACATTAGAGACACGCCCCCCAGACATTAGAGACACGCCCCCAGACATTGAAGAGACACGCCCCCAGACATTGGAGAGACACGCCCCCAGACATTAGAGACACACCCCCAGACATTAGAGACACGCCCCCAGACATTAGAGACACACCCCAGACATTAGAGACACGCCCCCCAGACATTAGAGACACGCCCCCCAGACATCAGAGACACACCCCCAGACATCAGAGACACACCCGCAGACATTAGAGACACGCCCCCAGACATTAGAGACACGCCCCAGACATTAGAGACACGCCCCCAGACATTAGAGACACGCCCCCCAGACATTAGAGACACGCCCCCCAGACATTAGAGACACGCCCCAGACATTAGAGACACGCCCCCAGACATTAGAGACACGCCCCCAGACATTAGAGACACGCCCCCAGACATTGAAGAGACACGCCCCCAGACATTGGAGAGACACGCCCCCAGACATTAGAGACACACCCCCAGACATTAGAGACACGCCCCCAGACATTAGAGACACACCCCAGACATTAGAGACACGCCCCCCAGACATTAGAGACACGCCCCAGACATTAGAGACACGCCCCCAGACATTAGAGACACGCCCCAGACATTAGAGACACGCCCCAGACATTAGAGACACGCCCCCCAGACATCAGAGACACACCCCCAGACATCAGAGACACACCCCCAGACATTAGAGACACGCCCCCAGACATTAGAGACACGCCCACAGACATTATAGACACGCCCCCAGACATTAGAGACACGCCCCCCAGACATTAGAGACACGCCCCAGACATTAGAGACACGCCCCCAGACATTAGAGACACGCCCCCCAGACATTAGAGACACGCCCCAGACATTAGAGACACGCCCCCAGACATTAGAGACACGCCCCAGACATTAGAGACACGCCCCTAGACATTAGAGACACGCCCCCAGACATTAGAGACACGCCCCCAGACATTAGAGACACGCCCCCCAGACATTAGAGACACGCCCCAGTCATTAGAGACACGCCCCCAGACATTAGAGACACGCCCCCAGACATTAGAGACACGCCCCCAGACATTAGACACGCCCCAAGACATTGAAGAGACACGCCCCCAGACATTGGAGAGACACGCCCCCAGACATTAGAGACACACCCCCAGACATTAGAGACACGCCCCCAGACATTAGAGACACGCCCCAGACATTAGAGACACGCCCCCAGACATTGAAGAGACACGCCCCCAGACATTGGAGAGACACGCCCCCAGACATTAGAGACACACCCCAGACATTAGAGACACGCCCCCCAGACATTAGAGACACGCCCCAGACATTAGAGACACGCCCCCAGACATTAGAGACACGCCCCAGACATTAGAGACACGCCCCAGACATTAGAGACACGCCCCCCAGACATCAGAGACACACCCCCAGACATCAGAGACACACCCCCAGACATTAGAGACACGCCCCCAGACATTAGAGACACGCCCCCAGACATTAGAGACACGCCCCCCAGACATTAGAGACACGCCCCCCAGACATTAGAGACACGCCCCAGACATTAGAGACACGCCCCCAGACATTAGAGACACGCCCCAGACATTAGAGACACGCCCCTAGACATTAGAGACACGCCCCCAGACATTAGAGACACGCCCCCAGACATTAGAGACACGCCCCCCAGACATTAGAGACACGCCCCAGTCATTAGAGACACGCCCCCAGACATTAGAGACACGCCCCCAGACATTAGAGACACGCCCCCAGACATTAGAGACACGCCCCAGACATTAGAGACACGCCCCCAGACATTAGAGACACGCCCCCCAGACATTAGAGACACGCCCCAGACATTAGAGACACGCCCCCAGACATTGAAGAGACACGCCCCCAGACATTGGAGAGACACGCCCCCAGACATTAGAGACACACCCCCAGACATTAGAGACACGCCCCCAGACATTAGAGACACACCCCAGACATTAGAGACACGCCCCCCAGACATTAGAGACACGCCCCCCAGACATCAGAGACACACCCCCAGACATCAGAGACACACCCGCAGACATTAGAGACACGCCCCCAGACATTAGAGACACGCCCCAGACATTAGAGACACGCCCCCAGACATTAGAGACACGCCCCCCAGACATTAGAGACACGCCCCCCGGGCATTAGAGACACGCCCCAGACATTAGAGACACGCCCCCAGACATTAGAGACACGCCCCAGACATTAGAGACACGCCCCTAGACATTAGAGACACGCCCCCAGACATTAGAGACACGCCCCCAGACATTAGAGACACGCCCCCCAGACATTAGAGACACGCCCCAGTCATTAGAGACACGCCCCCAGACATTAGAGACACGCCCCCAGACATTAGAGACACGCCCCCAGACATTAGAGACACGCCCCAGACATTAGAGACACGCCCCCAGACATTAGAGACACGCCCCCCAGACATTAGAGACACGCCCCAGACATTAGAGACACGCCCCCAGACATTGAAGAGACACGCCCCCAGACATTGGAGAGACACGCCCCCAGACATTAGAGACACACCCCCAGACATTAGAGACACGCCCCCAGACATTAGAGACACACCCCAGACATTAGAGACACGCCCCCCAGACATTAGAGACACGCCCCCCAGACATTAGAGACACACCCCCAGACATCAGAGACACACCCGCAGACATTAGAGACACGCCCCCAGACATTAGAGACACGCCCCAGACATTAGAGACACGCCCCAGACATTAGAGACACGCCCCCAGACATTAGAGACACGCCCCCCAGACATTAGAGACACGCCCCCCAGACATTAGAGACACGCCCCAGACATTAGAGACACGCCCCCAGACATTAGAGACACGCCCCAGACATTAGAGACACGCCCCTAGACATTAGAGACACGCCCCCAGACATTAGAGACACGCCCCCAGACATTAGAGACACGCCCCCCAGACATTAGAGACACGCCCCAGTCATTAGAGACACGCCCCCAGACATTAGAGACACGCCCCCAGACATTAGAGACACGCCCCCAGACATTAGAGACACGCCCCCCAGACATTAGAGACACGCCCCAGACATTAGAGACACGCCCCCAGACATTAGAGACACGCCCCCCAGACATTAGAGACACGCCCCAGACATTAGAGACACGCCCCCAGACATTAGAGACACGCCCCCAGACATTAGAGACACGCCCCCAGACATTAGTGACACGCCCCCAGACATTAGAGACACGCCCCCAGACATTAGAGACACGCCCCAGACATTAGAGACACGCCCCCAGACATTAGAGACACGCCCCCCAGACATTAGAGACACGCCCCAGACATTAGAGACACGCCCCTAGACATTAGAGACACGCCCCCAGACATTAGAGACACGCCCCAGACATTAGAGACACGCCCCCAGACATTAAATAGACACGCCCCCAGACATTGGAGAGACACGCCCCCAGACATTAGAGAGACACCCCCAGACATTAGAGACATGCCCCCAAACATTAGAGACACGCCCCCAGACATCAGAGACACACCCCCAGACATTAGAGACACGCCCCCAGACATTAGAGACACGCCCCCAGACATTAGAGACACGCCCCCAGACATTAGAGACACGCCCCCCAGACATTAGAGACACGCCCCAGACATTAGAGACACGCCCCCAGACATTAGAGACACACCCCAGACATTAGAGACACGCCCCCCAGACATTAGAGACACGCCCCATACATTAGAGACACGCCCCCAGACATTAGAGACACGCCCCAGACATTAGAGACACGCCCCAGACATTAGAGACACGCCCCCCAGACATCAGAGACACACCCCCAGACATCAGAGACACACCCCCAGACATTAGAGACACGCCCCCAGACATTAGAGACACGCCGTCAGACATTAGAGACACGCCCCCAGACATTAGAGACACGCCCCCCAGACATTAGAGACACGCCCCAGACATTAGAGACACGCCCCCAGACATTAGAGACACGCCCCCCAGACATTAGAGACACGCCCCAGACATTAGAGACACGCCCCCAGACATTAGAGACACGCCCCCAGACATTAGAGACACGCCCCCAGACATTAGTGACACGCCCCCAGGCATTAAAGAGACACGCCCCCAGACATTGGAGAGACACGCCCCCAGACATTAGAGACACACCCCCAGACATTAGAGACACGCCCCCAGACATTAGAGACACGCCCCCAGACATTAGAGACACGCCCCCAGACATTAGAGACACTCCCCCAGACATTAGAGACACGCCCCCAGACAAGGGGAGGGGGAGGGGCCAGGCAGGGGGCGGGGCCAGGCAGGGGGAGGGGCCAGGCAGGGGGAGGGGCCAGGCAGTGGGAGAGTAGGAAGGGGAGGGGCCAGGCAAGGGGAAGGGGAGGGGCCAGGCAGGGGGAGGGGCCAGGAAGGGGGAGGGGCCAGGCAGGGGAGGGGCCAGGCAAGGGGAGAGTAGGAAGGGGAGGGGCCAGGCAGGAGGAGGGGCCAGGCAGGGGGAGGGGGAGGGGCCAGGCAGGAAAGGGGGAGGGGCCAGGCAGGGGGAGGGGCCAGGCAGGGGGGAAGAGTAGGAAGGGGAGGGGCCAGGCAGGAGGAGGGGCCAGGCAGGGGGAGGGGCCAGGCAGGAAAGGGGGAGGGGCCAGGCAGGGGGAGGGGCCAGGCAGGGGGGAAGAGTAGGAAGGGGAGGGGCCAGGCAGGGAAGGGGGAGGGGCCAGGTGGGGGGGGGGGAGGGGCCAGGCAGGGAAGGGGGAGGGGCCAGGCAGGGAAGGGGGAGGGGCCAGGCAGGGAAGGGGGAGGGGCCAGGCGGGGGGGGGGGGCAGGCAGGGAAGGGGGAGGGGCCAGGCACGCACGCACGCACGCACAGGCAGGGAAGGGGGAGGGGCCAGGCAAGGTGGAGGGGCCAGGCAGGGAGGGGCCAGGCGGGGAAGGGGGAGGGGCCAGGCACGCACGCACGCACAGGCAGGGAAGGGGGAGGGGCCAGGCAAGGGGGAGGGGCCAGGCAGGGGAGGGGCCAGGCGGGGGGGGGGAGGGACCAGGCACGCACGCACGCACGCACAGGCAGGGAAGGGGGAGGGGCCAGGCAGGGAAGGGGGAGGGGCCAGGCAGGGAAGGGGGAGGGGCCAGGCAGGGAAGGGGGAGGGGCCAGGCACGCACGCACGCACAGGCAGGGAAGGGGGAGGGGCCAGGCAAGGGGGAGGGGCCAGGCAGGGAAGGGGGAGGGGCCAGGCAAGGGGGAGGGGCCAGGCAGGGAAGGGGGAGGGGCCAGGCAGGGAAGGGGGGGGGGCCAGGCAGGGAAGGGGGAGGGGCCAGGCACGCACGCACGCACAGGCAGGGAAGGGGGAGGGGCCAGGCAAGGGGGAGGGGCCAGGCAGGGAAGGGGGAGGGGCCAGGCGGGGAAGGGGGAGGGGCCAGGCACGCACGCACGCACGCACAGGCAGGGAAGGGGGAGGGGCCAGGCAAGGGGGAGGGGCCAGGCAGGGAAGGGGGAGGGGCCAGGCGGGGAAGGGGGAGGGGCCAGGCGGGGGGGGGGGGAGGGGCCAGGCAGGGAAGGGGGAGGGGCCAGGCACGCATGCACGCACGCACGCACAGGCAGGGAAGGGGCCAGGAAAGGGGGAGGGGCCAGGCAGGGAAGGGGGAGGGGCCAGGCAGGGAAGGGGGAGGGGCCAGGCAAGGGGGAGGGGCCAGGCAGGGAAGGGGGGAGGGGCAGGCAGGGAAGGGGGAGGGGCCAAGCACGCACGCAGGGGGAGGGGCCAGGCAGGGAAGGGGGAGGGGCCAGGCAAGGGGGAGGGGCCAGGCAGGGAAGGGGGAGGGGCCAGGCGGGGGGGAGGGGCCAGGCAGGGAAGGGGGAGGGGCCAGGCACGCACGCACGCACGCACAGGCAGGGAAGGGGGAGGGGCCAGGCAAGGGGGAGGGGCCAGGCAGGGAAGGGGGAGGGGCCAGGCGGGGGGGGGAGGGGCCAGGCAGGGAAGGGGGAGGGGCCAGGCACGCACGCACGCACGCACGCACGCACAGGCAGGGAAGGGGGAGGGGCCAGGCAAGGGGGAGGGGCCAGGCAGGGAAGGGGGAGGGGCCAGGCGGGGAAGGGGGAGGGGCCAGGCGGGGGGGGGAGGGGGAGGGGCCAGGCGGGGGGGGGCAGTCAGGGAAGGGGAGGGGTCAGGCAGGGAAGGGGGAGGGGCCAGGCACGCACGCACGCACGCACGCACAGGCAGGGAAGGGGGAGGGATTTAAAAGACTTCAGTGCACTGTGCCTACCCATGATGCGACCGCAGGTCGCATCATGTGTAGGTACAGTGCAAGGAATAAATGCATTCGCCATGTATTTGAAGGAAGTCTGATCCAATCATTTTTAGATTTCTCCAGTTTAATCCTGCGTTTAGGTTTTGTTGTGTTCAAGATCTGATTTTAGGTATGTTTAAGCCTCCAGGGAAATCCGTGTTGAGGTTCTTAATCCACTGTTTTTCATTAAAACGTCTTTGTCCCACTGTCCAGTTGGGATTGTGTTGCAGTCCAGTGCATGTTAAAGCTTCAATGCCATGAGCCATAAAATGTTGCACAAATCTTGTGGTTGTCTTTCTTCCATTGTTAATATTGTATCTGTGTTGTCCCAGCCTTGTACTTATTGTTTTACCTGTTTCTCCGACATATTGTAAACCACATTTGTTACATGTGATTAAGTAAATGCAGTTGCTCGTTCTGCTTGTTAATCGTTGTTTAATCTCTAAAACGCGTTTTGTAGTTCTATTTTTGACTAATTGTTTGGGTTTGAAGTATTCTGGTCCCTCGCGTGCTGGTGCGTTGATTTCTTTTAGTTTGCTGTGTACTAGATAATCTTTAAGGTTTTTGTTTTTTCTGTAGGCTGATATAATTTTATAATCTTTTAGAAGATCATCCGTTCGGTTCTCAAAGTTCCTTTTTATTCTGTTGTTGGCTAGTGTGCTCTGTGTTGAATAACTGGTTATCAGGGCCAATTTAGGGCCTGGATCTCGTACTCTTATTTCTAAAAAAGTACTTTGAGCTTTCCGGAGGAATGTCCTAGTGTATCCCCTTGGTCTAAGTGCTTTAAATAGTGTTTTACAAGCTATTTTGAAATCACTTCTTTGCGTGCAAATCCTATGGAATCTTAGTAGTTGTGATTTGACTATCCCTGTGTAACAGTGTGTCGGGTGGAATGACGTTTTGTGTAATAGGGCGTGGGTGTCTGTTTCTTTAAAGAATACTTTTAAGTCTAGTTTCCCATTTGTGTTAAAGTTTGGGCCCTTGAAGATTGTTACATCAAGAAAGTCAATCCTTTCAGTGTGTGTCACAAATTTTATCGTTATGGATCTGTGATGGCTATTAAGAACATCAATAAATTCCTGGAAATCTTCCTTGCTATGTTCCCATATTCCAAAAATATCATCCAGAAATCTATAATAATGTGTTGGTTTAAGTCTGCATTTTTCTAGTGCTGTCTGTTCCCATATGCTCATGTAAATGTTTGCATAAGATGGTGCAAATCGCTTTCCCATGGCCGTCCCTTTGATTTGTAGATAACATTTGTTGTTAAAGGAAAAATCATTCTGGGTTAGATTTAAGTCTAGTAATTGGAGTAATTCCTCTTCTGGTCGATTTGTGTCTGGGTACTTATTAAATACTTCTTTAACTGCCAGTAGGCCTGCTTCTGTCTCAATGTTTGTGTAGAGGCTGTCTATATCTATCGAAAACAATAAGGCCTCTTTTCCTACTATAATAGCTTTAATTTTATCCACAAAATCGTAAGTGTCTTTTATAAAACTGGGGTGTTTTATCGACAGTGGGTTTAGGAAGTATTCAATAAACTCTGCTGTCTGATAAGTCTCACTGCCACAGTCCGACACAATTGGTCTACCGGGTGGAACTTCATATGGTATTGTCCATGAATCCGGGTTTTTGTGTATTTTTGGTAAAAGATAAAATATCCTAGCTCGAGGGCTGTCCTGTCCTATTAAATATTTATGTTGCTTGGCATTTATGTGTCTTTTTTCCCTCAGTTTGTTAACAATGGCTTGGGCTTTTTTCGCTGTCTCTAGGTAAATTGGTTGGTCTAATGGCCTATAATGATCCTGATTGTTAAGCTGTCTCTCACCTTCTAACAGGTATTGGTGTCTGTCCATAATTACTATGCAGGAGCCTTTGTCTGCTGGTTTGATTACGATCTGTTTGTTGTTAATTAGTTCTCTAAGTGCCCTGGTTTGTGCTAATGTGAGGTTATCTTTTTCTTTAATGTGCCCTGGAATGTGTCTTACCGTATTTAGGTCATCCTTGATTAGTTGTTTAAGGCTGTTTGGGAGTACCGTATCAGCCGGTTCCCAGTTTGAACCTGGTCGAAATGGCTGTATTATTTCTCCTGTCTGGTCCATTCCAAAGTGTGTGGCTAGTTTCAGTCTGCGGTGATATTGGGAAAGGTCTTTCTTTAATCTGTTGGTTTGTTGTTTGTAGATGTCCAGAGTTGGAACAAATGAAAGCCCCTTTTCCAGCAGTTCGGTCTGGTGTTGGTCTGGTTGGAAGTAATGCGACAAATTAATTATGTTAGACTTACTCCCCCTCCTTTCTGGGTTTATGGGGTCAATAAGTTTAAACTAGTAAGCCAATTTTCAAGCATTGCTTTGCCTGTCTCTTTTTTCCAATGTATGTTATCAGGACCCACTTTAAAATCCCTTTCATCCAATTTTGGGAGGAAACTATTTTTATTTGTGATATTGCGATTTAATTCTCTTAAGTTGTCTTTCTCCCTGTGTGGGAGGTTATTTGAGTAGTTGATTAAAGGTATATGGATACTTGCGGTTGGAAATGCGTTCTGTGCTGCTACGATGGTCTCTCTCAAGGCCCTCTGTGTTGTTTTTTGATTATTTTGGCTTCTCTCGTTTATCCCAACGGATAGGATACAGTGTGCTACTGTGGTGTTTCTTGGTATTCTCTCCAGTAAGACCTTCGTGTGTTGGAATTTCATTCCTGGGTAGCCATCCACTTGTAGATCCTGTCGTCTGAGAGATGGGAGGAGAGATGGGATATTGCTCAGGTTTGAGTCTCCTATGATGACGATGCTTTTCTCCGGGTGTAATCTCCAACGCTGGTTTTTCTTTTGTGTGGAGATGTGTCTGTAAACTTCTCCTGGGGTCCTTGGCTCCATGATCTCTGGTTCGTCTGTTTCCTGTCTTCGGTTCTCTCCTGGGTCTGTCGTGGTCCAGGTAGGGGTTGCTTCTGTGTCCTGGGTCTGGCCATGTGGGGTCCTCTCCTCTCCTGGTCCCGTCCTGCTGCGGGCCGTCCTCTGGGGCTGTGGCGTGTCATCTGGCATGGCTCCCTTGGCCTTGTCTTTTTGGCTCCGTGTTTGCCTCTGCGGTGTACTTATCTGTATTGGTGAGGTTAGGCGAGGGAAGTCTACTTCCGAAAGATCTCTTCTAGGTTGGACTTGAATTAGGGTTGGCGGTGGGGCCCTGGTGATAAATACTTTGGGGAAAGCACATAGGGAGGAGGGGGTGGGGGTCAGGGAAGGTGGGGAGAGGGGGGCAGAGGATACACAGGGGTGTGGTAATGGAGAACAATGGGGTGCTCTACCAGCAGATGGGGCAGGGGGAGTGGAGATATGCATAGCAGGAATGGGGGAGGTAGGGGGTGAATTGGGGACCGGGGTAGAAGGGGGGGGAGTGGGAACCTGTGCAATAGGAATCGGAGGGTGTGAATTGGGGACATTCAGAGGGACAACAGTGGGGGGGGATGGGGTAGACATGGCAGTTCTAGTTGTTCTAAGCTGTGTGATTATAAGTTGGGCTTTGTTTATCTCTAATTGTTTTAACCTTTTCCCTAAGTTTTTTCTAGACCATCTGATTGCTATGGTAAAGGCTTTCTTTTCTTCGTCCTCTGTTAGGTTATCTGTTAATTCTTGTTTGGTTGTGTTTATCAGTGTAGTGTAGTGTTCCTCTAGGGCTAAGATTGTTGTATGGCACCAGTGTCTGGATATCCCTTCAAGTAATAGGGTGGTTTTATCCGTTGGTTGAGCTGGTTTAATCAAATTAATGAGTTCAAGGGTTTTCCTTGCTATACTTGCTGGTGGTCTGCTCGAAGAATTTACATTCTGCAGATGATGTGTACTTATGATCAATTTGTTCATGGTCCTGATGGCTTTTAAGAAGTCACCTCTTTCTGTGTGGTGTGTGTGTGTGTCGATGTGTGTGTTGTATCTTACTGGACCCGTCCGGGTCTGGTGGTGTGGTCTCTCTCCGGCTCTTGGCTGATGTCCTGACTGCTGGTCCTGCTGTCTGTTGCTCAGCCAAGGTTTCTGTCTCCGGCGGATCTGTGGTCTGTAGTCCGGCCGTTGATTGTTTGGATTTCCCTGTGGTTGATGGGGAGATCTCTCTCTGGGTCTGTTCCTCATCCAGGGCTCCTCCAGCCTAGGCCTGTCTTCAGGCGGTTGGGTGTTGATTCTCTCCTGGTGATATGGCTTGTTTCCAGGCCATCGTCCCGGTGGAGGTTTTTGTAAGTATGGCCCGTCCTCAGGCCATGTATCCCATGTATCTTCAGTAGTTCTGCGATGGTCTCTCAAGTGGTTCATCTGATGCATGCTATAGCTATTTCGGACTGGTTGGTCCTTCTTCAGGCAAGATTCTGTTAAGAAGGGGAGGGGCCAGGCAGGAGGAGGGGGAGGGGTCAGGCAGGGAAGGGGGAGGGGCCAGGCAAGGGGGAGGGGCCAGGCAAGGGGGGGGGGGGCAGGCAGGGAAGGGGGAGGGGCCAGGCGGGGGGGGGGCAGGCAGGGAAGGGGGAGGGGCCAGGCACCCACGCACGCACACAGGGGGGAGGGGCCAGGCAGGAGGTGGGGCCAGGCAGGGGGAGGGGCCAGGCAGGGGGAGGGGGAGGGGCCAGGCAGGAAAGGGGGAGGGGCCAGGCAGGGGGAAGAGTAGGAAGGGGAGGGGCCAGGCAGGAGGAGGGGGGGGTCAGGCAGGGAAGGGGGAGGGGCCAGGCAAGGGGGAGGGGCCAGGCAAGGGGGGGGAGGGGCCAGGCAAGGGGGGGGAGGGGCCAGGCAGGGAAGGGGGAGGGGCCAGGCGGGGGGGCAGGCAGGGAAGGGGGAGGGGCCAGGCAGGGGGAGGGGCCAGGCAGGGGGGGGGCAGGCAGGGGGAGGGGAGGGGCCAGGCAGGGGGGGGAGGGGCCAGGCAGGGAAGGGGGAGGGGTCAGGCAGGGAAGGGGGAGGGGCAGGAAGGGGGAGGGGCCAGGCAGGGAAGGGGGAGGGGGAGGGGCCAGGCGGGGGGGGCAGTCAGGGAAGGGGAGGGGTCAGGCAGGGAAGGGGGAGGGGCCAGGCACGCACGCACGCACGCACGCACAGGCAGGGAAGGGGGAGGGGCCAGGCAAGGGGGAGGGGCCAGGCAGGGAAGGGGGAGGGGCCAGGCGGGGGGGGGAGGGGCCAGGCAGGGAAGGGGGAGGGGCCAGGCACGCACGCACGCACGCACGCACAGGCAGGGAAGGGGGAGGGGCCAGGCAGGGAAGGGGGAGGGGCCAGGCGGGGAAGGGGGAGGGGCCAGGCGGGGGGGGAGGGGGAGGGGCCAGGCGGGGGGCAGTCAGGGAAGGGGAGGGGTCAGGCAGGGAAGGGGGAGGGGCCAGGCACGCACGCACGCACGCACGCACAGGCAGGGAAGGGGGAGGGATTTGAAAGACTTCAGTGCACTGTGCCTACCCATGATGCGACCGCAGGTCGCATCATGTGTAGGTACAGTGCAAGGAATAAATGTATTCGCCATGTATTTGAAGGAAGTCTGATCCAATCATTTTTAGATTTCTCCAGTTTAATCCTGCGTTTAGGTTTTGTTGTGTTCAAGATCTGATTTTAGGTATGTTTAAGCCTCCAGGGAAATCCGTGTTGAGGTTCTTAATCCACTGTTTTTCATTAAAACGTCTTTGTCCCACTGTCCAGTTGGGATTGTGTTGCAGTCCAGTGCATGTTAAAGCTTCAATGCCATGAGCCATAAAATGTTGCACAAATCTTGTGGTTGTCTTTCTTCCATTGTTAATATTGTATCTGTGTTGTCCCAGCCTTGTACCTATTGTTTTCCCTGTTTCTCCGACATATTGTAAACCACATTTGTTACATGTGATTAAGTAAATGCAGTTGCTCGTTCTGCTTGTTAATCGTTGTTTAATCTCTAAAACGCGTTTTGTAGTTCTATTTTTGACTAATTGTTTGGGTTTGAAGTATTCTGGTCCCTCGCGTGCTGGTGCGTTGATTTCTTTTAGTTTGCTGTGTACTAGATAATCTTTAAGGTTTTTGTTTTTTCTGTAGGCTGATATAATTTTATAATCTTTTAGAAGATCATCCGTTCGGTTCTCAAAGTTCCTTTTTATTCTGTTGTTGGCTAGTGTGCTCTGTGTTGAATAACTGGTTATCAGGGCCAATTTAGGGCCTGGATCTCGTACTCTTATTTCTAAAAAAGTACTTTGAGCTTTCCGGAGGAATGTCCTAGTGTATCCCCTTGGTCTAAGTGCTTTAAATAGTGTTTTACAAGCTATTTTGAAATCACTTCTTTGCGTGCAAATCCTATGGAATCTTAGTAGTTGTGATTTGACTATCCCTGTGTAACAGTGTGTCGGGTGGAATGACGTTTTGTGTAATAGGGCGTGGGTGTCTGTTTCTTTAAAGAATACTTTTAAGTCTAGTTTCCCATTTGTGTTAAAGTTTGGGCCCTTGAAGATTGTTACATCAAGAAAGTCAATCCTTTCAGTGTGTGTCACAAATTTTATCGTTATGGATCTGTGATGGCTATTAAGAACATCAATAAATTCCTGGAAATCTTCCTTGCTATGTTCCCATATTCCAAAAATATCATCCAGAAATCTATAATAATGTGTTGGTTTAAGTCTGCATTTTTCTAGTGCTGTCTGTTCCCATATGCTCATGTAAATGTTTGCATAAGATGGTGCAAATCGCTTTCCCATGGCCGTCCCTTTGATTTGTAGATAACATTTGTTGTTAAAGGAAAAATCATTCTGGGTTAGATTTAAGTCTAGTAATTGGAGTAATTCCTCTTCTGGTCGATTTGTGTCTGGGTACTTATTAAATACTTCTTTAATTGCCAGTAGGCCTGCTTCTGTCTCAATGTTTGTGTAGAGGCTGTCTATATCTATCGAAAACAACAAGGCCTCTTTTCCTACTATAATAGTTTTAATTTTGTCCACAAAATCGTAAGTGTCTTTTATAAAACTGGGGTGTTTTATCGACAGTGGGTTTAGGAAGTATTCAATAAACTCTGCTGTCTGATAAGTCTCACTGCCACAGTCCGACACAATTGGTCTACCGGGTGGAACTTCATATGGTATTGTCCATGAATCCGGGCTCTTGTGTATTTTTGGTAAAAGATAAAATATCCTAGCTCGAGGGCTGTCCTGTCCTATTAAATATTTATGTTGCTTGGCATTTATGTGTCTTTTTTCCCTCAGTTTGTTAACAATGGCTTGGGCTTTTTTCGCTGTCTCTAGGTAAATTGGTTGGTCTAATGGCCTATAATGATCCCGATTGTTAAGCTGTCTCTCACCTTCTAACAGGTATTGGTGTCTGTCCATAATTACTATGCAGGAGCCTTTGTCTGCTGGTTTGATTACGATCTGTTTGTTGTTAATTAGTTCTCTAAGTGCCCTGGTTTGTGCTAATGTGAGGTTATCTTTTTCTTTAATGTGCCCTGGAATGTGTCTTACCGTATTTAGGTCATCCTTGATTAGTTGTTTAAGGCTGTTTGGGAGTACCGTATCAGCCGGTTCCCAGTTTGAACCTGGTCGAAATGGCTGTATTATTTCTCCTGTCTGGTCCATTCCAAAGTGTGTGGCTAGTTTCAGTCTGCGGTGATATTGGGAAAGGTCTTTCTTTAATCTGTTGGTTTGTTGTTTGTAGATGTCCAGAGTTGGAACAAATGAAAGCCCCTTTTCCAGCAGTTCGGTCTGGTGTTGGTCTGGTTGGAAGTAATGCGACAAATTAATTATGTTAGACTTACTCCCCCTCCTTTCTGGGTTTATGGGGTCAATAAGTTTAAACTAGTAAGCCAATTTTCAAGCATTGCTTTGCCTGTCTCTTTTTTCCAATGTATGTTATCAGGACCCACTTTAAAATCCCTTTCATCCAATTTTGGGAGGAAACTATTTTTATTTGTGATATTGCGATTTAATTCTCTTAAGTTGTCTTTCTCCCTGTGTGGGAGGTTATTTGAGTAGTTGATTAAAGGTATATGGATACTTGCGGTTGGAAATGCGTTCTGTGCTGCTACGATGGTCTCTCTCAAGGCCCTCTGTGTTGTTTTTTGATTATTTTGGCTTCTCTCGTTTATCCCAACGGATAGGATACAGTGTGCTACTGTGGTGTTTCTTGGTATTCTCTCCAGTAAGACCTTCGTGTGTTGGAATTTCATTCCTGGGTAGCCATCCACTTGTAGATCCTGTCGTCTGAGAGATGGGAGGAGAGATGGGATATTGCTCAGGTTTGAGTCTCCTATGATGACGATGCTTTTCTCCGGGTGTAATCTCCAACGCTGGTTTTTCTTTTGTGTGGAGATGTGTCTGTAAACTTCTCCTGGGGTCCTTGGCTCCATGATCTCTGGTTCGTCTGTTTCCTGTCTTCGGTTCTCTCCTGGGTCTGTCGTGGTCCAGGTAGGGGTTGCTTCTGTGTCCTGGGTCTGGCCATGTGGGGTCCTCTCCTCTCCTGGTCCCGTCCTGCTGCGGGCCGTCCTCTGGGGCTGTGGCGTGTCATCTGGCATGGCTCCCTTGGCCTTGTCTTTTTGGCTCCGTGTTTGCCTCTGCGGTGTACTTATCTGTATTGGTGAGGTTAGGCGAGGGAAGTCTACTTCCGAAAGATCTCTTCTAGGTTGGACTTGAATTAGGGTTGGCGGTGGGGCCCTGGTGATAAATACTTTGGGGAAAGCACATAGGGAGGAGGGGGTGGGGGTCAGGGAAGGTGGGGAGAGGGGGGCAGAGGATACACAGGGGTGTGGTAATGGAGAACAATGGGGTGCTCTACCAGCAGATGGGGCAGGGGGAGTGGAGATATGCATAGCAGGAATGGGGGAGGTAGGGGGTGAATTGGGGACCGGGGTAGAAGGGGGGGGAGTGGGAACCTGTGCAATAGGAATCGGAGGGTGTGAATTGGGGACATTCAGAGGGACAACAGTGGGGGGGGATGGGGTAGACATGGCAGTTCTAGTTGTTCTAAGCTGTGTGATTATAAGTTGGGCTTTGTTTATCTCTAATTGTTTTAACCTTTTCCCTAAGTTTTTTCTAGACCATCTGATTGCTATGGTAAAGGCTTTCTTTTCTTCGTCCTCTGTTAGGTTATCTGTTAATTCTTGTTTGGTTGTGTTTATCAGTGTAGTGTAGTGTTCCTCTAGGGCTAAGATTGTTGTATGGCACCAGTGTCTGGATATCCCTTCAAGTAATAGGGTGGTTTTATCCGTTGGTTGAGCTGGTTTAATCAAATTAATGAGTTCAAGGGTTTTCCTTGCTATACTTGCTGGTGGTCTGCTCGAAGAATTTACATTCTGCAGATGATGTGTACTTATGATCAATTTGTTCATGGTCCTGATGGCTTTTAAGAAGTCACCTCTTTCTGTGTGGTGTGTGTGTGTGTCGATGTGTGTGTTGTATCTTACTGGACCCGTCCGGGTCTGGTGGTGTGGTCTCTCTCCGGCTCTTGGCTGATGTCCTGACTGCTGGTCCTGCTGTCTGTTGCTCAGCCAAGGTTTCTGTCTCCGGCGGATCTGTGGTCTGTAGTCCGGCCGTTGATTGTTTGGATTTCCCTGTGGTTGATGGGGAGATCTCTCTCTGGGTCTGTTCCTCATCCAGGGCTCCTCCAGCCTAGGCCTGTCTTCAGGCGGTTGGGTGTTGATTCTCTCCTGGTGATATGGCTTGTTTCCAGGCCATCGTCCCGGTGGAGGTTTTTGTAAGTATGGCCCGTCCTCAGGCCATGTATCCCATGTATCTTCAGTAGTTCTGCGATGGTCTCTCAAGTGGTTCATCTGATGCATGCTATAGCTATTTCGGACTGGTTGGTCCTTCTTCAGGCAAGATTCTGTTAAGAAGGGGAGGGGCCAGGCAGGAGGAGGGGGAGGGGTCAGGCAGGGAAGGGGGAGGGGCCAGGCAAGGGGGAGGGGCCAGGCAAGGGGGGGGGGGGCAGGCAGGGAAGGGGGAGGGGCCAGGCGGGGGGGGGGCAGGCAGGGAAGGGGGAGGGGCCAGGCACCCACGCACGCACACAGGGGGGAGGGGCCAGGCAGGAGGTGGGGCCAGGCAGGGGGAGGGGCCAGGCAGGGGGAGGGGGAGGGGCCAGGCAGGAAAGGGGGAGGGGCCAGGCAGGGGGAAGAGTAGGAAGGGGAGGGGCCAGGCAGGAGGAGGGGGGGGTCAGGCAGGGAAGGGGGAGGGGCCAGGCAAGGGGGAGGGGCCAGGCAAGGGGGGGGAGGGGCCAGGCAAGGGGGGGGAGGGGCCAGGCAGGGAAGGGGGAGGGGCCAGGCGGGGGGGCAGGCAGGGAAGGGGGAGGGGCCAGGCAGGGGGAGGGGCCAGGCAGGGGGGGGGCAGGCAGGGGGAGGGGAGGGGCCAGGCAGGGGGGGGAGGGGCCAGGCAGGGAAGGGGGAGGGGTCAGGCAGGGAAGGGGGAGGGGCAGGAAGGGGGAGGGGCCAGGCAGGGAAGGGGGAGGGGGAGGGGCCAGGCGGGGGGGGCAGTCAGGGAAGGGGAGGGGTCAGGCAGGGAAGGGGGAGGGGCCAGGCACGCACGCACGCACGCACGCACAGGCAGGGAAGGGGGAGGGGCCAGGCAAGGGGGAGGGGCCAGGCAGGGAAGGGGGAGGGGCCAGGCGGGGGGGGGAGGGGCCAGGCAGGGAAGGGGGAGGGGCCAGGCACGCACGCACGCACGCACGCACAGGCAGGGAAGGGGGAGGGGCCAGGCAGGGAAGGGGGAGGGGCCAGGCGGGGAAGGGGGAGGGGCCAGGCGGGGGGGGAGGGGGAGGGGCCAGGCGGGGGGCAGTCAGGGAAGGGGAGGGGTCAGGCAGGGAAGGGGGAGGGGCCAGGCACGCACGCACGCACGCACGCACAGGCAGGGAAGGGGGAGGGGCCAGGCAAGGGGGAGGGGCCAGGCAGGGAAGGGGGAGGGGCCAGGCGGGGGGGGGGAGGGGCCAGGCAGGGAAGGGGGAGGGGCCAGGCACGCACGCACGCACGCACGCACGCACACAGGGGGGAGGGGCCAGGCAGGGAAGGGGGAGGGGC
Organism: Protomyctophum parallelum; assembly: GCF_964188405.1. NCBI lineage: Eukaryota > Metazoa > Chordata > Actinopteri > Myctophiformes > Myctophidae > Protomyctophum > Protomyctophum parallelum. The sequence goes on from NC_139713.1 coordinate 38,019,082, forward strand.
CAGGCGGGGGGAGGGGGAGGGGCCAGGAAGGGGGAGGGGCCAGGCAGGGGGAAGAGGAGGGGCCAGGCAGGGAAGGGGGAGGGGGCCTGGGGACAGGAAGTAAGCTATTACACCCACTTCCTGACGTCCTAGAGAGACGGGACCACCACCGTTGCAATCGGGGCAAAAAAGTGAGTCTGGGGAACCCGCTCCCGTTGCTCAAAGACACTCCTAGGGTCTAGGGTCAAGGGTTGACCTTTGAAAGGCTTCGTTTCGGGCCTTGTGCTTTTAAAAATCTATAAAATATTCAGATAAAATCCTGTCTCTACAAACAAGACTGTTTCTGAATGTTTGAAGCATGCCGAATCCAATGGAATGGGTTTCGTAGCCCTACGACATTGCCAACTCTCCGCCAAATCAAAAGAGACACGTTTTTTTAGCCCCAAAAGCTCAATTAATTAAATAATTTTTCAAACACCACTTTTTCCGACTCACTTTTTCCAGCTGGATCTAATGGAATTAGTCCCGTTGAAAAAAAATGTTTTGTTATTTGTCTAACCACTTTAACGCTTATAAGTCAAAAACCCTTATATATTACGGGCCCATCTTTTAGTATGTTATATAGCTTGTCAAGACGAACAATCTGATATGTGGTTCATATGTGGTTCTCCACACACGGTCGTGTAATTCCTAACCCTAGGGTTACACTTTGAGGCGCGATAGCTCCTCCCACAAACGTCGAAAATGGGCGTGCCTTGCATCCACGCGTAGCTATCGATTAGACGAACGTGCTGATATGTGTCTCCCCGCGCACGGATGTGTGGTTCTCAAATTTTAAAATTTCAATTCCCCCTTCAATACACTGTCAGCTTCACCATGTCTATAAGGCTTCCGCTTTACACATGATAGTTGGAAAACTTTTGCTACGGGTGTCGCACGACAATGGCGGACATATCAGAGCGAAGATCTCGAAAAACTGAACACGCCCATGTAAATTATTTGGCTGACGGACTTATCGTTCTCGAGCTATCGCGCGTTGAAAACTAACCAATTAACTAGCCAATTAAGATAACCGTAAGTCCCTGTGCTGGGAAACACATATCGGCGTGTTCGGCTCGTCGTGCTGAGTCCGAAAATGGTCTCGGTTTTTTCCAGAAGGTTTCGGGGGGCTGGGGACAGGAAGTAGCCGTTTACACCCACTTCCTGACGTCGTAGAGAGATGAGACCACCACCATTGGAATCGGGGCAAAAAAGTAAGTGGGAATACATGCCCCTTGATTAGAAAAAATAATAGGAAATATCTTCTTTTTGGATGCATTGGTGCCATTTTTACAAACTTTGGCGCCCTTTTTCACCACTTTCCCAACGTCAGACAGTCTCGTCGTTGATATATTCGGATTCAGCGGGAAAAAGTGAGTCTAGAAAGGTATTTTAAAAAGAAAATGCACAACACTCCCTGTAGTTTAACCGTTAGCGCCACCTTTAGGCCCTTTCCCAAAGTCGTTTTGTTTCAAACAAGACATACTTTTGTTCAGAAGGTGAAGCTGAATCTGGGGAACCCACTCCCGTCGCTCAAAGACACTCCTAAGGTCTAGGGTCAAGGTGTGGCCTTAGACAGGCTTCGTATGCGGCCTCCCAGCTCTAAAATCAATAACATATTCAGAAAAAATCCTGTTTCCACAAACAATACTGTTTCTGAATGTTTGAAGCATGCAGAATCCAATGGAAGGGGTCTCTAAGCTCTACGGCACTTCTAACTATCCACAAAATCAAAAGAGACACGTTTTTTCAGCCCCAAAAGCTAAAATAATTTATTTATTTTTCAAACACCACTTTTTCTGACTCACTTTTTCCAGCTGGATTTAATGGAATTGGTCCCATTATTTGTCTAACCTCTCTAAGGCTTCTAAGCTACTGGATATTAAGGGCCCATACAAACTTTGGCGCCCTTTTTCACCACTTTCCTGAGGTCAGACAGTCTCGTCATTGCAATATTCTGATTCAGCGTAAGAAAGTGAGTCTAGAGAGGTACCTTTAAAAAAAAATAGCAGATCTACAAGCTCATAGTGCGAGTGGCGCGCTACGAGCTTGTAGGTCTGCTATTTTTGAAAAACACACACACACACACACACACACACACACACACACACACACACACACAGACAGACAGAGACAGACAGACAGACAGACAGACAGACAGACAGACAGACAGACAGACAGACAGACAGACAGACAGACAGACAGACAGACAGACAGACAGACAGGCAGACAGACAGACGCATGCACATATAGTAGCCTAGGCTATTCTTTATTCAATTGTATGCATTGCAATTATTTGAAAACAAGACTTTTCAGAAAACCGTGTATTCATATTAGATGTTAAATAATTGGATGGCCAAAACAAATTTATGTTTTATGTTTTACTTTTGGCTGTCTGCTAATCACAAGGTAATTTTCTGCCTGTAGCACTTTGAGATTTGTTTCAAATGTAAAGTGCGTTATAAATACAATTTATTATTATTATTATAAAATATCTCATATTGCTTTCTCTAGCCCCCCCCTCTCTGTGTCTGTGTAACCCGGTTGGGTATATAATATTTTTTGGTTTCATGTTTTCTGTTTAAAAACGTTTTTGTTACTTCATAACTCATTTTTTAGGAGTTTGTTTTGTCTTGTTTTAAAAGAAAGCACTCATGGGGTTAACATTCTGTCTGGAACAGGGGGAGTGTGCTGCTGACGGACCGGCAGGAAGTGAACACCAGAGAGGATGTTGTTGCTCTATAGGAGGAGGGTGGCTGTAGCAAAGCAGTGATTCAGATAAACTGTGTCTTATATTCTCTAGTCTGCATTGCACAAACCTGCATGCACATGCTGTGTCTCCAGAGAGTTTACACAACAATCAGAGAGGACAGTCATCATGTTTGGAGAAGCAACTGAATGTCTCCACGGAATGCAGTGACAGTGACTGTCTTTGTGTTGAGATGCTAACGCTAATGCTAACGCTAGCTCAGTGAGGTTAGTGGGATGAGAGGAGACTGTCTGTCTGTCTGTCTGTCTGTCTGTCTGTCTGTAGGATAATGCATCTCACAGGTCTGTCTGTTTGATTTTTTTAAAAGATTTTTCAATAGCTAAAGCACAACAAAAGTGGTTCCCCATTGTAGCTCTGCTATTTTTGAAAAACCTAAGACACTTTTAGAATCTGATCTCAGGTCAGAATGGGTAATTAATGAAACTGTCAGGATGTAGAGGACATTTTTAGAATCTGATCTCAGGTCAGAATGGGTTAAGCTGTATGCCTCACTGTGTGGAGTCTGGAATCATTATTTTGTGTAAGGCAACATCAAGGCTTGACTTAAACATTACTTTCCCAACTTTGTAAAACAAAATGTAACAAACACAGATATAAATGCACTGAATGATTTATTAAATAACTGTGCAACAATTAGACCAGGTTAATGTGTGAGCAGGCTAGCCTGGCTGCATTCCACATGTTATACTGTCAATACTACACTGCTGTGTCACAGAGGAGGTAGAGTTGTTTTCATACTGTAATTAACAAGGAGAGCAGCGGTTGTAAAAAAGCTCATCAGAGAAAACGATGGATTGTGAATTTGTTTTTTAAATCATTCTGACCTGAGATCAGATTCATACGAGGTTTCCACTGGGACACACACACTGGTCTGATGAACCCATTCTGACCTGAGATCAGATTGTAGAAATGTCAGACGTTCTTCGATTCTTTCAAAAATAGCAGACCTACAAGCTCGTATCGCGCCACTCGGTGGCGCGCTACGAGCTTGTAGGTCTGCTATTTTTCAATAGCTAAAGCACGACATGATGCCAACACCAAAATGGGTTAAGCCTGTCAGCAACATGACATTTAACTTGATGATTAATTGTCATCCAAGTAATTGCGATTAATGATTTATTTTGTGTGTTTTTGACATTGAACATATAAATACAAATTAAATTTGCAGAGATGGAGACAAAACTGTGCAGAGATGGCAAATAACAAGTTACTGAGATATTTAATAATGATACTTAATAATGAGACACAGCATCGTCATGAGCTTGTGGATCTGTTTTAAATGTATGTTTGAAAGAGTCTATTATCTTCAATATGCCATTATGTAATTGTGACAGGCCCAGTGTCGTCAAGTGTAGCTTTGTTTTGATTACATGTTGATTAATTGCCCCGTGCCCACTGCCCACAGCCACGAGGGAGGAAACGGCGGAACAGCGATCGATCAGAAGATGGTTATCACTCTGACGGAGACTTCCCCGAGCAAGATTACAGGAGAGAGCAAGGGGACGACAAGAAGAGCAAGACCATCATGCTCTGGGGTCTGTCACTTCACACCACAGAGGACCATGTAAGGCTTTCTACATCACTAATCCATTCTGACCTGAGATCAGATTCTAAAAATGTTCTTCTACATCCTGACAGTTTTCTGAAAAAGCTATGTTTCTATGTCAGTCGATTTTTCTAAAATAGCAGACCTACAAGCTCGTATCGCGCCACTCGGTGGCGCGCTATGAGCTTGTAGATCTGCTATTTTTCAATAGCTAAAGCATAACATGATGCTAACACCAAAATGGGTTCCCGTTCAGAATGGGTTAAAACCACTTAAACCCCAGAGGGGTTTAGGGTCTCCATTAACCCACTGAGCGCTGTTCAGAGGTGGACAGCCGCTGCCCCTGCTGGTGGGGGCAATGGGGCTTAATGCGTTTAGCAGACGCTCTTATCCAGAGCGACTAAAACGATTGCGGATAATCAGAACCAGTGATACCAGTTGCAAAATGAACCTAGCATAATGGAAAGGTCAAAGATATGTTAAAGCTTAATGTGCGTACGGCTTTCAGGAGCTGTAGACTCTTAAGTAACATTCAAAGATTGTGGATTAATTGTCTGGTTTGAGAAACTACTTGTTTATTTTATTTGATTTATTTACAGGTCTAACTTTGAATGTTTGTCTTGTGTTTTAGATTCGAGCTGCCATGGACCAGCTTGAAGGCCCCCAGCCAGTGGATGTCAGGCTGATGAAGAAGAAGACAGGTGAGAACCATGTGTACCATAGGGCCATTCCTTCCCCCAGTCTTTGACCATAGGGCCAATCTGCTTCCGTTTTCAGACCCGTTTTGCCATAGCAACTGAGAATTACTTTTCATGATACGAATGGCTTAAAGAAAACATAAGAAATTTAACATTTAAATGTGGTAAGTGAGAGGAGCAGGGATATTTCTATTTGGAGAAAGTAAAAAATGCCGGGAGGCACACTTACTTTTTGGTTGAATGTCGTTCTTGCTGTGGCATTCAGGAATGTATTTTTCTTTTCTTTGTTGCTGTGGTAAAACTCCTAAATGGCCCGTTTTACTAAACAGGGCCTGGGTGGTGAAGCAGTTTGTGACAGTTTGCAAAAAAAAAAAAAAAATGCAACCAAAAAAAAAAAGAAGAAGTATCAAGGGAGTGTGGAGTTTAGCCCATTCTGACCTGAGATCAGATTCACACGAGGTTTCCACTGGACACACACTGGTCTGATGAACCCATTCTGACCTGAGATCAGATTCTAAAAAATGTCAATCGTTCTTCGATTTTACAAAAATAGCAGACCTACAAGCTCGTAGCGCGCCACTCGGTGGCGCGCTATGAGCTTGTAGATCTGCTATTTTTCAATAGCTAAAGCACGACATGATGCTGACACCAAAATGGGTTCCCGTTCAGAATGGGTTATACAGATGACATCTCTGTTTACAAAAAGAAAAAAATATATATATAAAAAAAAAGAAATCCTGAGAGATATAAGATATGTTTAGTGGATTGTACAGTTATATGCACAGCCTTGTTGCTATCAGTTTAGTTACCCAGTTAAACCATGCAGTCACACAGGCCAGGAACATCTTTTATTTTACAACCTTCCAAATGTGGCCCTTAAAAAGAATGACCAGTTAACGTTTTAGAGTGGAACTTCTATTCAGTTTAAGTCCAACTGTCAGGAGCTGGTTTTCTTTTAGTTTTGTTGGGGGTTTTTGGTTGTTGTTTTTGTCTATAAATAATACTGTGAATGGGACATCTTTTCCCCCTTGATATTGGCTGTGGGAATTCAATCCCTGGTTTTGTCTCTTTCCCACTGTATGGTACCGGCTCCACTGGACTGGACTCCACTCGTCTCTTGGGGTTTTCTATGAGGTGAAAGTACCTCCAAAGGTTGACATGAATACACTGCAGACTACTGATAGATGAGAGTCAAAGGACTCTCCCTTCATGAATGCTCCCAAATACTCACTGGTGTTTCTCAACCTTGTCAGGGCGTGACCCCATCCAAATTAATCACTTTTGAACTGGGGCCCTGACAAGAACTTGGGATGCATTCCCTTTTGCTTGACTCAGGAATAGGCCTATTTATATAGAGAAATAACCATCCATTTCCCATTTTTGTCTTGATCAGTGTTTGAAAGTTTTATAGTAGGCTATTCTTTATTCAAGTGTATGTGCACAATTGTTGTTTTGTTTTTATTTAATGTTATGTATTTGTATTGAGAGAGGCCAATTCCAGTTGTTTTCTGTTCAAACTATAGTAATAGTAGTTAGTGAGTCACGCCACCAGGGGGAGATCGCCCTATGGTGAGCATGGTTTGTGTAGTATATGGACCACGGAGGCTTCCGTTCTTCAGACAGATTTGCATCCTGCTTTGATGAACTCAACATATAAATCTCCTGTCTATATTTCCCCTGTACAACAGGTTAGTAAAGTGTGCAAAAGCATCATAACTTATATCAAAGGACTCATAAGCCTTTCCTTTCTTGTTTGGTCTAAGACTGATACAGAAATGTGTTTTGGTTTAGTTTGAGACTTGGGAAATGTACAAGTGAATGAGTGACTGATTCTAAAATGGAGGTCTTGTTTATTTTCTGTAAAAAACGGAGCTCCTCACTGATAATATGTATCTCAACACCACAGTTTAGCATAGGGTTGGGTGTGATAATGTACAAATGTTTATTGAATGTTTTGTGATAGTTTGAGAACAAGTGTTTTGATTAATTCAGTGCATTGTGTGATTTATAAAAAAACGTTCTGTATGCAGTAAAGAACAGACTGATAAAAGTAAACAATACAAGGTTTAAACCGTATTACAGTATTAACTGGAGAACCAAACGAACCCTTATGGTCTGTTACCCTGAGAGTGTAGCAAATAGACCCTTACACGTCCATTTGGTTCCATGTAATGTAGGTGATTTGTTCAAGGGGTATAAATTGGCAGATTGACTGAACAGGCAATTTATTTTTCAAGGGTCAACCATCTGTTTTTTTTTACTTTTGTTTTGAGGAAAGGTGTGGATCGGACAGCCAGCGTGCACGCAGACGTCGTCCCATCCACAGGGGCAGAGGTCCACTTCTGTTTACTTCACTGCCATCCAGGGCAATGCCAGCATGTATGAAGGAGGGTAGGTGTCTGCCATTTACATTCAGTACCACAGAGTACTATTACATACACACGTGTTCAAGGGTCCTTGAGCAAGACACTGAACCCCAAATTGCTCCTTATAAGGGTGGTTGCCACCAATGTCGGAGTGATGAAAGTGCCTTTGAAATGTAACACACATTGTAATGCATTCTTACACAATTTCCTTCACTCCGTTTTCCTCAGCTGTTGAAAAATAGCAGACCTACAAGCTCGTAGCGCGCCACTCGGTGGCGCGCTATGAGCTTGTAGATCTGCTATTTTTCAATAGCTAAAGCATAACAAAAGGGGTTCCCCATTGGGCGGGAACCCCTTTTGGTGTTTCAAACTTTAGCTGTTGAAAAATAGCAGACCTACAAGCTCGTAGCGCGCCACTCGGTGGCGCGCTACGAGCTTGTAGCTCTGCTATTTTTGAAAACGTCTGTGAAAAGTCCTTGAATGTATATTGTTTCAGAGCCAACGTTTTTAACTCGAATCTTCTGCTTCTGAGGGGTTCCTGGAACAATATATTTTCAGATGGGGGGGGTCAGCGGCCAAATACATATGATTTTTGGGGCGTCCTTGACATGAAATGCTGACAACTGCTGACGTAGAAACATGAGGTTTTTCAGAAAATTGTCATGGTTTAGAAGACATTTTTTTGTCAGGCCTAAATGGGTTAATATGTGCCATTTCTGAATGCTTTCCAAAATATCCTGGGAACCAGAATATTGATTTTGCCCTATGATTAATTGACCGACAGGGTAACCCATGTGTACCTGGCCATAGACGACCGTCTCACCTCACTGAAGATGGACACCTTCAGCAAGACACGAGAAGAGAAAATGGAAGACCTGTTTGCTCAGAAAGACGTACGGTTCTCCTCTCGGCACTCATCTGTATTAGCTGTAAAATGCTCTTTGTATCTCTTTGTTAATCAATTATAATAAACATCATGTAACAACATATAATCAATTAATAAATTAGATAGATACGATTTTTTAGAATATAAAAAGGCTCTTCTCCATTATTGCAGGTTGTCCTGGAGTCCGTTGTGATGAAGAAACAAGGACTGTGTGAGATGCTGCAGTCCTGGAATAGCAGGTTACCTTATATACATATTTCTTCTTTTTTTTAATTAATCCATTTTGACCGATTTTAAAAATGTCTTCTACATCCTGACAGTTTTCTGAAACACCTATGTTTCTATGTCAGTCGTTCTTCGATTTTTCAAAAATAGCAGACCTACAAGCTCGTAGCGCGCCAGTGTTGTTTTTGGCAGCAAATTTCTATTTTAGTTTTAGTCATAGTCTCTTGAATAGTTTTCACTTAGTTTTAGTCACATTTTAGTCACCTGGAATGTTCTAGTGTTTAGTCTAGTTTTAGTCGACTAAATGTCATACGATTTTAGTCGACTAAATCTACAGTTGATTTAGTCGACTAAAATGTGTTTTGACAGGCCTTGATGTCGTTGTAATGACATATTTTACACTTTGGTTGCATGCTGAAAATAGCAGATATACAATCTCACAACGCGTTGCGCTGCGACGCGTTGTGAGATTGTATATCTGCTATTTTCAGCATGCAACCCAGCAGAAAACTGGATCTCTTGTCCACTAGTCCCTTACTAACATTTTAGTCTAGTTTTTATTTGTTGACGAAATTGTCAGTATATTTAGTCTTAGTTTTAGTCATCATAGATTCGTTTTTATTTCGTTTTTATTTAGTTTTAGTCAGTGGAAAAAGGTAGTCGACGAACATTTTTCGTCTTAGTTTTAGTCGACGAAAACAACACTGTAGAGCGCCACTCGTTTCTATGTCAGTCGTTCTTCGATCTTTCAAAAATAGCAGACCTACAAGCTCGTAGCGCGCCACTCGGTGGCGCGCTATGAGCTTGTAGATCTGCTATTTTTCAATAGCTAAATTATAACATAATGTTTGAAACACCAAAAGGGGTTCCCGCCCAAAATGGGTTAAGCATTTATTTCATATTTACATGTCGATTCCAGCTCTGACACTTATTTCAGACATGCTATAGTATGTTAGGCCTGACGTCAAAATTTATAAAATGTCTTCTAAATCCTGACAGTTTTCTGTCAGGATTTGCGCCACATTTTCACGATTTTTTCAAAAATAGCAGACCTACAAGCTCATATCGCGCCACTCGGTGGCGCGATATGAGCTTGTAGATCTGCTATTTTTCAATAGATAAAGCATAACATGATGCTAACACCAAAATGGGTGCCCGGTCAGAATGGGTTAAGCATTAGAAAGAAAAAAAATACTGACAGTAAAACAGAACTGAGTTCTCAAGAGCCTAATCTCGGGAATAAATAATTATATAAACAGTAGTGGAATTGTGAGGATCACAGGCCTGTGTAACTAGTGAATTAATGACTTTTGATTAACCCATTCTGACCTGAGATCAGATTCATACGAGGTTTCCGCCGGACAAACACTGGGTCTGATGAACCCATTCTGACCTGAGATCAGATTCTAAAAATGTTTTTCAAAAATAGCAGACCTACAAGCTCGTATCGCGCCACTTGGTGGCGCGATATGAGCTTGTAGATCTGCTATTTTTCAATAGCTAAAGCATAACACGATGATAACACCAAAATGGGTTCCCGGCCAGAATGGATTAATATGTTATTACCGTACATAATAATAATAATAATAATAATAATACATAAATAAAAAATACTTTGCAGGATCAAGTGTGCATAATTTGCAATGTTTTCACCCCATTCTTAACTGGTTTGTTGTTAAACAAGTGCGAGGTAGCCTAGGATCATTTAGTCTTCGGTGACATCATGTTTTAGAGACATTTGGTCGTGTGTATGCGTGTGTGTGTGTGTGTGTGCGTGCGCTCCAGTCTTGAGGCCTCATCCTGTTTAGCCTGTTCTTAGTAGTAAAGTCAAGAGGTTAAAACAAACCGAGACTGGAGACAATGTTTACACTTTACTCTTCAAATGTCTTACTACATTTTCAGACAAAAATAAATAATACATGCATTCTATTAACCCATTCTGACCTGAGATCAGATTCATACGAGGTTTCCACTGGACACACACTGGTCTGATGAACCCATTCTGACCTGAGATCAGATTCTAAAAATGTCAGTCGCTCTTCAATTAAAAAAAAAATAGCAGACCTACAAGCTCGTATCGCGCCACTCGGTGGCGCGATATGAGCTTGTAGATCTGCTATTTTTCAATAGCTAAAGCATAACATGATGCCAACACCAAAATGGGTGCGTTTTCAATAGCTAAAGCATAACATGATGCCAACAACAAAATGGGTGCGTTTTCAATAGCTAAAGCATAACATGATGCCAACACCAAAATGGGTGCGTTTTCAATAGCTAAAGCATAACATGATGCCAACAACAAAATGGGTGCGTTTTCAATAGCTAAAGCATAACATGATGCCAACACCAAAATGGGTGCGTTTTCAATAGCTAAAGCATAACATGATGCCAACACCAAAATGGGTGCGTTTTCAATAGCTAAAGCATAACATGATGCCAACACCAAAATGGGTGCGTTTTCAATAGCTAAAGCATAACATGATGCCAACACCAAAATGGGTGCGTTTTCAATAGCTAAAGCATAACATGATGCCAACACCAAAATGGGTGCGTTTTCAATAGCTAAAGCATAACATGATGCCAACACCAAAATGGGTGCGTTTTCAATAGCTAAAGCATAACAAAAGGGGTTCCCCATTGGGCGGGAACCCCTTTTGGTGTTTCAAACTTTAGCTGTTGAAAAATAGCAGACCTACAAGCTCGTAGCGCGCCACTCGGTGGCGCGCTACGAGCTTGTAGCTCTGCTATTTTCCAACAGCTAAAGCATAACATGATGCCAACATCAAAATGGGTGCCCGTTCAGAATGGGTTAACCCATTCTGACCTGAGATCAGATTCTAAAAATGTCTATTACATCCTGACAGTTTCATTATTAACCCATTCTGACCTGAGATCAGATTCTAAGAGTGTCTTTGATTTTTCAAAAAATAGCAGACCTACATGCTCGTATCGCGCCACTCGGTGGCGCGATATGAGCTTGTAGATCTGCTATTTTTCAACAGCTAAAGCATAACATGATGCTGATACCAAAATGGGTGCCCGTTCAGAATGGGTTAAGCAGTGACGTCGTGTGGCAGCCACAGTGGGCGCCACCTCACTTAACCTGAGTGTCATTTTTAATAATATAATAATCCATTCAATCGATTAGTTTGACTAACTGTCGCCTCCTCCTCTCAGGACACCACCATCTTCAGCCTGGACAACATCTCCGACAGCGGTGCCTCTCTGCCCCCCACGCCGCTGCCCCTCACTCCCGTGTCGCCGCCGACCCCCCAGCCCCGCAGCAGCGGCAGTCCCACGGAAGAGGACCTGGAGTACCACGCCGGCGTCCTGGTGCACGACGCCATCCAGAATGCCCTGGCGGCGCAGAACGGAGACCGCTGGCACCCGTCGGCGGCCTCCTCTCCCTCCGAGATCTCGCCTCTGTCCGTCAGCCCGGCGCCTGCCTTTTCCTCCCCCGCGTTGTCCTCCAGCCCGGTCCCGCCGCCACACCCCTCCCCTCAGCCCGACGGCCCGGCGGAGGTCCTGGAGACGTCCCAGGAAGGTTCCTCGGTCTCCCTGCGGGAGGAGGAGGAGGAGCGCCGGTCTCCTCCACAGACCCAGGCCGTCTCCCCTCCTCCTCCGCAGCAACAGCAGCAGAGACCCAGAGACGGGGGACCCAGGATCAAGATCCAGTCCTCCTACGCCAGGGCGCTCGCCGCCTCCACCCCGGCCCCCGGACCCCCGGAGCCAGTGTCGGCCCCTGTTCCCCGGCCGACCCCCGTCTACCGGTCCCCGTCTCCCCCGAGTCCGGAGCGGCCCGAGTTCAGCTACTTCAGCAAGTACTCGGAGGCGGCCGAGCTGCGCAGCACGGCGGCGGCGCCGCGCGGCCCCGAGGCGGCGGAGGGGGCCGCCGCCGTCGCCAGCGGGCCGTTCCGCCTCCGCTCCAGGAAGCAGCGCACGCTGTCCATGATCGAGGAGGAGATCCGAGCGGCGCAGCAGAGGGAGGAGGAGCTTAAGAAGGAGAGGGACGCGCAGCCCGTCATCACCGTGCGTCACAGCGCGGCGGGGGGCGGAGGAGCCGTGCGTCACAGCGTGGCGGGCGGAGGAGCCGTGCGTCACAGCGCGGCGGGCGGAGGAGCCGTGCGGACGACGGCGCCGATGATGCGGCCGAACGCCATGTCGGCGGCGGACAAGGTGAAGAGCAACAGCCTGCCGGCACGGCTCACCCTGACGGCCAGAACAGCGCCAGGTGAGTTTCCTCAAACAGTATAGTTACTTAAACCAGTGGTTTTCAACCAGTGGTCCTCGAGGGGGTTCCAGGTCGTCCCCAGCTAAATGATGGAGAGTTGGTAATCAAATGGACCCTTATTATAATAATAATAATAATGAATTTTATTTATATTGCACAAAAATGAAAATGAAACCTTATAGACTTGAGAGCGTAAAATGAAACCAAAATACCAAATGGATTTTGGATTCAATTTACGCTCTCAAGAGTTACATAATTGTTTACTATCTGCATTACATAATTTACAAGAAGTCTACACAATTAGAGAATGTAGAAGAATTGTTATTTTGATCGATGTTTGCTAACAGCATTGTGTGTCAAAATCTCATCAAATGGTGTTCTGTGGATCAAATGCTGAATAAATAATGGGCCTTGATATTAAAAATCACACCAGTGTGAACCAAGTGGTGCAACTCCCGTGCGTCCAGCAGGTGGCAGCCATGTCACATACTTCTCTCGTTCCATGCTCACACAGACAGACACACACACACACAAACAAACACGTGCAAGGCATTGTAAGCTGGACGTAGAAGTGGTTTGCACCACTTAAAAAGGTTGAAAACCACTGACTTAAACCCTCTAAAATGGACCTGAGTTGGCTCTATCCTTGGCTCTATCCTTGGTCTGCCCTTGTTTCCTTCTACAGCAAATCTCTTGGCAACAGCCAATCGACAATCACACAAGCTTGTCGATTGGCTATTTCCCGACGAATGCTCCCCCCAGAATAGGGGGCGCTGGGTCGGTGGTTAAATAATACAAAAATCAGCTCACTGCAGTATGCATCACTTTAGAGAGAAAACACAACTTGTAACAACTGCAAGGTGACTCCACTGAACGCTACGTGTTCTCTGTGACCTCCAGGGAAGATCGAGAAGGTCGGCCACGCGCCGCCCGTCTCCCCGTCCACCTCCGAGGGGACGCTGTCTGACGCCGGCAGCGAGGACTCCAGCGGCTCGCGGGCCAAGAACTACATGCAGACACTGATGGAGGACTACGAGACACACAAGGTGAAGAAGAAGGAGAACCTGGAGGACAACAGTGTAAGTATACCAATCATGAACACCTGGTGAAGGGAATGAAAGGAAAAGAGGGGAGAGAGGCAGAGAGAGAGAGAGAGAGAGAGACAGACAGACAGACAGACAGACAGACAGACAGACAGACAGACAGACAGACAGACAGACAGACAGACAGACAGACAGACAGACAGACAGACAGACAGACAGACAGACAGACAGACAGACAGACAGCTAGAGGTAGAACAGAGAGAGAGAGAGAGACACAGAGACAGAGGGGAGTTAGAAATAGAGGAGAGAGAAATGTTGATCTCGCTGTAAATCATGTCATGTGGCCGATAGGGCAGGATCCTGTCTGTAATGTCCTGAGTGGCATTTTAACTCTTTCCTGTTCAACGACAACCATGAAGACACAGTAGAATGTGTATTTATTTTCCCTCTCACAGTTAGGTCACCTTGTTGTGACTAGCTGTACTATTGTACTAGCTAACTAATGCAAAGGTTACTAGGTATTAGACATAATACTGTATTAAAAGTGGGAACACAATATTACGGGTCTGTTAGTTTCCACTAGCACACTCAGTCTCAGAGTTGCATCACCGCCGGGGATTTGACAGTGCTGGGGTTTTCCCCGTCTAACGGGGATGTGGGAGTGAAAGTGAAATCAGAACAGCAGGGGGTTTCAGTGATGAGGACGCCGTCGTTTAGGAAGATTACATCACCCTGTGTTCCCCTTTCTAATACAGTTAGTAACTTCTATTTATTTTTAAACAGTGGAGAAATGACACATTTCAAGTTCCGTGTGGAACTGCCACTGAAAATGTAATGAATGCACAAAGTTGTCTTGTACCACAAATCAAGAACAATGGCACGCGTATTTCATTAAAGGTGAGGCAGAGACAACGGCCGCTTTCCATTTCTGGGTCGGGTCGCGTGGCGTGGTTAAACCAGAAAGATTGAAACGACCCAACCCGTAAACAAACCTCACCGCTGAATTTCAATTATTCATGAGGAGGACAGCAAAAGCTTATTCATTTTTCACAAAGTTGCATCTAAGTAGTGTTGATTTCGTCAACTAAAACTATGACGAAAAATACCGTTTTACACTGAGGAAAACCAAAACTAAATAAAAACTAATTTGTTGACAATTTTGTCAACAAATAAAAACTAGACTAAAATGTGTGGAGTGGAGAAGAGTTCCAGTAGAACTAAAAGACATTTTCTGCTTGGTTTCATGCTGAAAATAGCCGATCTACAAGCTCACAGCGTGTTGCGCTGCGATGCGTTGTGACTGTGACCTTGTAGATCAGCTATTTTCAGCAAGTGTAAAATCAGCCATGACAACGCCATCAAGGCCTGCCAATTTTAGTAGACTAAATCCACTGTAGATTTAGTCGACTAAAACACAAAAAAATTCCAGGTGACTAAATGTGACTAAAACTAAATAGACATTTGCAGTCAAAAACAACACTACATCTCAGAGATGCATGGACTCACTCGATCAGTTTATTTTGCTAGCTTTAGTTATAATAATCATTTCTTCTTCTGTTGTCTACATGAATATAACCACATTATAACCATATAAAATGAAATGGGAGTTAAATGCTGCAATTTGTAAAAATGGCAAAATATGACTCCTATAACGTCGTTGAAGTGGGACTCATAAAATGTCTCTGGGACTCATCTAAAAGACCATCCCTGCATCCCGGGACTGAATACATTGAAAACCTAATTACATCATATTTTAGGCCCACGTCCAATATCACCACAATTCACAGCCCACCAGTGAACCTCGACCCACAGGTTGGGAATCGCGGCTACAGGGCTATTTATTTATTTGTGTTCTTTTAAAATGTGCTATGCATAATGTCTGTAGTTGTTGTTGTTGTTGATACCTGATGTCATTACACATGTTGACTGTGTGTACTGTGGACTCTCTCCTGCTGGTCGCTCAGTATGCCCGTATGTTGCTGGCTAACGAGGTAACCGCTGAGGTATAGCTGTCCTGTCTGTCACACACCTGCACCTAGCTGCCGCACACCTGTACACCTGTATCCCTCAATTAACCCATTCTGACCTGAGATCAGATTCATACGAGGTTTCCGCCGGACACACACTGGTCTGATGAACCCATTCTGACCTGAGATCAGATTCTAGAAATGTCAGTCGCTGTTCGATTTTTCAAAAATAGCAGACCTACAAGCTCGTATCGCGCCACTCGGTGGCGCGATATGAGCTTGTAGATCTGCTATTTTTCAATAGCTAAAGCATAACATGATGCCGACACCAAAATGGATGCCCGGTCAGAATGGGTTAAAGGGATATATGTTTCACTTTCAAAACATGTTTGGGGTCATTTTTGTTGTCCGCTCAGGCTTTTGTGAGCGCCCCCACCCCCCAAGACAGTTTTTCAGTTGCATGATTCAGTATTTAGATATTTCATATCCATTGTAATTGTTAGACCAGTGGTTTCCAACCAGTGGTCCGGGGACCACCAGTGGTCCTTGAGGGGGTTCCAGGTGGTCCCCAGCTAAATGATGGAGAGTTGGTAACCAAATGGATCCTTATAGATCCTTTAACTCTTGAGAGCGTAAAATAAAACCAAATGGACCCGTTACATTATTTAAATATTAGTTAAATATCTGAATTACTTAATTTACAAGAAGTCTACACAATTGAGTTGTTATCTCTCCTAAATACACAAAACACACATCCTTGGTCCTTGTCCTAGTTAATACGTGAGGGGCCGTGTTTTTTCAATAACTTATTATGAATTATTTATTATATGTTTTTTCCCCCCCAAAACACCATACATGTCATACGCACATTTAAACACACGGATACATTTGTACAGGTCTGCTTTGTTGTGTTTTGTTCTGTGGTGTTGATTCTGCATGTGCTTATCCATGCATTTTATATGACCTTTGACCCTTCAAGTCAGCATGTTTTTGCACACGCACGGACGCACACACACACGCTCGCACGCACGCACACACACACGCGCGCGCGCGCGGCACACACACCCTCACACACACACACACACACACACACACACACACACACACACACACACACACACACACACACATACATGCAGGCTGCATACACAGGCAGACGCATAAGTACACACATGCAGTGTTCAACAAATCCTAAAACAGTTCTTTATTTATTATTCCTAATTTCCTATATTAATCTATATTTGTTTGTTTAACCCATTAAGACCTGAGGCCAATTCTACAAATCATCTCTGTGTCGGGTGGACACCTCATATGTCCAAAACTGTTTCAGAAATTTTACGAAGAATCACAAAAAGGTTTTCTGAACAACATTAGTGGGTTGACAACGACATAAATGGCGTCATTTATGTTGTTGGCAACTATTATTTCCTAGTCCTGAGCACCATTGCCATTACATAACATTGCTGTGAAAACAATATTATCAAGATATTATCGTCATTACAAATAACACAGACCACCCACCCCTCTCCTCTGTGTGTGTGTGTGTGTGTGTGTGTGTGTGTGTGTGTGTGTGTGTGTGCGTGCGTGCGTGCTTGCGTGCGTGCGTGCGTGTACCTGCATTGTAGGTCCTAGTGGATGTTCAAGCATGAACCTTTGTGTGTGTGTGTGTGTGTGTGTGTGTGTGTGTGTTGGGGGGGGGGTGTACGGGCTCAAATACTTGAGGTGCGCTTGATTTATGGGCTTTATAGTAGGTGGGCACATTATTTGTTGGGCTGTGCAAAGTGAGTACAGAGTCTGTCTGTCTGTCTGTCCTCTGTCTGTCTGTCTGTCTGTCTGTCTGCCTGTCTGTGTTCATAATATACTGTATGTCAATCTGTCTGGCTCAGCTCTGTACACCTCTAGGTTGTCTTGTTGAATGTGATCATTCATTACCACAGAAGCTTAATGAAGCGCACCCAAAGTGTTTCAAACTGAATGCATGTGGTTTGTGTTGCTGTTTACACCTTGGAAGATGTGGTTAACCACACACACACTGCAACATCCTCAGTGTTCATTTTATAACTTTGTACACTCACAGTCAGAGTTACAAAAGCATTATTGACACTGAGGATTCTACGGTGTGTGTTACACAGTGTCCTGCCATGAGTGTGACTGAGCTCTGATTCGCTGCTTCCCCTGTGATTGGCAGGTCCTGGAGGCCACTCGCGTCACCAGGAGGAAGAGCAACATGGCACTGAAGTGGGAGGCTGGCATCTATGCCAACGAGGACGGTGAAGAAGAGGAGGAGGAGGAGGAAGAGGAGGAAGAGGAGTAATCCGCTCCTTTTCCGAGGGACAGAAGGACGAGATGAGGGAGGGTAGAAGAAGAGTAGTGGAGGAAAAGGAGTGAATTGCTCCTTTTTGAGGAGGAAGTGGAGAAGGAAGTGAGGAAGAATGAAGTTGAACGAGTCAGGACGACCAGCAGTATTTATTTTACTTATAGTATTCCAATGATCACATGACCCGCTGGCTTGGCCAATGGGGCACCCATCCTGGAGATGTAACGACTTGTGATTGGCTGACTAGAGCTTTTGAGGGCGTGGCTAATGGTTTGGAGCGTTGCGATGTGGAATCGTGTTGTTGGTCCCAGTGGAAACTGACACTACATAGAGGCAATGCAATGCAAGAGATACAGCACAAAGAAGAGGCTGGCGGTTTTAGAGCCTTCTGATAGTGCTTTTTACATTGGAGACATTTTGACAATCTGGTATAAACTAAAATACTTGGATATCTCACACATTACAAACACTTTGTGGCCCATATTATGAAGTAGGAGCTCAACTCTAAGGATTCACTCGAGGTCAGGGGAAGTGTTCTGAAAAAAAAGGACCAGGAGTGATTTCTTGATTTTAAATTAATCCTGTTTTTCCAGTATTTTACATTACAGTATGAGGATGGATTTTGCCTTCCATCTGAGAAACAGAATACAAAAGATGAAGTGATGTGTTTTTTTTTAAATGGAGAGGAGCAAATATTAATTGGTTAGTGATTGTACAAACCAAAAGCCTGTGTATGAAAGGAGAACAGAGAAGTGGTTTTACCCACCACAATAAATCACTTCACCAGACCTTCAAAATACCTTTAGAATGTTCTTTTTTTAAAGAAAAGCCATTATCTGAGCAAAGACAATCAGTAGATGTGTCCCTGGCTATGAACTCGTGCGGACCTATTCAAAAAGAATGGCGTCAAGGGACATTTTTGTGTGTGTGCAAAACGATGTAATTTATTCTGGATTCCTGAAATATCTCCAACTGACTTTGGTTATCAGTATCCCATGCTCTAAGTCTAAACTAGTAAGAGCAGCTGTCTAGGTTGAAATCCCTGCCGCTGTGCGTTTTGTTGAAGTGCCCTTGAGCAAGACACTGAATCCTGACCTGCTCGCGCAATATAAGACACTCCGGTTTAAGAGAGTGCCAGCTAAATGCCTAAAATTAAACATGAAATGTATGTTATTAATGTGTGCCTATCAGCGTGAAATGTCTGTTCACCGTTAGTCAAAGACCCATCTTCCATCTCATTCGTTCAAAATGTTCAACTAAAAGTGGGGAAATCATTTTTTAAAAGCCAACCTCAGATCGATCACCATTGACGGTATTAAACTGCAGTTGCAAGTTCTCTCTACACTTACAGTATGTCTGTAATCTCTTCTTGAGATTATGTCGCTGTTTCTGAATGCATGCCATGTAATATTTTATCTTCTCCTCTACTACCGTTACTGCAGTCTCTGTCGGCTTTTAGAGTCAAAGTGAATATCTGGTATGACCACAGTTTGATAGATCGTTTATGAACACTAAACTTTTCTTCTCTAAATCGTATTAGAGAGTTTAAGAAGCACTGCGGGTCATGTTGGGAGTCACTGCAATGTATGAGTCTATCAATTAAAGTATTGGATAGGAATTGGAATTTGTATTCTGAAAAAAGAAAATATTTTATTTGATCTTTACTGGCGATGTCGCTTCATTGACTTGTGCTTTTTGTGTTAGTCAGTTGCTATATGTAATATACTGAACTATGAGGTATAGGATGTGTATTTGATCTATGAATATGAATGCTAGAAATTCATTGGGGCAACTGCATTATATCTAAATAGATCACATTAGCTGTGGAGAAGGTTGAATGAGAAATATATTATATATGATTTCTTTTCCTTTTTTAAGTTGTTAAACCAGTGTGTTGGAAGAGTATTCAAGTATTCCAAACCTCTTTCTAAAACTATTTAAGAATAATATTTCGAAGTTACTTTGCATGGAATTGTATACTTTTTTAACTGTTCATAACACTCGAGGAAACAATGAGCTGGGGTCAAGGGTTCATGTCGATGGGCTGTTTTTGGTGGAAAAGCTTCGAATTTACTCCACAAATGTAAAATTCTCGACTCAAGGGTTTTGATTGATTGATTGAATACTTTATTAGACAGAAATGCAAGCAGCAGTCATTCAACTTGGTCTAAAAGGATTTACACAAAACGGTCCTTGCGGACTTGTTTCCATTGAGGTCCTATGTATTCAATTAATCAACATAACAACACCAAAATATATTCAATATCATCACAAATATAAAACACTATATGTACAGAGTAGAGAAAAGGGGGGGTGGTGGGGGTAAAGAGGGAGGGGGTCACCTTCCCCTGTGGTCTCCTGACAAGTGGATTTTCAGGTCTGTCTTATAGGAAGCCAGTGAACCATATGTTTTAAGGGATGGGCTCAGGGCATTCCACTCTTGGTGGCAATGCGGTAGTTAGTGCTGTGGTTAGGTTAACAGCGAGGACTTTAGAGATACACATTACACAGTCAGTTTTATGCCAACTTTGATGTGACCTTTGACATCGCTATGCCCCAACAATAAGTGAAGGGGAATTATAATTATTATAATTTATTATATATTCACTATGTGACAAAAATGAAACTCAAACTTATGTTATATAAACGCTAATTTATACTTTGGTGTACCATGTAAACACAACACAGTCATGGATCAAAGTATATATAAATTAACTCAAGGTCAAATTGAATTCTGTGGACTAGAAAGTGTGTGTGTGTGTGTGTGCGTGCGTGCATTTTTGTTTGTGTGTGTGTGCACGTGCATGCGCATGTGTGCACACATACATGTGGGTGTGCCTGTAAGTATTACATGCAAATTATTTTGGAAATTCTTCTAGCCAATGGAGTTTGTCATATACGGGCGATTAATTAGATGTTAAGATGTTTACTGTTAAACCACTTTATTCATCAAATCTTTTGAGTCTTTCCTCTTCTGATTGTCACGGTGTTGACGTTATGAGACTCGACCAATATAGAGAGAGACGGTGAGATATTTCGCAAGACTGATGACGTGACCATGAACTCATTGAGACACTGAATCCCATCCCAGCTGTCACTCCAAACTCTCTTAACCACTTGAACCCTTGCCTATATTCTGGGGCCAGAAACAACCAAGTGACAGCATAATACGTCCATTTCCCCTTGAACAACACTGCAAGCAATCAATCTTTATTGTCCCAACACACAGTTGCAAAGTAAAAATGTTGGCGACATTCTTCTAGACCAGAGGGAAAATAAAACAGAATAGCAGGTTAAAATCTCATCGTGCATGGTTGCAAGTCAAGGATAATACATTTTAAAAGGAGCATTGAGTGTAAAATCGCAGTGTTTATTTATGCTTTCTTCCCTCATGATTAGTCTTTTTTTGGAAATATATTGACTAATATATTATCCCAAAAGTATTTAATGGGCTAATGTTCCTTTATGATTTTGCTGTGCTCGTTATTTAATCAGAATGAAACAGTACTGTTATGAGAGCATTGTGAACTTGGAGGTGCTGATATGAGATATGAGATGAATAACACAAAGACTGTCATTCTCTCAATTATTTGATGAATCTGACTTGCAGCCCTAGATGAGAACACAAGTGAATGAGGTGTGGATGTTGCTGCTTCGCCCTTATGCCTGATTTTATAGTTTGCCGTGACTTGTGACGAAAGTCATACACAAAAATAGAAAACCTACTATAGCTGTGACCAGAACAGAAGAGACCCCCCTTTCTTTTGTTTTTCTTTTGAAACAACATTGAAAACTAATTTATATAAGAAAATGTTCTATTGATGTGTAAGCGTGGAACACGTTTGAAACAGTTTTTGAAAATTTCGTGTTTTGCCTTTCGACGGAGGCTGAATTGTTTAGGTAGTCAGTCCAAATGTATGAAAGAGTTTACAGATGATATTTATTAAGTATTGGGGGATGTGTATTGAGGGAATCATGCGGGACAAGAAGTGTGTTTTAGGACAAAGGACAGAAAGATTATTTGTAATGGTTTTAGTTTTACAACGGCCTACTTTTCAATGCAATGCTTACAGTATAGGTGCAACATTGAATAGAAGTGTGTGTGTGTGTGGGTGTGTGTGTGTCATGGCTGAATGAGTGTAAAAGACAGATACATGTCGACAATATTAGAACACAACTGCTGTCTTCCCCTGTGTGCTGTCGCCGCACGCACGCACACACACACACACACACACACACAACGTTGAATCTGCCATTTGATGGGGAACTATTGTCATAACTTCAGTTTTCTTTCTTTTTTTTGGTATTCACTACATGTCTGCTTCTGAAATTCTTCTGAGTTTAACATAAACACAACAAAGAATTACAATTTTATGGGGGTTAAGATCATTATCATTATTATTTGTATTATTACTATGGTTCTGTTCTATGGCATAATGCTAGGGAGATATATTTATCATGAGCAGGCTTGTTTTGCTACACCTGACAGCTCTGGAGGGGTGGAGCCACTCGGCACCAAAGCACAGCCAGTATTTTTATTTTTATTTTTTCGTTTCATTTCATGTCTTTTTTCCCCCTTTCTTTTTGTGTGATGAAGCAATGCTACTATAAGCTTTATTTCCTATGTTAACCACTTGTATGCTCATATTCCGGTCTGTCGTTTTGTAGCACATGTTAAGTCTCACACTTATACACCCACTATATTAAATAAATATATATATTATGGATATTTTCTCATTAAAAACAAAACTTGTAACTGTGGTTTCCAAGTGTTTTATGTATAGCTATGACCCTTTATGACAGTAACATCCTCAGTGTTAATTTAATTCTTAAGAGCGTTGAGTTCACAGTACACTTTAGGCCTACTGTGTGGTGGTGGAGATGCTTACATTGTGGTTGGTTTTAACATTAGAATCCAACCACACCATCCCATACCCTATATAGCCATATCACTGCCCATGCAGTTGAAACACGTTTAAACTCATTCAATTCTTTGTTTGTAATGCACTTTGGCTTTTAGGGCAATTGTCTAAGTATATTTTTAAATTCATCTCTATAAGATGTGTCACTCCCAACGGACTCAGAACGAGGCAAGGTAGTTCTTTTATCACTGGTAGATTTATTGTCTGTCACACAATCAATCCACAACGTCAAACTGTTGTAAAATAAAGCATAAAACGAACATTCAGATTAGAACTAAACAATACCGAAACATTATCATAAGAAACTATAACAAATGCAGAAAGGAAACAAACACACCTCACTGGCGCTGCTGCGTAAACCGAAGGGAATGAAAGGACGTCTTTGCCCTCTGAAGTGCCCATAAACACAGCGACACTGAAATACAATTCATTCCATGAATAAGACATTTAAACCACACAATGTCAATATGTCTTGATGTAACGGTTTACAACTCTAAACACGAACCTGTTGGTCAGCAACACGCTGTAAACAAACCGCCCGGCATCTCTACGGAACGGAAGTGGAACAATGACTGTGAACCATCAACGATGCAAACCATATATGGGCATAGCACCGGAAATGACGGAACTTCAACTCATAAATATACCTTTTACTCAAATATATATTAAGAAATAATAAACTTAGAAAACTAACAAATTGCATAATAATTTCAACATGACAGCAGTAACACTCCCACCTTGATTTGGGATTACCAATCAACTTATCTTTCACATTTGAAAAATCATCAATACCTCCAATTCAAGTATTAACGCTCATTGGAAATAAACTTAAAATCATGGATCCAATAACCTTGACCGTTGACACTTCAACCTTTAGTTCAACCGGTTGTTTACAAACAAATCTTATGAAAACAAATGAAACCTTTTGTAACATGAACAAAATAAACCCATGTAACAAACTCTTCAATTATGTACAATAAATAATGCATAGCGAAATATGCCATATTGTGGCTCCCAACATTTGAACTTTCCCTTTAACCTTCTTTCAAACTTGTGTAACCATTTCCTTTCCTTGCAAGCTGCATACATTGAAGTTTGAAGCATTCGTAAGTTTGAAACGAGAGTCAATGTTGACCATCAATTTACGGTTAATAGCTCATGGATGAATTGGACTAGACTTTCCAAATTAATCAAAATGCAAAGTGATTCAAACGCAATGGTGTAACTTTAACAAATGATCATGGCATATTTAATTACTAGTCTTAAAATCTTTGTACATTTGCCCAGTTTTAACTTCCTACTTTGTATCTTAATTCATATGCAACAATTGTAGAGCACCATATAACGTAAATGTAAAGTACAATCACTATTTGAACAAAATGTGATCTGAATTTGCTTTAATTAAATCGACATTGCATCTCTCCTTCTGTTTTCTTTGGATCGTTATTCTTTAATGTCCATCTAAATTATAGGCAACATTTGTCATCAGACAGGCTACGTCAGAGGAGGCCTTCTGGTCTCTATGCTACCTGTTCGAAGGCCAAATCGACCAAAATTTTAAACACATAAATGTTACTTCAAAACAAGAACCCTAACAAAAGAGGATGTGCAATTTGACCTTGTTAAACTAAAAGGAGCAGTGGGTGATCAGTTCTTGGTCAGGTGGTCTACCACTTTTTCCTCCCACCGTAGCACATTGTAAAAGCACCCCCTTTCTCCTGTGCTTTCTTTCCTTCCTTTTTGATTTCCTCTTTCCTCTGCAGTTCCTTGACTTATTTCTGTGCTCCTTCATTTTTGGAATCCTTGCATTTGTGGGCCCTTTGTCCTTCTTGTTACCCTCTTGTTTCATGGGGCTTGGTTTCTCGGTGGACTTCTTCTGGCCTTCTTTAGCTGCTACTTTCTTGGCAGCAGGCTTCTTGGGTAGATTATTGGCAGCAGCCACTTTCTTGGGCTTCTTAGCTGCAACCGGCTTGCTCACTTTACCTTCTTTCGTTGCAACAGTCCCTTTCACCTTCACTGCTTCTGCCTTCTTGTTTCCCTGGAAGGCGACAGAAGCACTGCAGGTGCCTTTGAC
This sequence comes from Protomyctophum parallelum, assembly GCF_964188405.1. Lineage (NCBI taxonomy): Eukaryota > Metazoa > Chordata > Actinopteri > Myctophiformes > Myctophidae > Protomyctophum > Protomyctophum parallelum. The sequence goes on from NC_139713.1 coordinate 38,044,145, forward strand.
GTGTACCAGGCTGTCTTTAGTGACCAGGCCGTTAGTGGCAAGTTGCCTGGAAATCTGCGCACATGGTGGAACCGTTTCACCCGTCCTTGCTGCAGCCTTGAACTCCTTGTTGAGTTCAGAAGAAATGGAAGCAGACACATCTTTGCTCTCTTGGTGAGCCTCTTGTTGCTTCTTGTCCATTTCCTTCTGCTGCGTGCATGGACTGATTGGACTCCTCCCACCATAACTGGTGATGGTGCAGGGCACAGTCTCTTCCAGACATACATCTGTGATGTTGCAGATTGTCTCCTCCTGACTCACTTGGACATAGACATCATGGACAACATCCTCTGTAACTTTTACACACATTTCTAACCTGCGACGCAAGTCATTTGGTGGAATTGACACTTTCCTATATGCATCATAAATCTTGTCCAACTCTTGTAGATCTCTAAAAACATTGGCATATCCCTTTAAATTAGTGAGTGGAGCATTGTTGACAACTTTCCTTGTTGATCTTACTTGGGCTTTCCAGTGTGCATAAACACAATCAAATTTGTATAACAAACCCTTTATTTCTTTGGTTTGCAAACTTTCCTTAAATTCATTAATTGGTACTGTGGTTTGGACTGGCCCTTTAACTTGTGCAGGTTCCTTTTGTGCAGGTTCCTTAGATGTCCTTAATTCACTTGGTGACATCTTTCCTTATAACCTACACCCTTATAACCATACACCTTAAATTAATTTAAACCATTACCAGTCCCATTGAATGGGTCAACTTACGTTTGCATTGAATACAACACTCTAAGACATAATGCAACACTTTAAAGACCACAACAAATGTCCATTAACGACTCGTTGCATGTTGCGCTAATCATTTGCATAACAATGCGCCGTTTCTTTCCTTCTTTAACGTCTCTTTAATGTCCCTTAATGTTGAAAACATGTTCTTATTTTCTTAACTTCAATGTCCAAAAAATAGTTTCCTCTCAAATAGAGCAAACAATTCGAAAAAGTTGATAACGAAATGCACTTTAAAGTTTAAAGAATGCAATCACCTTAACCCCACACAGTTCCTTGTCCACTCTGTCCATTATGTCACTTCAAACGCTAATTTCGTTTCGACTGACCTTCAGATGTGACTGTTGAACTTGTGGTGAGTGTCTTTAAACTTAACGTGAAGCGGTGGTGATGGTGGGCTGTGTTGTCTGGGCACGACGTCATCGGGCAGGCATGGAACTTGGAAGGGTTAAGCAGTCTATCATGCAGCTCTGTGTTGAACTACGAGACGAGTGGAAACGGTCCGTTTGATCCTGCTCCTTTCTCGCAGATCCGAGTTAGCTGCAGGGTGGTAGACTGTAGAACCGCGGCGTGGATGTCTTCTGTTGGACTCCACGCAGGTGGATTCAGCTTGAGTTTGACTTGGCAGTCTGAGTTTGACTGTCACTCCCAACGGACTCAGAACGAGGCAAGGTAGTTCTTTTATCACTGGTAGATTTATTGTCTGTCACACAATCAATCCACAACGTCAAACTGTTGTAAAATAAAGCATAAAACGAACATTCAGATTAGAACTAAACAATACCGAAACATTATCATAAGAAACAATAACAAATGCAGAAAGGAAACAAACACACCTCACTGGCGCTGCTGCGTAAACCGAAGGGAATGAAAGGACGTCTTTGCCCTCTGAAGTGCCCATAAACACAGCGACACTGAAATACAATTCATTCCATGAATAAGACATTTAAACCACACAATGTCAATATGTCTTGATGTAACGGTTTACAACTCTAAACACGAACCTGTTGGTCAGCAACACGCTGTAAACAAACCGCCCGGCATCTCTACGGAACGGAAGTGGAACAATGACTGTGAACCATCAACGATGCAAACCATATATGGGCATAGCACCGGAAATGACGGAACTTCAACTCATAAATATACCTTTTACTCAAATATATATTAAGAAATAATAAACTTAGAAAACTAACAAATTGCATAATAATTTCAACATGACAGCAGTAACAAGATGAACTAATATACTGTCATAATCACAAGTAAGACGCGCAAACGCGGGAAGCGAACGCAGCTCGTGTGTGTGTGGTTGTGTGTGTGTGTGTGTGTGTGTGTGTGTGTGTGTGTGTGTGTGCGCTACAGCTGCGCCCTGTGTGTGTGTGTGTGTGTGTGTGTGTGTGTGTGTGTGTGTGTGTGTGCTACAGCTGCGCCCTCTGGTGGCGGGCGGGTGGTGTAACAGCGGGACAGACACACAGACACACACACACACACACAGACACACACACACACACAGACATTCAGCCCTTGCTGTCATAGTAAGTGGCTCACTGCGTTCGCAATAATCAGTCTTTCATATTGTCCCCATAGGGACAACAGAAAGACACACAACACCAAGACAATATACACACAATAGTAGCCTAATTATATTATAACACACAACAAGACAAACAAACCATTTCAAAGTTCTGCACCTTCATCCGGATGGCATGAGTGAAATGAGGGATAAGTGTCACTGCAGCCTAACCGTACCCTCTTAAAGATATTTGGGTCCCCGGGGCAGCCCTACTTTGAGAACGACCCCTATAGGCCTATATTCTTTCAGCTGAACTATTATAGGCTATACACTATATGTGTATCAGTACAGAAACAATTTGATCAAAGGACCACTATACTGATTATACTACAGTAGCCTATAACATATAGAAAGGAGTGTATAAATGTGAATAACCATGGTGCTGATAGTGATTGGACATTCATCAGTAGCCTACAAAATGTGACCAGTATATTTTTTGTAACCCATCTTTTATGATAAAAAAATCACATAAAAAAAAAAATCACATTTCACAATAAAAAATAGACAACGCACGCACGCACACATTTGATTTGTCTTGATTGGTTGTCAGGCGAATGAGGAACTGTCTGGCACTGCATGGGCGGATCTACCAGTCCAGGTTTGACCACATTTCTGTCTGCAATCCTACCGTTCTACCAATTCCCAAAAGACAGAAAGAAAAGGCCTCCGGACTGCCTGCGGTCTACGAGGCAAGCCGCAAGACAGAGAGAAACTGTAGTCGATTCATTCCCAATTAAGTTATAAGTTCCCATTCAATATGTCACGTTACACTGTTTACAGACGTTAGTCTGTCTAACTGCCCTTCTCCGCGGTGGAAACGGTTTACTTGACAGTTGTCCGGAGACATATTTTGACTGAGAAGAGAATCAAAGATGCTGTCGTACTCGTCGTTGTTGCCCGTGGTTCTGGTTCAGCAGCTGGCCAGCGCGCTCTACGAGACCGCTCTCCAGATGGTGGTGAAGGAGCGGTACTCCAGCGCCACCGACCCGGGTCTCAACGCCTCTGCGGCGGCCAACAGCAGCCCGACAGACGTGTCCAACTTCTACATGACGTTCAGCCTCATCAACCAGCTAGTTCCCATCCTCCCCTCCGTCATCCTGGCCAAGGTACGATAGACAGTAACTACTTTGTTTACTTGACCTAGATCGATCTATCTAAGTATCTATCTATCTATCTATCTATCTATCTGTCTGTCTGTCTGTCTGTCTGTCTGTCTGTCTGTCTGTCTGTCTGTCTGTCTGTCTGTCGATATCTACTTACAAGTAGGCTAAGTAGGATACTTACTTTTTTAACAATTAATTTCTTAATGTATTATTAATATTATATACCGGTATATAAAAAAGCAAGTACATTACTTTCACTAACATTTCAAATAGAAATATTGTAGGCTACTTTTGACTTACATTTCTAGGAAATTACATTTGTGACTGTACTGTACTGTACTGTACTGTACTGTACTGTACTGTACTGTACTGTACTGTACTGTACTGTACTGTACTGTACTGTACTGTACTGTACTGTACTGTACAAGCCCTTCTCCCTGGTTTCTGTGTGTGTGTGTGTGTGTGTGTGTGTGTGTGTGTGTGTGTGTGTGTGTGTGTGTGTGTGTGTGTGTTAGGCTGCGTTAATAGTAACTTCGGTGGTCAACAAACGCTATTTCCGTACTCGGACGGACAGACAGACACAGACTATTGGAGACTGTCTAGCCTATAGGAGTTGCTAGCACCACTCAAAAACAAACAAACAGATAGGCTATATTACGATCTACGTCGTCACTCCTATCAAAAATACTTTGTATATATATTTTTTTTTTACTTTTGAATACTTAACTAAAATAGCCTACTGCTATACTGTCCACCACCACCCACTGCCAAGGTAGGAGACCGCGGCTGGAGGAAAGTCCCCATCCTGTCCGCCTTCGTCGGCTACCTGCTGGTGCGACTGACGCTGCTGCTGGTCATAGTCCTCCGCTGGCCGCTGGAGGTGGTCTGGGCCGGGGTCGCTCTGCACGGGCTGTTCGGCGGCTTCTGCAGCTACTGGGCCGGGGTGATGGCGCTGGTGTCCCTGGGCTCCACGGCCGAGGAGCGCTCCAGGCGGCTGATGAGCGTGGAGCTGCTGTATGGCGTAGGGGGCCTCGCCGGGAGCCTGATGTCGGGTCACCTGTATGACGTGTTCAGCGCCAGCATCGGCCCGGGCTCTCTGCTGGTTATCATCAGCATGGCACTGTTCCTCCTTTGTCTGTTCTACTGTATATTCTTATTGAAGGTGAGTAGGAACTACAAATGACTAAATTAACACAGGATTTTAGACATAGCCTCTATAACTCTTTTAGGACTGGGCACAATATATTTGACCACATGCGAAAATAGCAGATAAGCTCACAACACTTTGTCATATATCACTATCATATCCATGATCCATATATTGCCCAGTCCTATCTTATTGGAGAGATTGATTGAAAACTTTATTTCAGACACAATGGGTCCATATACAAACAACAGGGAAACACATGACAGTAAAACAACAACACAGAGATAGCCTATGTATCAGGCTATTTTCACTCCAGGCAGTCCTTGTCAATTAAAAACTTATATATAAACATTGCCTCCAGTGTTTCCAGAAACATGAGGAAAAGACTCTGAAATCACTCTGTGTGATCCCTGTTAAGGCCATCATTAATACATTCTTTGATTCCCTCAGTCTACACATGAATCTAAACATAAAATTCCTCAGTACAGCATGAAAGGTGGGTACATTACTGGTCACAAACATTTCATTTGCACTGGTCCATCTTGGGAGTCTCAGGAATATTCGAAAAGCGTCATTATATGCCACCTGAGGTTTTTTCAAGTGAGCTGTATAAAGTGGAGTGCAGTAGGTTTTAAAAAGTGCTATTTTGACATTGTCTGTACACATATGAAACTTTTGTGCCAGCATGTTGGCTTGCCCATAAAGCTTACAGCACTGGCGCTGCACATCATCATCACATAGATCTTCCCTGATTATGTGCCCCAAGTATTTAAACTTTGTTACCACCTCTAAGACTTCACCTGCCAGATAGAAGGAGGGAAAGGTGAGCTTTTGGTCGCCCTTTGATCTACTGATCATAACAACACTCTTTTTAGAGTTGAACTTAATATCATACAAAAAGCCATATTTTAGAATAAAGCAAATGTGATGGGTTAGAGTCAGAGTGTTGAAATTGCTATTTTGCTTAAAAAAATTACACGGCCATAGAAACATTTGATACAAACAAAAACGAGAAAATATAAACATTTAATTTATAGAATATCTGCACATTATTTAAACCAAAGTGCATTTTCTTAACCAATTCATCAGTCGAAATGCAAGAAAAAGTATAATCACAATCTTTTAAACAGCTTGGATAGAGAGCAGAACATTTTGAGTGAGATCTCAGGATATGGGAATATCTGCTTTATCCACTTTAAACAAAATAAACTGTCAAAAATGCTGATCCACACAGTACAAGGAAAATGGGAACGTTGTACTACGTACACGATCCTAAACATTTACTATTTATGTCTCACCTGCTTTACAAGCCACACAAACACACTCAAACGTCAGACAGATGACTGTGACATCATCAGCCTATATAGTAAGCCTATAATAATTTATCCATAAAAATATCCATGAAGGTTCAGGAGGTATCGAGCCAAGACGGGGAGGAGTGCAGTGGCCTCATCAGCGTCAGTGACAGTGACAGTCCGACTCCTGATGTCATCAACATCGTTCTGCTGTTTGCCGGTGCCATTGTGTACGACGTGGCTGGCGGAGCCAAAGAGATACTGCTCAGCTTCGAAATTGTTGAGCCACTCAACTGGGACTCCACACAGGTGAATTTGTCATACCTATCGTATCTCCATATTTCATATTTCCTGAAAAGGGACCGTTTTGGTGATGGTGCAGACTGTAGTGAACAGTCTATAGTCTCTAGTGAACAGTCTATAGAAATAGTCTGCATAAGTCCATGACAAAACGGACGTGTTTCGGCTACTCACCGGCCTTCATCTGTGTTTTCAAAGTGACAGTTTTGGCGAGGCGAATATATATATATATATATATATATATATATATATATTCGCCTCGGTTCGTCCCGTTTGTACCGCACCAGGTCGCGCCGTGTCCGTTCGCGCAATTCTCGTCTTGCATTGACTTTGTATGTAATCGCGCCGCTCTAACCATCCAAGTCTGGCACCTTAACACCTCTATTTTCCTCACTGTCCGGGGGGGGGGGGGGGGGGGGGGGGAGGACCGCGTTGCCTATCCACTTCTGTTTATAATCTAAACACTGTGACAAATAAGTGTTTAAAACCTAAACGCTTGGGTTTAGTGTGAAAGGAAAAAACCATTAAATGTTTATGCTCTCGTGTTATGCTTTTGTACCGGATGTGTGCATGTATTTAAGTGACATGCATGATTATTTTATGCATGCATGACCATCAAGTGTGTGTGTGGATCAGACAATTCTTATGTAAATGTATTGATAGACTACGTGTTAGCGCAGGAGTTTCCATGCCAAGGAAGGACCCCCAAATACCCATAGTCTCTGGTAGCTCTGGGAACTCGCTAACACATTGGATCAGGGCCAAGTCTCCTGCTGCACCCTCCTATTATGAAATCGCTTAAATGTGTTCACATTGCGACATCATTATTGTGAGCTTGTAGATTGCCTGTTTCCTATGCACAGCTTTGTGTGTGTGTGTGTGTGTGTGTGTGTGTGTGTGTGTGTGTGTGTGTGTGTGTGTGTGTGTGTGTGTGGTGTGTGGTGTGTGGTGTGTGTGTGTGTGTGTGTGTGTGTGTGTGTGTGTGTGTGTGTGTGTGCGCGAGAGAGAGAGAGAGAGCACGGAATGAGCCCGGAATGCACAGTTTTGTGTGTTTGTGTGTATGAGCACAGAATGTGATGTATGAAGATGTACAGTAAGAGGATAAGAGTGCTCCTCAATTCACACAAGTGTGATTTAGGTTTGAGAATAATGGATGGCCCTAAATAGGCACTTTGATACCAGTACCTCTCTGGAGTTTCATCTTTACTGCTGTTGCTGCCTGCATCTTCCCACAGGGATCAACAACGTTTATCTCACCTTGTCTTCTGATCCCTCCTCCAGGTGGGTTATGGGCATGGAGCTGGCTACGGGGTGTTCCTCACTAGTTTTCTGGGTGTGATGGTGATGTCCCGCTGCGTCAGTGATGCCTCGTTAATTATCATCGGCATGTTGTCATTCGCTTCTGGCATCTACTTCATGGCCTTCGTCACGGAAACCTACATGTTCTTTTTGGGTAAGACCAACATCTCTTCATGTGAAGTCACTTCACTTTGGGTGCCATGTTGGAAACGCCCCTGGGTAATACATTGTGAACTAGAAAAAAAATTCCCCGCCAGGCCAGGTGGTGAAGTCAATCTCAGCCAATCAGGATGAAATATAAAAAATCAGACAGGTTCCTCTTGATGAAGTGACTATAGAAGATCATGTGTAGCGATTTGCATGATGTTTGGACAATATCTGTAGGAGTAATATCAACAGATTTGTTTTGGACAGTAATAAAGCTGAGAGGGAGACAGTGTAGGAGAGACAAACAGTAATAAAGCTGAGAGGGAGACAGTGTAGGAGAGACAAACAGTAATAAAGCTGAGAGGGAGACAGTGTAGGAGAGACAGACAGTAATAAAGCTGAGAGGGAGTGTAGGAGAGACAGACAGTAATAAAGCTGAGAGGGAGACAGTGTAGGAGAGACAAACAGTAATAAAGCTGAGAGGGAGACAGTGTAGGAGAGACAGACAGTAGGACAGCTGAGAGGGAGACAGTGTAGGAGTGACAGACAGTAGGACAGCTGAGACGGAGAGCGAGCAGTGTGTGTGATTCTGTAACTTCTTCCCTTTCATGTCACTATCAAGGTGTGCACAATTCGGTCGTATCAATCCCTGTGTATGTAGACTACCTTTGTTTCAGGCTTTCTCACAAAGGACCAAGGTGGACATGATTCCGGGGACTGACCCATGACTCGCACATCCCGTTAGTCCGACATGCGTGGCCAGTTAAGGCTAATAACCCATGGCATCGCCATACATGGCCGGTTAAGACTAAACAGTGGCTTCTGCGTGCGGTTAGGTTTAGGGTTAGGGTTAGGGATAGGATTAGTAATGCGTGAGTCGGACAAACTCACCGGCGTCGGAAAACAATGAGCCACCAGACTAATGACACGGAACTCATGATTCCTGGGGAGCGTAGTCAGGGTACTGTGATTGGTCTGTCAAGTTGTAAACAGGAAGTGCAGTTAAGACAATTGATTCATTAATGCTTCTGATAGAGCCATGGAGTTTTCCTGTGGAATAAGGAACCTCTTTGCACCACTATTAACAATAATTCTTGACTTCCACTTATGTCTAATGTACACAAAGGAAGTTAGTTCCTTTTTGTGTTGAATAAAATAACCCCATTGTTTGTACTAATGAAGGTACTAACAGGTACTAAAGGTACTAAAGGTGTTAACAATTTTATTTTAACTTGATTAGAATCAGAATTCAGAATCAGAATTACCTTTCTTGCCAGGTGTGTTTTATACATTCAGTGAATTTGTTTCTGGCACGTTAAACTTAAACTACATGATGGAAACATCTAAATGTTTTACAACTAATGGCTCGAAAGATAATAAGCAATTACACGTATGTGTTTATTATTACTCGTAATAGTTAGGATCCATAAATTCAGAGGATGAATTTCACGTGCAGTGTCTGCAAATTTACACTGACAAAATACCTCAACAACTCAAATACTCAGCTGTGTCGAATTTCTTTTGCAGCCAGGCACATTGTGAGCTTGTCAAAAATGAAGCAAAAATAGCTGATATATACTACATGCATATCGGCTATTTCTACTAAGTTTTTTACACTTGTACGACGAAGTAGGGCATTCATTTGCACGCACGCACGCACACACACACACACACACACACACACACACACACACACACACACACACACACACACACACACACACACACACGTTGACATATGGTGATAAAGATTTTCAGTCCGTGTGTATGTTGACAGATCTAGCTCACTGAATAGAGGCACTGTTGTACATTCAGTGGAGGAACTGAAATGAGGAAGTAGTGTTTAATCAATCCAGTTCATCCTGTATCTTTCCCTATCAGTTGTTTGTGAAGGGGGAGACAGATTGTTATTGTACACAGGAACTTGAAAGTGGAACTGAGATGACATTTAGGCCTATAGCACTTTTATTGTTGTGCCAACAGTGCCATGTGAACTAAAGTGGATATTCAAGTCCCACTAGGGGGGAATTGGTTGAGCAGCTTTGTGAACAGAGAAACACAGTAACATACACAATATTATACAAACAACACTAACCTCAGAGACATGGTCAGACTCAGATCTCCTGACAGCTCCTACAGTTCACTGTACAATACATAACGGAAACGGAGAAATGATGCCCCTTTGTGGTGAGCCTGTGGATCTATTGTTCTACAGCTACAATACTGCATAGTGAGAGCAGGCCATTTACAGCAGTGGTTCCCATACATAAATGGGGTGTCTCCCCAGGTCCCACACTAGTGAAAATAGCTTGATCTATAAACTCAGAATGTGTCATGATGTGACATATTGTGAGCTTGTAGATCTGCTATTTTCACTTCTCCTTAAACATTTTTCTTTCTTTTCTTTTTTCTCCTTATTGTCTCCACCAGGGGGGGAGAGTATGTTTTGCACTCCGTCCGTGTGTCCGTCCGTGTGTCCGTGAGCAGCTAATCTCGGCCACCGTTAACCGGGTCGATGCCAAATTTTGCACACACACTCCCTGGATGCCAACGATGAACCTCTGCCCCAAACTTTCCAGAACGGCCTGTTATAGCGCCACCAGGAGGCCGCTTTGTGCAAAACAAGTTTTTGCACAGTACACCTACAGATTTTGTCCAAACATCGCGCAAATTGGTACACAGTCTCTTTAGAGCCATTCAACGAAACGGGTCTTTCAGATTTCTCAGACTCCATCCTGATTGGTTAAGATTGGCTTCCAAAGTTCACAGGAGTGCTCAGTTTCAAACAAAATGCTGCAAATCATGAACACATTGCGTGATTTCCGTGAAATTGTGCACGCACATTCCCACTAGGCCGAGGAAGAAATGCCACATGAACAATTTCAACTCAGCCTCAAGGTGGCGCTATAACTGGACGAAAAGTGTTTTTACCTCTAACTGCACGGATCTGTGGATAACTTTGTATGCCAACTCCCTAGTTTACTTTTGTTGCCCTTTTATCCAACCACCAGATGAAGGCAAGCTGCAATGTCCTACATTCCTATCCTGGTGGAGACCTGTGCCCAGAAGGGCACTTTTTCTAGTTGTTTTTTTTTTTCTTTCATTTTAATTAAATTTTCTTTCTTATTTATGAAATTATTTTGAAAAAAGTTTGAATTTGTTTTTAATCAATGAAAAAGTGAGATTTTATGGGCACTGATCTATTCCTCTTACTTTATCCAGCCTTCCATTTTAAACTCATGTTAACTGATACAATGCTGATTTGTAACCGTTATGAGTGAGCAAACACATTATGCCATTAAATGGCCACTTTCCCTTCTTGAGATTCTCGGTGGTGAAAATAGATTTGTAAAATGTAGAGAGAAAGCTGATTGGTTGTCGTCCCCCCTTCCCTCCCCAGCTCGTTCGTTGACTTTGTTTTCCCTCATCCCGACACCCACCATCCGCTCCATGCTGTCCAAGCAGGTCAACGGATCCTCATATGGTGAGTACGCTCTGTGTGTGTGTGTGTGGGGGGGGGGGGGTACAACAATAACATAATCACACAGAGCGGGTACACGGTAAAATCTTGAGTGTTAACCCATTCTGATCTGAGATCAGATTCATACGAGGTTTCCGCCGGACACACACTGGTCTGATGAACCCATTCTGACCTGAGATCAGATTCTAAAAATGTCAGTCGTTCTTCGATTTTTCAAAAATAGCAGACCTACAAGCTCGTATCGCGCCACTCGGTGGCGCGATATGAGCTTGTAGATCTGCTATTTTTAAATAGCTAAAGCATAACATGATGCCAACACCAAAATGGGTGCCCGTTCAGAATGGGTTAATATAACTCTGAGTGTACAAATGGAAAGCGTTAGGGCCGGGGTGCGGTTACCTTGCCATGATGTAATTCCAGATATTGGCCAGATATCGTTGTTGATTAGAAATTGATCATAAAAAAGTCATTGACTTACGTGGGAAATGTACTGTCTCAAGGTCACTCTTTTATTACACACATACACAAAAAGAAAAGGATTCTGACAATGTTCAACATGGCATTACAAAACCTTTTTCTGAGCGGCGTGCACAACTTGTGATGAATGTGATGTATGATGACGTTCTCAGCGTCATACTGTACATCATCATAATGATGAAAGGCGCTCACTTCACACCAGTGTGATTTTTATATAAAGCTGTCGACTACATGTTAAGTTTACAATCTGAGTTAGATTTAAGATCCGTAGGGCATCTGCAGATCTGATTTGAGATCTCCAAATTACAAAACCAACTGCGGCAATCTTCCACCTCACGGCCCGTGGCTCACTGGTCCACAAGGATATTGCAAGTGGGCCCCTAAATAATTGGCAAAACACTAACATTCTAATGATAATATAACATTAATATAATGTTTTAAATGTATGGAAAAGAAAAATCATGGTGTCGAGACTTTTGGGGCTTTGCCTTGATTGATTGTTAGTACAGAAGAGGTAAACAGGAAACCGGGAGAGAGAGAGATGGGGAGTAACACGCAGCAAAGGTCGTCAGGATTGGGACTCGAACCCGCAACGCACTGTCAGGCTGCTTTCAGAGCCTATGTGTGGTATGCGCCTGGACCACTAGGCCAGCCCTGTGTCTTTTCTTTGAAAGATACTGCCTAATATGAACATAAACAGTTAGTTTCACTGATCCAACCAAGAACACATGCGCTGAAGATAATCAGTATCATGGTTAGTATCATGTCAGTTTCATGGTCAGTATCATGTCAGTATACACAGGTTTGCTCCAATGGTGTTTTCTTTGATTTAAAACACCATAATATAAGACAGGACGTTTCGGGCCGCAGGCGGCCTTCATCAGGTGATAGTAGTTAGTATGTGACAACGTCCCGTTTATCTGGGTCGTCACGTCACGTGACTGACGTTGACTGGGTAGGTAATTTACAAACAATTTACATCTGATGTTTGGTGCCCTGTATACTGTCTGTGGTGGTCCTTCGTAGGCTGATTTAAAGGAGTTGTCAGATTGGATAATGTGCCAGTGTTTTTTTATGATGTTATCAATTTCCTTTCCCTGTGGTGAGTAGGCCTAAGTCAAGAAGCACATGGGTCTTTTCATTTGTGGTATCATGGTCAACATTATGGTCAGTGTCATGGTCAGTGTCATGGTCAGTATCATGTCAGTATCGTGTCAGTATCATGTCAGTATCATGTCAGTATCATGGTCAACATCATGTCGGTATCATGGTCAGTATCATGGTAAACATGTCAGTGTCATGGTCAGTATCATGTCTGTGGATACTAGATAAAGATCTTTTGGTCAAAACGTTGTTTTGATAAATGTTTGGAGCAAAAAGTGAGTTGCAAGCCCCTGCTTTGTTCTACCAGTATCATGGTCAGTACCATGTCGGTTTCATGGTCAGTATCATGTCGGTATCATGGTCAGTATCATGTCAAGTAATATTTCCTCTCTCTTTCTCTCTCTCTCTCTCTCTTCAGGTATCGTCCTAGCCTCCCTTCAGCTGTCCTTCCAAGTAGCCAGTTTGGCGTACACACCGGCCTACACTAAGATCTACCAGGCAACTCTCAGCTGGTCTCCGGGGTTTGTCTTCACTCTGTCCAGCATCATCTGTGTTCTGGGCATCATTCCCATCAGGTACTGGACTTCGGTGGTTCTCATGAACTGACAATATTTTCTGCCTGGGACACCCATACATGATTTGTGTTTGTTAAATTGTTTAACGCCATACAGGACTGGAACCCCTTTGGGTGTTTGTAGAATCTTGTAGATCTGCTATTTTTGAAAAATCGTGAAAATGTGGCACAAAGCTTTGAATATACTGTATATTCTTTCAGAGCGAACGTTTTTAACTCACATTTTTGTTTCTGGAGGGTCCCTGGAACAACATATTTTCAGATGGGGGTCCCCGGCCAAATTCATATAATTCTAGGGGTCCTTGAGATGAAAAAGGTTGAGCACCACTGAGATAGAAACATATGTTTTTCTGAAAACTTTTTTAGAATCTGCCTCAGGTCTAAATGGGTTAAAAAAAGATTCCGTTTTTTCCCCTTTCACATAGTTTGAAGAGGTTTTGAAAATTGCAGATCTACAAGCTCACAATGTGTCAATGCAATGCCTTGTGAGCTTGTAGATCTGCTTTTTTTCCCAAGGACCTGATGTATAAAGGGGTCAAGTAGTTGAACTGATTTCTAACTGTGATTTGACTGTGATCTGTCTGCTATTTGCTATTTGTATCTGGCTGTGTTTTCCACATCCAATATTATATGTTTAATCATGCACCTTATGCACAGTGGACTTTGTCTGTACTTTCCTGTTGACCTGTTCTGTGTTAATTTCCTCTCTATTCTCTTCTCACTATCTTGCTATTATTCTCTGCCTGTGACAATTATTACATAATAGCCTAATCGCAATTATTTGCAATAATCACAGCTGTTTTTGCATAATCATTTCCATGTTGAACAATGTTCATACATCTTCAAACATTTTCAAAAATACTGGAAATAGCAGTCACGTTGTGAGCTTGTACATTATTTCCAGTATTTATTTATTTTTAAATTACGTATGTAGAATATGTCAGTTATTCGTCATATCTGACCTTTGTATTTTTGGTTTACCAAGCTTAAAGGGCAAACAAAAATATAACGTTTGTTTATTTGTTATATGTTCCAATGTTCAATGCCAAAAACACGATTATTTAAATCGTTAATCACAATTATTATTTATCTCACAAATGGTCAACTAAAATGTTCATAGTCTGGTGACAGCCCTACTCTTCCTGTAACTATTACACCATGTGATGTGAGGATAAAGTTCCTCTTCCTGTAACTATTACACCATGTGATGTGAGGATAAAGTTCCTCTTCCTGTAACTATTACACCATGTGATGTGAGGATAAAGTTCCTCTTCCTGTAACTATTACACCATGTGATGTGAGGATAAAGTTCCTCTTCCTGTAACTATTACACCATGTGATGTGAGGATAAAGTTCCTCTTCCTGTAACTATTACACCATGTGATGTGAGGATAAAGTTCCTCTTCCTGTAACTATTACACCATGTGATGTGAGGATAAAGTTGATTGTGATCCTGTATCTTGTGTCCTTCCTGTTTTCCAGCATCGTTGGCTTCAGGTCGCCTCGGAGGCGGGACTACCAGAGCATTCCGGGAGATTGACAGCGATGATGTCATCACTGTGCTACCTCATGACATTATTGTCATTACCGTCGCTACGGCCAGTTCAGATCAGTAGATTCACATCAGTAGATGTTTTGGAATGTTACAGAGAATAATGCGGAGTGATGTCAGGGACATAAATAGTTAAATATGGCACACTTGCAAAGGACTTTAGCGTCCAAAGTGGTTGACTTTATTATGTTTACAGTATGTTTCGGCTTATTGCTTTCATGTCTTTATATTGACATATGCCTTGATGTTTTTGCAACGAGTCTCATCCCTTCTTGTCACTGATCTCACTTCTGAACTGACTTTTAACCACTTGAACCCGAGCATCCCTATTCTGTGGGAAACATTTGCCAAAAATAGCTGATCTACAAGCTCACAACGCATCGCAAAGCGGTGTCTTTTCGTCAGGACAGAGAGGCAAACAAGCAAATGTTTGGGGCCCACAACCTAAATAGTAAATTTATATAGCGCCTTTATCCAAGGCGCTTTTACAGAGATTGTGCATTACATTCACCCATTCACACACCGATGCCGGAGGAAACCATGCAAGGCACCAACCTGCGCATTGCCATTGGGAGCAATTAGGGGTTCAAAGTCTTGATCAAGGACACTTCGACACTAACTCTGGAGGAGCGGGATTGAACTGGGAACCTTGCGGTTCCTATCTGGTCACTCTACCCCTGAGCCACTTCCGCCACTACCAAAACTGCCGCCACTACCAAAAAAGGGTAAAATGTTTCCCGGATTGCCACTCAAATTGACATAGTTCCCTTACAGTTCATCACCACTACCCCAAAAACATTGCACCCCTCCTAGCTGAGGGGGGATGGGGAGTGTTGGCTGATAAATGAACATCAACATCCTAATACATCCTAATACTGGGGGGTCAAATTATGACAGGCAATTCCTGCCTCAAAATATGACCCCCCCAGTCAAAAACGACTTTGTTTGAAATAGACACTCATGCTTTCCAAGGTGTGATTTGGGGTCCTAAGGATGAATACAAAATGAATATCAACATCTTAAAACCAAAATGTTGAATTGTGGGTTTGAGCTCACATGCCCTTTGATGTAAATTAAAAGGGGGGGGGGGGGCAGAATCTGTCGAGACGTTTAAAAAGCTGCTAAAAAACCCATTTGTTTCGTAAGCACTTTTGTTTGTAATCCTGTCTATATGGTACTGCATGTTTATATATTGTATTACTATTCTGTCATTGTGTTGTTGTTTTATTGTTGATCTATGTGTCGCTCTTGTTTTATTTTATTTTATTTATTGTACAGCACCTTGTGACATTTGTTTTGAAAGGCGCTTTATAAATAAATTTACCTTACCTGTCAGTGGGGAGTGTTGGCTGCATGGTGAATGAATATCAACATCCTAATACATCCTAATAGTGGGGGGTCAAATTATGACCCCCCAGTCAAAAAACACTTTGTTTGAAATGACACTCATGCTTTCAAAGTCCTCCTAGCTAAAATATCCATGAATTCAAGTCCCCATGAGGTGACTGAGTAATCAATTATTATTACAGTAGTTCTTTTTTGGGTGAACTATTCCTTTAATGTCTCAATGTTTAATGTTTTGTGTAAAGCACTTTGCATTGCCTTGTTGTTGAAATGTGCTATTCAAATAAACTTGCCTTGCCCTTCTTCAGACCAGTCCATTGACTGATGAATGGTTTAGTTTAGAACACATTAAGCAGCATATATCGGTTATAACCTGGATGTGTGTTTCGGGCCAAGATCCTGTCTTAACTCACAAGTGTGATTTGAAAGCCAAAGTCCATGTACTGGCATTGATTGTGTTGGTGTAGTGTTGTAGACCTCTGTCCATAATGGTATAGAGTTGACCTGGGCACAGGTCTCCACCAGGATAGGAATGTAGGACATTGCAGCTTGCCTTCATCTGGTGGTTGGATAAAAGGGCAACAAAAGTAAATTATCCACAGATCCGTGCAGTTAGAGGTAAAAAGTTATAGTGCCACCTTGAGGCTGAGTTGAAATTGTTCATGTGGCATTTTGTCCTCGGCCTAGTGGGAATGTGCGTGCACAATTTCACGGAAATCACGGATGTGTTCATGATTTGCAGCATTTTGTTTGAAACTGAGCACTCCTGTGAACTTTGGAAGCCAATCTTAACCAATCAGGATGGAGTCTGAGAAATCTGAAAGACCCGTTTCGTTGAATGGCTCTAGAGAGACTGTGTACCAATTTGCGCAATGTTTTGGACAAAATCTGTAGGTGTACTGTGCAAAAACTTGTTTTGCACAAAGCGGCCTCCTGGTGGCGCTATAACAGGCCGTTCTGGAAAGTTTGGGGCAGAGGTTCATCGTTGGCATCCAGGGAGTGTGTGTGCAAAATTTGGCATCGACCGGGTTAACGGTGGCCGAGATTAGCTGCTCACGGACACACACACGGACGGACACACGGACGGAGTGCAAAACATACTCTCCCCCCATGCCTTCGGCCTGGTGGAGACAAAAAGGCAGCAGAAAGAAGTTGAAACTGACTCAGGCAGCAAGGAAAGAAAGGGTATATTACAAACCACCACCACACGGTGGCACAAAATCACCAATGAGCTACCAGCTCCTTATAAGCTGGTTTGCTGTTTATTCATTTATTTTTTTAGCTTTGTTTCTAGTGTCAAAGTGTAGTTGCTTGTGTGGGCTTGTTGTGTAATCCAGCCGTTCTCAAACATTTTCATGTCATGGACCGATGGGAACCCCCAAATTAATTAATATGGATTTGTCCACCGACCCTCATCTGAAAATGTGCCAGGCCCAGAGTCAATGCGATGCGACACGTTAATGTGAGCTTTGTAGATCGTCTATTTTCCCAAATAGACAATAAATGTATGCTAATTAATTAATAATAAAGTACCCATAGACCTGGTTGCTTACATGGCTCCGGTTGCTTATTTCTAACCTGGCAACATGCAGTGCAATGAACGAACGCACCAATCAGATGCTCGGAATTCTCACCAGGAAGAGTATAAAAGTGACAGCGCCACATTTGTTTGCTTTCACTCTCCTCCGTTTAGCTGGACCACACGGTTTGTTTGGCTGTCCTTTTAGTTGCTTTCTCTTCAAACAAACAAGTCAAACCATTGAAGCATGGCCGCCGCCGAGCAGTCGACCTTCCCCCTCTACAAGACTGAGCAGCTGGCGCACTTTTTCCGCACGGAGGTTCTCCTGGAACAAGAAGGGAAGCAATTCTCCAAGAGCGACCTGCATCCCGTAGTGAAGGTGGGTTTTTATTTAAACCATTGGTTCCCAAACTTGTTCATGTCAAGGACCCCCAAAATGATTCATTCACTAGCCCGCGCCCCGCGGACCTCGTATTTGAATAGATATGCCAGGGATCCCATAATAAAATAATGTCATGGCTTAGGTATAGCAGTGATTCTCAACCCATTTAATTAATTTAGCTCTGAGTGTAGGTTTTTGATTGATTGAAATATTTATTAACAGTTTGCAGAATTTACAGTACATTTCAAGCACAAACTCAATACAAAGACTGTTAACTGTGAGTGGACGACCCAATTAAGCATTACACTTGTTTACAACAGGGTCCACATTGTTCAATTCATCAAAACATTTAGAGACATACAAATAGACATTTCTATGTAGCTAAAGAACAGAACAGGAATTCATCATATAGGAAGCAAAAAGGGAAAATATCTAGGTCTACACACTCAGAGTTACAGACCATAAGGGTCCATTTGGTTCCTAACTATCATTTAGCTGGGTACCCCCTGGAACTCCCCCAGGGACCCCTGGGGGTCCCCGGACCCCAGGAACCACTGATTTAAACCAATTATTCTGACGCGGCGCAGGTAACGCTAGAAAGGACCCCAATAGAAACGAACCAATACCGTAGGCAGACGTTTAATTGAACTGTAGGCTACTTTCCTGTACACGTTTGCCTTTTTTCTAACAGTGTGATATGATTATTTTTTCCCCTTTTCTTTTTAGAGGTGTACATCTTTATACATATTTAAAAGTTCACATGAATTGATAAATCTTTTTGCTTTTTCTAATTGCAGTTTTTGTATTGACCTTCTACAAACCGTGAATACAAATTGTAATCTGTTGATTGGAGAATTACAGTACATTTCAAACACAACTGTTAACTGCACATAATCAGATCTAGAGGGGACACAAATCCACCTTCCCAGCGTTCTGTCGCTCAGATGTTTGTTTGATGTTGTTAGCCTAGAGACACATCTAGAGTGGCAGTCTAGTCTAGCCTACACTTAATTAGATTAATTCGATTTTAATTCCCTAGACTGTCTAGGGAATTAAAATATCTTGGACATAATACCTCTCAGAGGATCTCAGACAGGGATCACAGTGACATCCAAGCAAAATATATGCTCAGGCCAGCTATGCTTTTAAGAAAATGTTCTGTGTTCAGTAAATGTAAAACGTGCACTGTCACAGTTCAGACTCCAGAGCCTATGTCACCCCCTGCTTTTTCTGGTTTTATCCTCTTGGCAGATTTTTTTAATGACCTGTCAATTCAACTGTTAACTGAACCCCACACTGGTAGAACTTTGGGCATTCAGTTATGTTCGATTCTGTTCGACAGATTATACTGCGAAAATCTACAAGCTCAATGTGAGCCTGTAGATTTGATCAGATACTACAGATTCTGCCAAGACAATTGTCCTAATAACATACTTCATTCCCAGGTGTTGCCAATAATGTTAATTTAGGCTCTGTTCCAATCAATATGGCAGTCATTCTCAAGACTTTAAAAATTTCCCTTCCAGCCAGAGACGGTGCAGATGTTGTACATGAGGACTTTGCAGCATGTGTTCCGCATCAATCCAGAGTTTCTCCACATGGTAAGTGTTTTTTATTAAAAAAAATTATTGGGATTATTATTATAAGGCCTACCACCAGTAGAGGTGTTCTGATGATTGGTGATTGTTTTTCTCGATCGGCCAATAACTATCTTGTGTGTAAGGGGAAAATTTGAATATTTCCAAATTTACTATTCTCTCAACTGTTCCTGGGGGGGGAGTATATAGGCCTGTCTGTCACAAAGATGCAAAACGATATTATACTATATCTGACTTTTATACCACTTAAATGGTATAAAAGATTGTTTTCTCCAGATCTGGTAAATGTTTGAAATTGTTTAAGAATTTTTCAACATTATCCAAAAAATAATTGCGGTTATCTAAAATAATATTCCGCTTATGTTATGTAATAGCTGCCTGTGACCTACTCGGAGGCACAGGTCATGATCTACATGCCCGGAGGTCATGCCACTTGCCTGAAAAGTAATTTCGTTTTTTTTTTTACTTTCTGGGGCTGTGCGATACAAAATGTCATACCTCAATTGTTATGCCAAATGCAGGCATAGCTATGGGTTCATACTTATTTTATATTTTCAGTTGTGATTTTCTTTTCTTTTTTCAAAAGCTCCCGATCAATCTCACAGAAGACATCGAAATTCCGGCGTTTCATGAGGCGGCGACTGCTCTCCTGAGGCTGTACCATCGCATGTGTGAAAAATCTGAATACATTCCTAACCAATACATTTTGTAAAGGTGTCTAGTAACGCATCTCAAAAAGACTGCAATTCAGTTTCCCTGGGGGAATCTGTGACAGCTTCTGAAAGTTGGGGTACCACTTAAAGGACTTTCCAACCCATCTTCATATAATGGGTCCTCGCTACTACGCTAGTAATAATCATGATGAAATGGCACAATTCTTTTCTACTTGGTCTGTGTCTCATAGGAGGGCTGTGGGCACGATGGCTTTCATTTTCGCATTGCAACTTTTCAGGACTAGAAAGCCTGCAGTTTCTATTGGCTTGGATTCCCTATCGATGTCACTGGTCTGGCCATATGAAGATGGGTTGAAAAGTGGTGAAGTGGTCCTTTAATAGCCTTATGCAGGCAACAGTTTAAAATAAAATCTGCTTTAAGGACCATGTGAGGGGTCAAAGCAGGGTTTTTTCATGATTCTGAATCCATTGCAATAATTTGTTTGCACGGAAAACACTCCTTGGGCTTAACGGCCATAGGCACTTTTCCAGGTGACTACAAACAAACGTAACTGTAATGATATTGTGATGTCACTATCGCTGTTTTTCATTGGCACATTTGAATGTTGAGGTTTCAGCCTCCAGGAAGAAACCCTAAATACGAAGTGAAGACATAATTGCACAGAACAACCACACCAGGTGGTCTAATGAAGTACTGTCGCCTCATGAACATTAGAAAATACTAAAGTCACGGCACTCCATCTTTAACAGTTTAACTGGATTTCATTGTGTTCCTCCTATGCAGCTTATGTTTGTATGCTAATTTAAATACTAATGTACTCTTTCAGGCGTCTCTTTCTACCTACTTGCCTTGTGTATGACTTCAACCTCAGTGACTTACTGTCTCCAAGTAAGTAACGATGTGTATATATATATATATATATAGATGTTTAATATTGTAAATGTTATCCTACAATTTCATAACCCATTTTCACCCGGTGCCAATTGCCTAAACTGTAATCCTTGGATCTACTCTCCCCAAACTGAGCTCATGCTGCTTCCTTTAGTATGTTTGGGGGGGGGGGGGGGCTTTCCCTGGTAGGACATAGCGCCTGGAAGGAACAAGTTATTCCAACCAGTTCCTTTTTTCTTTTTCTTTTTTCTCCCCCCTCCATCAGGTGGCCCAGCTGGTCAGGCAGTATATAGACTAGGATTACTGTGTCTTTAGTGAGTGTACCTACCCCAGGGGACACGGGCAGAACATGTGAACTCTACCCAGATTTGCCATTTGAATTTATGCACCATTCAAATTAGGGATGTCAGGGGTTAACCGGCTAACCGGTTAGCCGACCGTTAAGAAACATCCGGACATTTTTATCAGCTTTAACGGTTAATTTGCATAATAATAAATGCGTGTTCTGATCTTAAATCCCTTTATTTTAGATTGTTTTTAGTAATAATACAACATAAACATTACAGAGACTATAGTTGTCACTGTACAATACTTTAAAACAGTTGTCATGTTGCACACATGCCTAAAATTGCTATTTACGCCGCCCAGCTTTTCACACTCCAGGCTGTATGAACAGCGCTCGGGCTCTGTTTTCTGCCCCCTCAATGTCCCCGTTCTCTGTTGTACTCCAATGGCTAGTTGGCTACAAGTTACAACGGTAGCTTTGCGGTAGTCAGTTACTGACATCCCTAATTCAAATAATTTAAATTGATTCAGCATTTGTTTGTTTTTTCCTTCTCTCAGAAACAAAGAAAACGGCTCTCATCCTGAGTGGCATAATGAACCATCTTCAATTCAGGAAGCAGAGAGTGGACTTTGTTCTTGAGCACGACGGCAAATTAGTACGTCTGTCATGTTAAGACTGTACAGATGATTTGTAGGTCTGTCGTGATGGTATTTAGACTGTACAGATGATTTGTATGTCTGTCGTGATGGTCTTAAGACTGTACTGATGATTTGTATGTCTGTCGTGATGGTCTTAAGACTGTACAGATGATGTGTAGGTCTGTCGTGATGGTATTTAGACTGTACAGATGATGTGTAGGTCTGTCGTGATGGTATTTAGACTGTACAGATGATGTGTAGGTCTGTCGTGATGGTATTTAGACTGTACAGATGATTTGTAGGTCTGTCGTGATGGTATTTAGACTGTACAGATGATGTGTAGGTCTGTCGTGATGGTATTTAGACTGTACAGATGATTTGTAGGTCTGTCGTGATGGTATTTAGACTGTACAAATGATTTGTAGGTCTGTCGTGATGGTATTTAGACTGTACAGATGATGTGTAGGTCTGTCGTGATGGTATTTAGACTGTACAGATGATTTGTAGGTCTGTCGTGATGGTATTTAGACTGTACAGATGATTTGTAGGTCTGTCGTGATGGTATTTAGACTGTACAGATGATGTGTAGGTCTGTCGTGATGGTATTTAGACTGTACAGATGATTTGTAGGTCTGTCGTGATGGTCTTAAGACTGTACAGATGATTTGTAGGTCTGTCGTGATGGTATTTAGACTGTACAGATGATTTGTATGTCTGTCGTGATGGTCTTAAGACTGTACAGATGGGCAGCCACTATTTCGATGACCAGTGTCAGCAGAATCAAGTGGGGTAACTTGGGTACAGTAGGTCTATTTCTGGACCAGATCGGGACAATCTGGGGAGTGAATTTAATGAATACCAACTCGGTCGCCCCGGGCGTACAGCTGGCGGAACTGCACGGCCTGGTATTCCTAAAGTAACCCAAGTTAATTATGCTTAAACGGTTAAACATAAGCTTAACCTCAGTAAAACCATGGCTAAACTTATTTCTAATGTAGTGAAACTACTGGTTGATTTGAGTTAAGAAGCAAATGTGATTTTAGTTGAAATGGGGTTGTACTACTTTGTTTTCCCAGAGGGCAGATAAGGACCGTCTCCAAGGCCTGACCAGAGGCATTGAAGACGCCCAGAAGAAGCTGGTGATACTAAAGTAAGTGATTGGAGAAGCAGAGGAAGCTCAGGACTGACTAAAGTCATTTTAATTTGCTGTACTTTCATTTGGGCGGTTTTGTTTACTTTGTGGCCTCGAGACTGACTGTGAGGAAGGGAAAACTTGACCCGATTAACTACTGGCTGTCAAATTTAAGTGACCAAGTTATTTTCACTCTCGGATAACTTGGATCGTATAGGGCATAGTCTGTCACACAAACTGGTAAAGTATTTGGCAAATGAGCCATATTTGGAGGAAGTGGCTTGTAACTGGGTACTCCTGTTGAAAAATGTGTTTTCCCAGACCAATTGTGTGTGTGTGTGTGTTGTTTAGGACTATTCCTCCAGAGCTGCAGGCTGAGGCCAAAGAGCTAAAATCTTCACTCGCTGAACAGCGTTCCACCAATGCACAAGCTTTCAATGAAGTGGTAAGTAGTAGGCTCGTAATTAACTGTCTAGGTTTATTCACAGGGCCGCGATTCAATTATAAATCGATCACTCGATGCATCTCAATTCCAATACATTTAATACTTACCACTTATAAGGCGTTACATGGGCTGGCCCCACCCTACATCTCAGACCTTCTGCTCCCAAAACAAAACACAAGATCACTCCGGTCCTCAGACAAGGGCCTACTGAAAAGTCCGGCGACGAAACGGGTAACCAAGGGCGACCGGGCATTTGCCGTAGCTGCTCCCACATTGTGGAATGCCCTCCCCCTTTTTATAAATAATGCAGAGTCTGTTGACATTTTTAAGAAGTCACTGAAAACTTATTTATTTCGTTTGTATTTTGAGCTGTGATTTGTCGCTTTTAATTGATTGTTTTTTACCTTGTTGTACAGCACTTTGTAACTGTTGTTTTTATAAGTGCTTTATAAATAAAATGTACTTACTTACTTACATGATTGATGTCCCCCTCCCTGTGTGACTAATGATCAAAGTGCTTTCTAATGATCTATAATGAAAAAACGGATACATTTACTTGTATTGCACTGCAAACATATACATTAAGCAGCTTTCTTTAAATAATTATGAATTCTGTACCAAGATACAAATCTATTTTGACATTTGTGAATCGATTAATATATGCAGTTATGTTTTTTTCACCCCTAGTAAGTGGCAATAGAACAAGCTTGGTTCCCACATTTCTGTGACCCCCCCACCCCCTCGGAAAAAAATAAATGTACACATTTGAACTGGGGACAAGCACTTGCAATTTTGTGTTGAGGCAGTACATTTAGTTTGACTGTGCCACAGATGAACAATGTGATGTCGCGGTACTGACATGACTTATGTTTTTCCTTCCAGCATGCAGTGAAAGATTTAATCGCGGAGGGCAGGAGCAAGTGTGCAGAGCGGACTCAGGCCCTGGTACGTACATATGTCGGATGTTTGACTCAGTCTCTGATACGTGTCAATGGATGTTTGACTCAGTCTCTGATACGTGTCAATGGATGTTTGACTCAGGCCCTGATACGTATCAATGGATGTTTGACTCAGTCTCTGATACGTATCAATGGATGTTTGACTCAGTCTCTGATACGTGTCAATGGATGTTTGACTCAGGCCTCTTTTAGACGGGGACCATCTCCATATAACACGTCAAAGTCCCGTTGCGTTCTCATTTTTCCTTACCCTTTACACGAGAACGCACAAGTTATGATATAATGTGCTATTATGCTATACTGTCGCTAGGTGGCGATAACGGGCTGCCAAATAGACAGGTCACCCACGTACAAGAAGAAGACGCAAGCGGCGCAACACTGCTCTGGGCGCGCCACGGGATGATATATATTTATTAAATAAACGTTGCTGCCGCGGCTGCCGTCTATCACAACTTCACAAGGCTTTTTATTTACATCATGGTTTTACATTCAACATCGCTGATGAGCAGCACTTTGTAGGCGAGGAGGGAGGCTTGTTCAGGAACTCCATTATATCATAATGATATTGCTCTGCATCAATGTAATAAACATAGGCTATGCGCTGCCGCTGTGAGCCAATTAACGTGAGCCATGATGTCATAAGTTTTGCGGATTCACCGTTTTGCCTGTTTATATGGAGACCATAGGAAACGGTGTTCTCAAAGATTTGCACTCTGGGAGGCGTTTTCACTTCGATGCGTTTTCACCTCCTGAGAACACCGTTCTCGTCTAAATGACAGCGCTAAACGGTACTTTATTTTGCCGTTTTTTATGAACACCATCCTCGTGTAAATAGCACCTCAGTCTCTGATACGTGTCAATGGATGATTGACTCAGTCTCTGATACGTGTCAATGGATGTTTGACTCAGGCCCTGATACGTGTCAATGGATGTTTGACTCAGGCCCTGATACGTGTCAGTTAGGGAATAGGGATGCCAACAACTGGCCATCAGCCAAATCGATTGCTATTTGGCTATATTTGATATTTTTTATGTTTTATAAATATGCTATCACATAAAACTTGTATTATGCACATGCCATGGTCACATACCATTTACATGTTGAGTGCATGCTTTGATGGTTACACAGCGGACTGACCTCAGGCTTCCTTCTATGCATGAGGAGTCCAAGCTGCTTCTTTTCACCTGACGGGGGGGGGGGGGGGGGGGGGGGAGGGAGGGGGAGGGGGAGAGTGTAGAAGGAACACGTTATTCTGACCGGTTCCTTTCCCCTCCATCAGGCACCCTGGCTGACCAGGAGGAGGTAGTTTAGAGACTAGGATTACTGCATGTTTTTTGTGAGGGTACCTACCCTAGGGGACACGGGGAGAACATGCCCACACTCACAGAAAAGCCCTTTCACCAACCCCACCTCGGGTATAGGCGCTGATGACGCGGAGGAGAGAACATGCCCACACTCACAGAAAAGCCCTTTCACCAACCCCACCTCGGGTATAGGCGCTGATGACGCGGAGGAGAGAACATGCCCACAGCGTCCCCAGCGGGAATCGAAGTAATATTTAGAATTGACATTGTTGCAATACGGTTTTATATTTCACTCCTGTGAAGTGAGCGCACGCCACCTTTTTATTGATCAATTTTCATGTCCTCTGTTGTGAAGCTGTATTCAGACAGCCAGCAATGGGTAGGACGCTCCCAAAAAAATGTAGTGACACAATCTGCATTCGAAGATTTTCCTAGAAGCTTTGTCATTGGTAGATTTGCCTGTCTGCTTCCTGATTGGCCAATGACAAAGCTTCTAGGAACGTCTTTGAATGCAGATTGCGGCCCTAGATGTGTCACAGAGAATACATTTTTGTTTACAGGGAGCGTTCTACCCATTGCTGGCTGTCTTAGGTCATTAAAATGTTGACATATTATTGCTTAGAGCAGCTTTAATGGATGGTGAGGTGAACCGAGTATTTCCCCATATATTATTTTGGTGGTACCAGATCATTGTCGCTCCCCCTAGTATTGTGGGTTTACTCACTTTGGAGAAGTTGGTCAGGCATGAGGGGTAGTTAGTCGGGTATGATGGTGAAAACTAGCACATGTGCTAACACACTGTAAACTATGCATCCACAATTTGTACAACTGTGCAATGAGCAATGTAATTATGAACATAAACATATAATTGAGGGCACTGTCCCTTTGACTATCTTTAATACCAAACCCATTTGTTTGAATGTGACTGACCCCAGACCCAAGCTGAAGGTTCTTGTTTGAATGTGACTGTGCCCTCAGACCCAAGCTGAAGGTTCTTGTTTGAATGTGACTGTGCCCTCAGACCCAAGCTGAAGGTTCTTGTTTGAATGGGACTGTGCCCTCAGACCAAGCTGAAGGTTGCTGTCAGCACCAGGTACGAAGACAACGCGGCCATCCAGTCTCAGATCCTGGAGTCTCCAGAGGAGCTGAAGATGGAGATGGATAAGATGAAGCAGACCGTGAAGAGCATCAAGGCTGCCACGGTCAGTAGGGTGGGACGGGATCAGATGGTACAGTGGTACGATTATTAGAGTTCCCACAGTCATGAAAGTCCTGGTAAAATGTGTGGGAACCTGGGATTCTGCTAAAAGGATAACAGAAAAACACCTTGTTTCAATTCATGGAGATGTGTGGCTATGGCCGAATTTAGCCCAAGGAGTGTTTTCGTGCAAAACATCATCATTAAACCCCCCTAGTTTGACATGTCACATGCTACTTGAAGCATAATGAAAATGTTGGACTTTTGCCTTATATTGGTGGTTAATGGTACCCCAACCTTCAGCAGCTGTCACAAAGCTTCCCAAGGGAGTTGGGTTGGAACAGCGGATTTGACAGTTATCTCTGTATTGGATAGGCAAAATCATCCGTTATCAGCACCTTTCAATGGGGCCAATATGGCCATACTGGCATACTCTCCCCTTGGCTGAACGTGTCATTTCGAACTCTATTGTCGGTGCATGGAAACTAGGGACTACTACTATATATTCTCTGCCTATCGGGACATAACTCGGACGGCGCTGAGTCGGGTCTGGTGGCCGTCGCAAAGCTCGGCACGGCGACTCACTCACCGGTGCCTCACGTGGCTCAAGGCCACCAGACACGGCGCGCCTCCGTCATTGACATAATCACCCGTCACAATAGGTGATAATGACATACTGAAACGGTGAGTATGCCATATTGGCCCTATTTAAAGGTGCTGATAACAGATGATTTCGCCTATCCAATACAGGGATAACGTTCGAATGGGATGGTTGGAACAAATGTATGTTATAGTAGACCTCTTTATGAACACATTTGTGAAGAAAGCTAGTGGCAAGCATATTATATATATATATATATATACCTTTCTAACTATACCAGGTAAAGTCAGATGAGTTTGTGGTGGAGCTTCAGAGCAAGGCCCAGGTTCTGAACCACGGCGACTCTGAGGTGCAGCTCATCTGCAGCCTCCTGCAAGACCTGCACACTGGCCTGGAGAACGGCAAGCAGGATGTGCTGGAGGTGAGCGTCGATGGGAGAACTACTCGTGTTTTTACCAAGTAAAAGTATCAATGCCACCATATAGAAATGCTCTGTTGGTAAGTAAAAGTCTGGCAGTCAAATTTTACTTCAGTTAAAGTACAAAAAAGAATGTGATGCCAAAATAATACATTTAAAATGTTTATCTTTTGATAATGGCAGATCTACAAGCTCGGCTATTTTAAAACAATGTTTGCTAAGGATGTGTATTGTGTATAGACGTCCTTTCTAATCAAACCGCAGAAGGCCTTGGACGTGTATACAAGTCTTTAGGGCTTTTTTATTGATTTATACAATTTATTTTTCTCTCCTACACTGTATTCCTTGTGTTTCGTGCATGCGCGCTGCCGTTCACTTCCTTGTTCACGGCTCCTAATGTACGGAGCTCTTCATGGTTTTGACGAAAAGGACAATGTCCTGTGTCAAATGATTATGTACTCTATACCGTGGTATGCCTTACACAACCGTGTCATTGCGGTTATTGCACCCAGCCCTAGTGTTCTCAGGTGTGTGTGTGTCTCTAGGTGGATAAAAGCATAGTTTGCGTGTTTGGTGGATAAAAGCATTGTTTGTGTTAAGGCATTAAGCATTTTTTTTCTTTTTCCCAATTTTGTAGGCCTCAAGATCAGGTAGATTATAGTTATGTACCAATGTACAAATATTTATTTCCAAAAAAATAATACATAATGGGTAGTTAAACTAGTCAACTAGTAAAAATGACTAGAAGTGAATGCCCTAGTTTGTGTCTAGGTGGATAAAAGCGTAGTTTGTGTGCGTGGTTTCTAGGTGGATAAAGGCGTGTCGGAGTTGGAGAGGCGGCAGAAGGATTTGAAGAGCCTGGCCACGGATGTGGACAGGGAGAAGAGGTTGGACGCCATGAAGCTGGACAAGCTGTCCAAACAGCGGCTCCGCAGGAAGAACATGAGGGAGACGGCGGAGTGCCACATCCAGTCTGTCATGAAGTACGTACACCGGTGTCCTCTTTCAGAGTGTCTGTAGTCTTGTGAAGCCAGAGAACTATTCCACAATCTCCTGAATGCTATAGAGTCTGGAACTACACCTCTGAAATCCGAGTACTCAATATATAAATATGTAAATATATTTAGCTTATTTATCCTACTAGACCCCAGGAAATGACATCTGGCTACAAAAGATAATATATAATAATAATACAAATAAATCTCTATATAAAAAAAAGCATATTTGGCTCCATGTTCGAATGCCCCCACCCCCCTGTCAAAAATAGCTAAAATCGCTAAAACGAAATAGCAGCAAATGGAGAAAAGAAAAACCTAAAACATGAACCTTGGTTGAAAATAAAACTTAAGTTGTCCTTTAAACTAAATGCATGGTTTCGTCCATCCTTCACATCTTTTAAACCTATAAAACATGGATCATGGACAATCAAACTTGTTAAGTTTGATTGTAAATGGGCTAAAATGTATGTTTCTTTCTTGGATGTCCTTGTATTTTATGTCAAAACGTATTTAGGACGACAGTTGAGCTGATTCTACTCTATGGCTCCTAGACATGGACACTTTCAAAGAAACCAGAGAAACGGTTGGATGGCACTTACACCGCCTTCTAATGAGAGCGCAAAGTCTCTCTTGGAAGAGCCACCCATCGACTAATCTAATATACGGCAGCCTTCCCCGTGTTTCTTCACTAGTCCGATCCAGAAGAACACAGTTTGCCGGCCACTGCTATAGAGCTGACAATGAGGTTATATCTTCCCTTCTCTGAAATCCTGCCTCAAAGCAGACCAGAGGTAGAAAACTGTCGTTCCCTGATGTCATCGCTAGGGACACGTGCATCAGTAGGCAGGAACTGGGGATGGCAATGAAGGACCGGAAAGTCTGGCGTGGCATTGTGAAATCCATGATCTCGACCGTGGTCGAAAAATGATGAGGTAAAAACTAGGCCTTTTTTATTTTTTTGAAGGCATAAATTATAGTTTCACCACGCTTTCAATGCTTTGCTTACAACGCGTCACAAAGTGATGTGTTGTAAGCAAACGTAACCTTCGTCACAAACATTGAAGACTAACGTGAGGACGCAAATTCTGATTGGCCATGAGTTGCATGGGTGATTTTTCTTTTTTAAATTAATATATGGACACTTCAACATGGAAGCGATTGACCATTATGCAAAAGAAAATTGCGACTATCTCAAATAATTTGATTAGGCTATGTGATAATTGTGACTGTTCAACTGACGGAAGCGTCTTGTGTTGCAGGACCTGTATAACCGGCTGTCTGCCGCTCTGGATCGGCTGCACAAGAGCATCGAGGCCAGCCAAGATGAGATTCGTCTGGCCCTCTAGGGCCAAGGAGAACAATGAGTGTTTATTTCCCCCATCCTTTGTACGTCTTGTGTTTTTTTTTTTTTTTTTTCGTACAATAAATTTTGCATTTGAAAAAATCTTGTTTACAGAAGATTTAACAGCATGATTTCCATTAGTGTTTAACACATTAAAACCGGGCAAAGTATCAGTGTCCACAGGACGGGTGGCTTAAGGCTCATACATAGTTTGGATTTTTGGTGGTTCGGTGACCACCGAACTACAACATGACGTCACGAGCCGTGGTGAAGAGCAAACCACCGCCACAGCTCCAGCCCTTCTCTCTGTTTTTACTCACCACCGCTCAACGTTATTTCAGCTCCGGTGGTCAGCTCACCACCGGGGTGGTCACCTCGCCACCGAAAAGCCAGACTGTCTTACTTAGGCCTTTACTGCATTTGTGTTTATTTGGGAATGCTCTGGAGGTTGTTGTGGGACAGGACTGTTCCTGACCTAGGCTGTATTGGTGGTGGGTGGGTTGTGGGTACAAGCATGCTACAGGGTGGTTGGCACACACTGTTCTCAATGTGTAAAAGTACCAATACTGCAATATAAATATACTGTACAGAACATCTGTGTGCGTGGCTATTCTTGTTGGGTGTCCCGCTTGCCATTTCACACCAGAAATGATTAAATTTACATCGGCTGTGTTCCACACTAACTTGGCCCATGTCTTTGGACAGTAAAATAAGCAATAGGCCTCGATCATTGCCATGCAAAAATGTCCACGCATGTTGTGCAGTAAAAGGGCAGCTGGTGCCCAAGCCCCAAGTAGCAAGTGTGTACAGGGTGTAATTCAAAATATACCAAAAATATTGAAAATGAGGTGTAGGCCTACATGTTTTCTTGCTGGAAACCTTTGGTTTAATAAGATTTTGAAGTGAAGCTGATGGATTTTATCAGTCTAATCAGCTAGCCTGGGCTTCATTTCGGTATATGATCCGGGCGGGAGTGGATAATATAGTTACATCTGCTAAATGCAAGTATTGTTTTGTAGTCGACGGGCAGGAACAACAAACCCGGACTTCCTTTTCCCTCGAACCGATTTTTCTCAATAGCTGCAGGCTACGAGAACTTTTATTGTTATTCTTCCGTTTTGAGGGAAAATAATTAGGTTTGTGTTTGTTCCAGCCTGTGGACTACAAACAATACTACAACATGACGTAACGATATCATCCGCTCCCAAGCGGATCATATACCGAAATGAAACAGACCAGCCGCTTTCCTCCGAGGTGGTGGAAAGCCTGGTG
Source organism: Protomyctophum parallelum (assembly GCF_964188405.1). Classification (NCBI taxonomy): domain Eukaryota; kingdom Metazoa; phylum Chordata; class Actinopteri; order Myctophiformes; family Myctophidae; genus Protomyctophum; species Protomyctophum parallelum. Next base: position 38,075,977 of record NC_139713.1, read on the forward strand.
AGGCGAGGTTAATGACCAGCTAAGCTGATTATATTCAATAATGACATGGATCGTTTGATTGAAATATTTATATAACAGTTTGCAGAATACAGTACATTTCAAACACAAACTCAATACAAAGACTAACTGTGTGGACGACCCAATTAAGCATTACACTTGTTTACAAGAGGGTCCACCATGTTCAATTCATCAAAACATTTAGAGACATACAAATAGACACTTCTGTATAGACAATTAAAGAACTTAACAGGAATTCATAAAGGAGGTAAAAAGGGAAAAGAAACATACAGTGAGGGGAAAAGGTGGGGGGGGATGTGTAGACTCTAGACTAGTGATGGGCAAGCTACTTGGAAAATGTAAGCTACACTACCAGTTACTCTATTAAATATAGCTCAACTACAACGAAGCTATCCCCAGATAATTGTAGCAAGCTACACTATAAGCTACATGGCAAAAGTAGCTAGCTACATGGACACTACTTTTTTTTTAAATATTTTTTATCAACTTCATGATCAAGTTTCCACCGAACAAATAGCCTAATAGGCAGGCAAAAATGCTGAGTTTGATTGTTTATTAAAAAACAAACTGGAAACAAGCCCTCTGTTTGATATATATATTTTTTTCTTTCCCCCCCTCCTGTTCAAGGGTGTGCTGTGCCTGGGGGGAGGGGGTGCTTCAGCCCCTCTAGCACCCCTACTTCCCTCAGCCATGGCCTGATGCCTGTCCAAGTCACAGAAAAATCCCCAATGACTGTCATTCTTGAAAGTTTATTTTATTTCCGTGCACACAGGCAATAATTACAATTCTGCTGCTGATTTCTTATGAAGAATCACATTTTCCAGCTAGCCTACATAATACATTATTAAAATCAGATTCAGAATCATAGCAGTCAAATATGTTTCTCAAAGTGGGGTCCTTGAAGAGGTTCCAGGGGTCAATCAGTGTAATCACTTGACTTTAACACTAGTTCATACATCAATAAATTCAGTAGTAAATGGATTCCCAATGTAGACAGCAACTAAACCTGCTCATTCCAAGCTACAGAAAGCATAGCCCTACAGAATGGAAATATATAATCATCACCCTTTGTTTATTAAATATTCTGTTGATAGGGAAGTAGAGAAGTTATGTGCCCGACCGGGGGAGCTAATTGAAACTTTATCCCTATCACAATGAAAAAAAGTGCCCTTCTGGGCACAGGTCTCCACCAGGATGAGCAGATGTGAAGAATTCCAGGCAAAGGTTTTTCCTTGGCCTCTAGGGAGTTGGCATACAAAGTTATCCACAGATCCATGCAGTTAGAGGTGAAAACAGTTTTCGGCCAGTTATAGCGCCACCTTGAGGCTGAGTTGAAATTGTTCATGTGGCATTTCGTCCTCGGCCTAGTGGGAATGTGGGTGCACAATTTCACGGAAATCACGCGATGTGTTCATGATTTGCAGCATTTTGTTTGAAACTGAGCACTCCTGTGAACTTTGGAAGCCAATCAGGATGGAGTCTGAGAAATCTGAAAGACTGGTTTCGTTGAATGGCTCTAGAGAGACTGTGTACCAATTTGCGTGATGTTTGGACAAAATATGTAGGTGTACTGTGCAAAAACTTGTTTTGCATAAAGCGGCCTCCTGGTGGCTCTATAACAGGCCGTTCTGGAAAGTTTGGGGCAGAGGTTCATCATTGGCATCCAGGGAGTGTGTGTGCAAAATTTGGCATCGACCGGGTTAACGGTGGCCGAGATTAGCTGCTCACGGACACACGGACGGACACACACACGGACGGACGGACGGACGGAGTGCAAAGCATACTCTCCCCCCATGCCTTCGGCCTGGTGGAGACAAATATCAGTAGAGCCCTCAGCCCCTCACCCTTAGACTGTTAGAAAATGAACATATAGTTGCATACTTTATTATTTTTTGAGGACCTAGTCTAAAACATCAGCTTTTTTATATTGATTGATGAGTGATGGCAGAAATGTCAGTTGCTCTAATTGCTGTGATAAAGACTGGTTACTCTAAAAACTCAGCTTCCCATCATGCACATGCTATAGTGTGAAGCTCAACAGCGCCACTTTCTCACCTATAGGCTGGGCTGGTACCATAAACAGACAGGGAACAATATGGAAGACGGTGTGCTCACCGCTCAAAAAGAACGTGTAAATGTTAACAGTTAATACCAGTAACATAGCCTACTAGGCTAGCCTATGATCCGTTCACCTGCATCTCTCTACAGGATTTACAGGAACTCAAAGCACAGGATCAAGTCTCACCTCTGAACCACGAACATAATGGGTAAGTTAGATAGTTGACTGACATTAACAAAAACAAAGTCAACAAACGGTCACATAGCAAACACAGGAAGACGTCATACGCCTAAATTCATCAAGGCTATTTTTGTTGCATGGCTTTATTTTGCATGAAATCATATGATAAATTGATAATGTTGGGCCAAGGATTTGACCCGTTTTCCTTTAAATTGTCATGAGAGAATGTTCCTAGATGAATTCATGTTGAATCCTGCTCCATTTTGCGTTTGCACAATGCATAGACGTCAACATTATTTTGACCTCGCTTTATTGTAACAAAATGTAATGTAATGGTGCCCTCTATCGACTAATTTCTATACTCAATCTACGGTACTTTGAATATCCCACAAGAGGCAAGAGCAACTAGAACAAGTCTGTTTTGTGAACGGTCTTGATGAAGCTCCAATCAAGCCCCCTTTCCACCAAAATAACTTGTTCTATAACTGGTTCCATTATTTATTTTTTATGATGGTTTACTTTATCACATCTGCATCGTCCAGGCTTATCTATTCTCTGTTCGTGCTAATGTACAGTAGCTGCAAATGAATCCTGATCTGAAAGGTCATCTTATAGTTATTTGTTTATGATTTATTCTTGAGTTTTATATAGACCTATTACAGACGACACGAAAAGGGCATTTTTAATATTAACTGAATGAATGAAGACCCTAACAGGAGCCCTCGTACAAGGTTTCTTCGACTATGCATGCACTTCTTGGTACCACAGCACCTCAAAGGCCCTTAAAACAAGGCTCCAGCCTTCCCAAAACAAACTGGTCAGACTACTACTTGGCCTCACTCCCAGAACCCACCTCAATGGCTTAGGGTTGACTACAGAGTACAGCATCTTGCAATGGATCTGGTCTACAAGATACCCATGCACCTGTCTAATATACTTCCTTGTCAACGAAGTCCACACTCACAACACCAGAGGGAGTTCAACAAATCACGTGCAACCTGCAACCCAGATTTGGCTCAAACAAGGGATTAAATTAATGCCACAAAAATGTGTAACGCCCTACCAACAGCCATTAAGAAATGTGAATCCCATGACTCCTTAATTCAAAACCGCTCTCTAGGGACGACTGCAATTCGAAACTGGCCCCAAAAACTGGCCCCGACCACCCACCCACTCCCCTTTCCTCATACTCTACATATACCCTTTTTACTTTCTTTATATGATGATTTCCTGTTTTTTTTCCATAGAAGTGTATATTTGTACGTCTTTATTTGTTATGATGAATTGAAAACGGTGGACCCTGATGTAAACAAGTTTTGTGCTTTTCATGGTTTCGTCCACAAAGTAGCATTGCTTTTGTATTGACCTCTGCTTTCATTAATCAATCAAAACAGAATGATACAATTTCCTCCCTTTTGGAACAAGATAATAGGTCCTATTTTCTATATAGCCATGAATGAAGTACTCATCATGGCACCTGCATTGCACAGTATAATTTGTGCATGCAACATCTACCAACAACCACAAGATGTCAGACTTTTGCCCGTTTCACCCAACTGTAGTTGTATGCATGATTAATTTCTTCTTGATGACTTACCAATCTCTTGTGTACAGAAAATACTACAGAATATTATTTTACTCTGTTTACTCTTGTTAAGTCATTCAGACTTTGTGCCACTACTTTAGGCTGCTAAGCGATTTGTATTTGAAGTGAAGGCAAAATCTGTTAGGAACTAATGAATATTAATAACCTGCAAGTAATACAGAATAGTACAAACAAGAGTGAGCCAGACTGGTTTGGTATGTGTATCTAGGAGGTGCTGTTCTCGTGGCTTTACTTTAGGTTAGTTAAATCCTACACACAACACAACATTATGGATAGCCCTACCAAAATCTTGTAAATCAAACATAGCCTAAGTTAGCCTATATGCATTTTTGTAGAAGGATTGATTTTCTTTTCCTTTTTATTATAACTTGAGAAGTATCATCAATATCATCATCAATAATAATAATAATAATAATTATTATTTTTAGTTTTTGTTTCTAGGAAATCTAAATAATATACAGTTCTCACTCTTGAATAAGGCTAAAGCCCAGCAATACTACAACTTGAGCATTTTAAAATTAACCAAATATAGTCATATTTTCTCCTAGATAAGTTTGAGTCATTTGTAAGTTGCAAGGTCTTTAGTTAACTGTTAAGGCCAAATGTGCCCCATGCCCTGCATGGTCCGCATTGGTTGAAAACAGATTCGAGGCCACGCACTCAAAAAACGTGGATTGCCAATTTAACTCTGGGGGTTGTATTTGAAAGTCCCTTTGGTCGCAGAGCTCTCCGGGTTAAATGAACACGGAGGAGTTTGAGAGTGCAGTATTGGCCTATCTGATTGAAAATCAGGGAGGAGACATGAAGAGCAACAGGTGGATGGTTTACAGTGCTTGAGTTTGATGGTTTACAGTGGTTTGAGCTTTACTGTGGTTTAGTTTGGCAGTTTATACAGTGGTTTAGTTTGATCGTTTACAGTTAGTTTTGTAGTTTAGCATGGTTTAGTTTGATGGGTTACATGCAGGGGTTTTCAACTGGTTTTGATCCAGGGACCACCATTCTGACTAGCAGCAGCCTGGGGACCACCACTGTTGTGTCGGGTGGGTTCATCGTAGATCTACGATGGACCCACCCGACACGATAGTGGTGGGGCATTCATGCACCATGGGTTAAGATTGTTTTTGTTTTCTTCTTACTTGTTACTCACTAATCACAGGCTACATTCATGAGCTGGACAAAAATGTTTCAAAGTATTTTATTATCAAAAGTTTTGTAGTGTTTTTTACTTGTACTAAGCAGGACTCAAAAAAAGTATCAAAATAATAATCCATTTCACATTTGACACTTGGTGCATTTGACAGTCACAGTAGGTTTGTTTCTGACACCCCCCCCCCCCCCCCCCACACACACACACACACACAGAAACAGAATATATATTTATTTTTACAGCGCTGTAAATACTTATTCTATTTTAATAATCTTCTCTTTATTTTAACCAACCTACAACCTGCACTACATTTTACTAGGGCCTTATACAGTACCTTTCTAACATACAGAGGGAACTGTTCATTGTGTACCGTCACTTTAAAAGCGTAATGTATACATCATCGTACGACGGTGTCACGCACCAAAAATAGCCAATCTACAAGCTCACACCGGGGCTCCACCGGGCGTGTTGCGCCTCCGTCGTGTGCGTAAAAAAACGAACCGGCCAACCGGGGCAATTTTAATGCAGTCACGCAACACAACGTGGGCAGTGGAGCCACCCTTCATTGATTCAAACGGGAACATTCCCTGACGGAGACGCGACGCTGACGGGCCCGGTGGAGCCCGCACCTGCTTGCATCGCGTTGTGAATTTTTGGGGTTGACATTAATTTAATAATAGAAGTGTATCAGCAACTAATATTTGAAGGAACATTTAAAGTTTTAATCTCTTTTATGGCCTACGTCTTATTACTGATTGTGCTTTATTTTCATATTTTAAGATGGCTTTTTAAACAAATGTGTGGCCCTCTCTCTCTCTGATAGACATGCCACGATCATTCCTGGTAAAAAACAAAAGGTGTGCGTCTTACAATGTGCACCGGTCATATGATGAACCAAGGACCCCTGTACATACTGTACAGGTATGATGAAGAAGGTCATCGTGTGTGTGTGTGTGTGTGTGTGTGTGTGTGTGTGTGTGCGCGCAAAACAGACTCTCACACCCCACAACAAAGGTTTATTCAAGAGAGCCATCTCCCAGAGTGGGACTGCTCTGTGCCCCTGGGCCATCAACAGAAACCCTCGGGAGGTAGCAGAGGAGGTAACGTGTTCAAATGATGAAAACATTATCCCCAGTTAATAACTAATTCGTTATCTGTTCTACAACTTTAAGCATATATAGTCCCCTCAGGGCCTGGGTATCTCTGGTACCCAGGCCGGTACCCAGGCCGGTTACGAGCTGCTATTCTTTGAAAAATCGAAGAGTGACTGACATAGAAGACATTTTTTAGAATCGGATCTCAGGTCAGAATGGGTTAACAGATTCTAAAAATGTCTTCTACATCCTGACAGTTTTCTGAAAAAGCTATGTTTCTATGTCAGTGGTTCAAAAAATAGCAGACCTACAAGCTCGTAGCGCAAAGTATATAGACAGCAGTGAACTACAGTCTTTTCACATTGAAAATGACATTTATAAAAGATAACTGAGCATGAATGCTTAGAATGCATCCCAGTGCTTCTCAATAATGGGTCCGTGGACCCCCCAGGCCCTTGGGGGATTCCCAGGGGGTCCCCAGTAAACGTAGGTAACGCAGCTATAGTGGTTTGAAGTATATAGACAGCAGTGAACTTACAGTCTTGACTGTTTTCACATTGAAAATGACATTTATAAAAGATAACTGAGCATGAATGCTTAGAATGCATCCCAGTGCTTCTCAATAATGGGTCCGTGGACCCCCCCAGGCCCTTGGGGGATTGCTAGGGGGTCCCCAGTAAAAGGCTGAGTGGTGCGCTACGCGCTTGCAGGTCTGCTATTTTTGAAAAATGGAAGAAAAATAGCTTTTTCAGAAAACTGTCGGGATGTAAAAGACATTTTTAGAATCTGGTACCCAGGCCGGTTACCCAGGGTGGTACCCAGGCTATTGAAAAATAGCAGATCTACAAGCTCATAGCGCGCGCCACCGAGTGGCGCGCTACGCGCTTGCATGTCTGCTTTTTGAAAAATGAAACAACAAACAAAATATTAGTATAAAAGAAAACAGCTCAATGAACATAAGTTGCCTGCTAGTGACTGTAACCATGTTTTGCAATTATATACTCTGTTCATATCTCTCTCTCTCTCTCTCTCTCTCTCTCTCATGCCCTACACATCTGTCAGACCCCACTTCATTGCTGTACTGCAACGTCCCACACCTGTCCTCAGACGATTGACAATTAAAATTGCATTTCAATATCACACAAATGTTGTTGTTGTATTGCTGTTGTATGACTTATGATAACATTTCATGTAATAAACACACAAGCATGACATGCTGTAAAACATTAAGCCTTCTATCACTGCAGGGACTTGAACCCCATTTCAGAAACCTGAAAGTACCTTCTACCGGTGATTGTTTTGGCCATGCTAACATGTCATTACTTGCATGATAAAATAAAACATCTGCTGATGCACAAACCTGGACTGTCAATGTTGTAATCTTGAATCATGTGATGTTTCTGCGTCTCGCAACAGGACACCGTCCTCAGCTGATGAGACACCGTGGTGAGTCCAAGTGGATTGACCTGTAATGACCATGTACAACAGCAAATTGGGTTAAGGTTATAGGGTTAATTATTAGGATATATATTGTAGATCGGCTATATCTTATATTTCTGAATTCACATGCAAGTAAAGAAATGTTGTTGCAAAGCAAAAGAAAGCACTGGTACTGTACTATCCGAGCTTCTGCCTAGATATAGGGTTCGAAGCCCTACAGCGCTGTAACCTGCTCACCTTAGTCCTGCTGTATGTTTACATTAAATATGAAATTCACTATTTCACCAGTGTTAAGATGCTTTTAATGTTTTCTATCATGTCCATCTCATTTAAAAACTGTCTCTGCTGTTTCTCTGAACATAGTCGGTTGGATGTAACTTTTTCTGAATGGCCTGTGTATTCTATGCTATACAAATGCTCATTTAACCCATTCTGGACCCCTTTTGGTGTTTTAAGCATCAATTATACTTTAGCTATTGAAAAATAGCAGATCTACAAGCGGGCGGAGCAGTAGCAGGTTGCCTGTTGGTGGTGTGGGCGGGGCTGATAATCTGCACACCTGAGGGATATATATATAGGCCTAACCAGGCAGCATACAAACATTTGTCTCTCACTGAGAGACAACTCCTATGTGCCTGTATACCGAATGATGCATTAATGTAAGTCTGCTTTCCTATATATCCTACTCGTTGTATTGCCTATGTTTCCTACTGTGTATTACGCCTGACTTATCCCCATTATTGATTGTTATTTATTCACCACTGCCATACCTGTATCTGCAAAGACTGAATAAACACTCAATGTCAATACTGTCTGGTCTGGTTCATGCTAGAACAACATATTTTCAGATGGGGGTTCAAGGCCAAATAGAGGTAATTCTGGGGGTCCTAGACATGAAAAGGGTTGAGCACCACTGACATAGAAACATGGGTTTTTCAGAAAACTTTTAGAATACTTTTATCTTTTTAGAATAGCCCTCAGGTCGAAATGGGTCAAAAATGATTTCAGCTGTTTGTGTGTCAGAGTTACAGAAATGTTGACACCCAGAAATCAAATGAGCGATTGACTGTTTCAGAAACAAAACAGCTATTACTGTATCTGAGATGTTAATTAATATACCTAGTCCTCTGGGTTCCTCAGGCGTTGACACTAAGGAGTGCCCACCTGCCCCTGGCAGCTAAATAAAACACTAAGGGGTGCCCACCTGCCCCTGGCAGCTAAATAACACTTTCAGGTTGCCCGACCGGGCGAGTGCTCTTTTGAGAGGGGACGCAACCATATATGAGTACAACACAAAATATAAAACACCTGAATGTGGCCAGAGCACTCTGCGTTCGGATCTGTGAAATAAAAATAAGAGCACTGTTTACCTGATGTGCTGTTTTCACCGTTGCTTCACTTGACATTATAAAATATCAAGTGTGAACCCATAGTCATTCATAGCTACTGTGTGTAGGTTTTGTTTTTTTTATCGTACAGCCTAGTGCAGTGGTTCTCAACCTTTTCAGGCTGGGAGGGACCCCCAACATAATCACATTTAAACTGGGGACCCCCACCCTGAGAAGCACTGGGATTGTAGGAGTTAAGTTGAGGTATTGTATTTAGTTTATATAGTGAAAAAAGCAGATCTACAAGCTCACATTTTCGAGGCCTTGTGAGCTTGTAAATCGGCCATATTATACTATGGTCACTTCACTCACCATCACCTGGGGGCCTCCCCAAAATATGTTCAAATGTGACCTATAATTTTACAATCATTTTTTTTTACTTTTCAGGCAAGTGGGGCATGACCTTTGGGCAAGTAGGACATGACCTGTACTCGGCCCGCCGGGTAAGTGCCCCTGAGACCTTAGTAGGACAGTGGTTACCACACGTTTTAGCTAGCTCGTGACCCTCCTGGGACCAGGGGTCATCGACATGTTGGCTTGTGGTGGACATTGTTGTCAAAATTAAATTTCTGCCACAGACACACACGCAATGAGTGGACAACAAAAATAACAATATTAGCTGAGGGTGTTGAAATGAAATCACATCCATATGTAAACATTTGAGAACCACTAGTACTAGCTTGGACTCCTAATGAGCTTATTACTTAGCTTTTTCTTTCATGTATTCATGAAGTTACTGCAAAACAAAGCACTGCATTTTGGTTTCATTCATGAAAGCTATTTTTGAGGATCTTTTTTTGGAAAATGTTTTAAAATAATTTAGGAAACAAAACCATATATGATAATTATGTCACAGTGTAACCTAACCCTAGAAGACATTTTATAGACAGACAGACAGACAGACAGACAGACAGATGGATAGATAGAGCGCCACTTGGTGGCGCGCTACGAGCTTGTAGGTCTGCTATTTTTTTATACTGTCAGGATGTAGAAGACATTTTATAGACAGACAGATAGATAGAGCGCCACTCGGTGGCGCGCTACGAGCTTGTAGGTCTGCTATTTTTTTAAACTGTCAGGATGTAGAAGACATTTTATAGATAGATAGATAGATCTAGATGTATATAGTCCTATAACGTCTTATAGTCTTATATATATACTATATAGTCTTATATAGTCTTATATAGTCCTATAGTCTTATATATATATATATACTATATAGTATTGGTCTGCTATTTTTGAAAAATGGAAGAAAAATAGCTTTTTCAGAAAACTGTCAGGATGTAGAAGACATTTTTAGAATCTGGTACCCAGGCCGGTTACCCAGGGCGGTACCCAGGCTATTGAAAAATAGCAGATCTACAAGCTCCTAGCGCGCGCCACCGAGTGGCGCGCTACGAGCTTGTAGGTCTGCTGTTTTTGAAAAATCATAAGAATGTGGCGCAAATCTTTGAATATATATTCTTTCAAAGTGAATGTTTTTTAACTCAGGTCTAAATGGGTTAATGCTTTCGCGTGAAGCCATAGCATGATCACGGAGGGAGTTCATTTACAAAAGAACATGATGACTATTTATTTTTATTTTTATTCTTTTGATGGTAAACATGCTGACGGCCAGTCTTTTTGACCCGAAGACAACGCATGCAAAGGTTTAAAGAGCAACTGTTTGTGGGGCTGATATGGTTCCCGTTTCTCATTTGAGTAAATGGTGCGCTGTGACTGGCCAGTCGCTGTGATTGACAGCCTACACCTAAACCTAACCCTAACTGTAACCTCAGTAAAACTATACCTAAACCTAACCCTAACCTCAGTAAAACTATACCTAAACCTAACCCTAACCTCAGTAAAACTATACCTAAACCTAACCCTAACCTTAACCTCAGTAAAACTATACCTATACCTAAACCTAACTGAAGCAAGAATTATAATAAATTAATTAACCCATTTAGGCCTGACGTCGAAATTAAAAAAATGTCTTCAAAATCCTGACAGTTTTCTGAAATACCGCATGTTTCTGTATCAGTGGTGCTCAATATTTCATGTCAAGGACCCCAAAACATTATATGTAATATGCCTCCGTCCCCCAATCTGAAAATATGTTGTTCCAGGGACCCCAACCCAGAATTGCAAAGAATCAAGTTAAAATGTTCACTTGTAGCTTGTAGATCTGCTATTTGTCAATAGTTAAATTACAACATAATGTTTAAAACACCAAAAGGGGTTCCCGGGTCCAAAATGGGTTAATGTATTAATGCATGCTATACCGGTGGTCGTTGGTGAGTGGTGACAAAATCCAGCAGGCCAATGGTCTGCAGGTTTGGGTGTGGCGATGGACAGAGTCATGACGTCCCCTATGGCCTCATGGAAGCCTACAGGCTGGTCCTGGTAGTGCAGGTAGTACTCCACATGTCCCATCTCATGATGCACCGTGGACAAATGGTCCATGGTCACCTTGGTACACTGCTTGATCCTACACGCACACAATACCATAACCATACAGACCTGAGATCAGATTCTAAAAAAAATGTATTCTACATCCCGACAATGTATGTTTTGTAATAATAATACAAATATATTTGAAGTATCTAGTAACTAAAGCTTTCAAATAAATTGTAGCGGAGTAAAAGTACAATATTTGGATCCAAGATGTAGTGGAGTAGAAGCATTTCTGTAGACTTGGATAGCATTTGATACAGACTTATAGCATGTTATGTAGACAGCACTATAATTGCATTGTATGTAGTCATAGCATAGCATAGTATAGTATGTATAGTTTATATGTATAGTTTCATTATATAGATATTCCACCGTTACTTTCTTAGCTTACCCATGTTTCATGATAAATGCTTTTTATGTGATGTATTGTATTACCATGCTTTTTTGTTCTTGCTTAATGTAAGTCGCTCTGGATTAAGAGCGTCTGCTAAATGCCTAAATTGTAAATTGTAAGTATAGCAAATTGGAAATACTCCAGTAAAGTGAAGTGCCTCAAATTCTACTTACAGTAAGTACAGTACTTAGTTGCTTTACACCAACGTGTGCGGCCGTGCTAACCTATGTAAGTCTTTGCGGTTGTAGAAGTCCCAGGCGGAGGCGTGGCACTCCAACTCCACCGGTCGTCCGTCGGTGGGTTTCTCCAGCATGGACTCCTTCCAGAACTCTGGAGGCATCTCCTTGAGGCCCAACGAGGTGAAGAACTCCTCCGCAACGCGGAACATGTGTGTGGCATTATAGTTCTGATGGAGAAACACAGAACATGTGTGGCATTATAGTTCTGATGGAGAAACACAGAACATGTGTGTGGCATTATAGTTCTGATGGAGCAACACAGAACATGTGTGTGGCATTATAGTTCTGATGGAGAAACACAGAACATGTGTGTGGCATTATAGTTCTGATGGAGAAACACAGAACATGTGTGGCATTATAGTTCTGATGGAGAAACACAGAACATGTGTGTGGCATTATAGTTCTGATGGAGAAACACAGAACATGTGTGGCATTATAGTTCTGATGGAGAAACACAGAACATGTGTGTGGCATTATAGTTCTGATGGAGAAACACAGAACATGTGTGTGGCATTATAGTTCTGATGGAGAAACACAGAACATGTGTGGCATTATAGTTCTGATGGAGAAACACAGAACATGTGTGTGGCATTATAGTTCTGATGGAGAAACACAGAACACGAGTGGCGCGCTACAAGCTTGTAGGTCTGCTATTTTTGAAAAATCGAAGAACGACTGACATGGAAACATAGATTTTTCAGAAACTGTCAGGATGTAGAAGACATTTTTAGAATCTGATCTCAGGTCAGAATGGGTTAAACCATGTGATTGTGATGGGGACATTAAACCATCAACACTGGTGTGTGTGTGTGTGTGTGTGTGTGTGTGTGTGTGTGTGTGTGTGTGTGTGTGTGTGTGTGTGTGTGTGTGTGTGTGTGCTTGCGCGCACGTACAGACAGTTGGACTGTGAGGTGATGTGGCAGCCGTCCTCCTAGCCTCCAGAAGGACCTGTGCGTCCATGAAGGCAGTGCCCAACGCCTGCACTGCGTTGCCAAGTTGCCAAGGTCTGCCGCTCACTCAGTCGTTAACTAAAACACCCGAAACAGGCAGGGAAAGCATATTGTTTTTTAAATGACGTGTAAGTTTGATTAGAAAGTTCTGCATTGTCCCTACAACTCATGCATTAGGATTCTTCTAATGGTTTGTTTGATTTATTGATTGAATACTTTAATAACAGCTTGCAAAGAAGTACAGAGATAGTGTTTGTACTATACAGGTTGACTTTGCAACAGTGCAAATAAAAGTGAGATTAGACTAAAGTTGCCTGCTACAATTTAGGCATTTAGCAGACGCTCTTAATCCAGAGCGACTTACATTAAGCAAGAACAAAATCAGAAACAGAATCATCACTCAGCATTTATCATGAAACATGCATAAACTAAGAATGTAACAGTGGAATATCTATATAATGAAACTATACATATAAACTATACATATATACCTATATATTTATTGGCTGGGTTACACTGTAACGGTCAGATATCTCTATCACTGCTACTAATTATTTAATTCACGGGTTGTGAATGATCTCCTCTTAGGATACAATTGATAAAGGGAATGTAATGAAAACAGCCTATAACAAGCGGTAAACCCAGACAGAAACAAAACTCACATTAACCTTTTATCTCAACACATGAAGGAATCTACAGTTATACAGTAAGAGTTGAATGCAGAATGTCTCGAGCCTCTTCCAACTGTGTAAAGGTGTGTTCTTTTCGTTAAGAATCACCCAAAGAGGATTGTAGTTTAGCCCAGCCGGGCAATAGTTTATTATAAAGTCCCGTGCTCAGAGCAGTATAAATAACCTGTCAGCTCTGTCTAGTGCAACCAACAACAGGTACCGTGCGTCACGCACCTGTATAAGCAAGGTTCCTATCTAAGCAATAAAGGTTCCTACTTCAGCAAGCAATAATAGGACACCTATTATAACAAACTGTGAGCCGCGTTATCGTTCTTGTAGCTATAGCTTCAAGTAAAGAGATGTTTAGTGAGACAAACGTGTCCAGGTCCCTCGTACACTGACTACACTCCCTGTATGTTTGTCTCTCTCTCTCGGGTCTAACTCCCCGGCCGGTAACCTCCGACTACTATATGGGCGTCAGTCCAACTCCAGAGCCGTGTCAATCAAAATATATCAAATCATAAACATAGTCTTTAAAACCCCCCAAATAATAACAAAATAGACAGCACAGAATATATAGGACCTTACCCTTGACAGATGGCGTTAATTAGAAATATTAAATAATACAACATGTACTTTTAAATGTTGATATTAAAATTAATCATGTTTAACTTGTGTGGCAGTTGCTACAACACTATTAACTAAGCTGTCTGTCCTGTCCATATTAGCAATAACAGTTTAAGGCTTCATTTGTAGGCCAACTCTAAACAGACATTTATTACCTGCAGCTACTGGTAGGATAATATGAGCATCAGAGTTTTTCCACATTTGTCAGTGTTTAAAAATGCATATTCATTATTGTGCTCATGCAACAATGCTGCAATAAAGTTCTGACTAGCTGTTCTTTGTGTTGACATGTTTGTTTTGTTTAAACTGTTAAATTATAACTCATATGGGCAGTGGCAGAATCTGATTATTATCACTTTGTTACTTGTGTATTTTTATAGGGGTTTTGTGAAAGCAGCAATCTCTTCTGTTCTGGGAGAAGACAGAAACCAGACTTAGGGTGTGGACACACCAAACTGGAATTTTACCTATGTTGACGGATTCTGGCAATGCTTTTCAATGGGAACGGAGTGTTTGTTGCCAAAATGTACTGTCCACAAAAGGTTGTCAATACTGCTAACCCCTTTTGGTGTTAGCATTATGTTATGCTTTAGCTATCTATAGCAGATCTACAAGCTCATAGCGCGCCACGAGCTTGCAGGTCTGCTATTTTTGAAAAATCGAAGAACCACTGACATAGAAACATAGCTTTTTCAGAAAACTGTCAGGATGTAGACATTTTTAGAATCTGATCTCAGGTCAAAATGGGCTAATAATAGTTTAATATTTTCTTATGTTTTATTCTTACTAGTCTTACGTTTGAAATGTACTAGGCATTTGCAGTGTTGTCCCTGAACGCGTTTAAAGAACGATCGTTCACAAACGCGTTCATATTTTGGGTGAACGGAACGTACTGTATTTCTACTTGACGAACGTCATTGTGAACGCGTTCATTTCTGACGTGTGTGAACGTCGCTTTCTCACGTTCAACTTCGTTCAAGAGTGAGTGTTTCCATAGAGCCTTCCAGACGAAACCCCCGTTAAAACACACCCGAAACAGGCCTTAATAACTAGCGGAAATCCCACCAATAAGCCCTTATGCGACACAAATTAATCTTTCTCAGCCATACAATTTCACTGGAGTGAGCA
Organism: Protomyctophum parallelum; assembly: GCF_964188405.1. Taxonomy (NCBI): domain Eukaryota; kingdom Metazoa; phylum Chordata; class Actinopteri; order Myctophiformes; family Myctophidae; genus Protomyctophum; species Protomyctophum parallelum. The sequence continues at coordinate 38,091,354 of NC_139713.1, forward strand.
GCGCGCATATCTAACTGCATGATGCAGCCTGCAGCAGCGCAGTCACGCAGACAGACAGCAGAGGAGACTCCTCAGGAGGTAAACGTGTTGTTGATTAAACATAATGTTGCACGAAAAATAACTTCCAATAGCTTGTTATTTTTAGCGTCGAGGAGGTATATGTCCAACTGTCCATACATGACCTCGCCTCGTTCGGCCACCGCAAGACCTCTCTCTTCACAGAAGCGCAGTGATGCCTGATTTATTCTTCGTCGTACAAAGTACGTGTTCCATGCTGAAAATAGCTGATCTACAAGCTCACTCCGCTTGTAGATCAACTATTTTCAGCACACAGAGATATGCAGGCTGTGAGAACTGAACTGAGAACAGAGAGCCTTCACAATAAAAGCATGCAGCTTGCATGGCCCATAATGAAGACATGGGGGAAAAAGGATTGAATTCAGTGGCAGTTCACATTGCAAAATGTGAAAATGTAAAAAAAAAAATATATAATAAGGAATTAATTTGGATAATGGTAATGGAGATATTGTATATTAAAGTTGTTACTTTATTTTATCCCAAAGTGTTTTCTTTTTTTAAGTCTGCGGTTATGGGCTGTGGCAATGATTTTGAAAAAGAAAAAATAACTAAAATAGAACCATGAACTTTAGTTCAAAATGTTTAATTATGAACTGAACAAGTTCATAGTTCATAGAGCTCGTGTGGAAGGCCTCATATACCGGTGTAACTGAGGGGGACACCTCCGGTTACTTAAAATTAAACACTGGACAATATGGACTTAATTCCTGGCCCAGGCCGTAGCGTAACGGTCTGGGCACCGGACTGGTGATCCAGTCGCGGTGTGCCGCGGGTTCGACTCCCGGACCCGACACGGCCTTTACCGCATGTCATCCCCCCATCTCTCTCCCGTTTCCTGTCAGCCTACTGTCTGTCCCTTAAAAAACACTGTTGCGTGTTGCCAGTTGTCAGAGAGTACACCTCTCCCGCTTAGCAGAGAGTGGGGTGTGGTACAGGACATCTCCCCGAACGCGTGGGTATGTCCAGATAGTTGCCTCGCGGAGCCGTCTTTTGTCCAGTGTCCATTCTGGGTCTGGAAACTGTACTTTTGTGAGCATTGACCTCAGTAGAAGGTCTGCTGCTGTGAATTTTACACCTCTCCCGCTTAGCGGAGAGTGGGGTGTGGTAGAGGCCATCTCCCTGAACGCGTGGGTATGTCCAGATAGTTGCCTCGTGGAGCCGTCTTTTGTCCAGTGTCCACTTTATAAAGTCCATGCACTCCAGTGAATAGCATTTATCCATTTAGATAACTTTTTAATGTTATTTAATTACTTATTTTTACACAGAAACATAATGTGTGTCTTTGCAATAACTGTAATGTAATAATAATACTAATAATGTAATGTAATAATTATTTAATTAACGAATTAAATAACCTTATTTTATTCTGAAGGCAACCGGATGTCTTAAATTAGCTAGCTCTCAGACAGGAAGTTCTAAATTAGCTCATAGGACGGAGGCTCCGTCTAATGAGCTAATTTAGAACTTCCTGTCAACGCTGAAAAAAGTACCGTTTCCGGACCCAGAATGGACACTGGACAAAAGACGGCTCCGCGAGGCAACTATCTGGACATACCCACGAGTTCGGGGAGATGTCCTCTACCACACCACACTCTCCGCTAAGCGGGAGAGGTGTAAAATTCACAGCAGCAGACCTTCTACTGTGGTCAACGCTGAAAAAAGTACCGTTTCCGGACCCAGAATGGACACTGGACAAAGAGGCCTCCGCGAGGCAACTATCTGGACATACCCACACGTTCGGGGAGATGTCCTCTACCACACCACACTCCCCGCTAAGCGGGAGAGGTGTAAAATTCACAGCAGCAGACCTTCTACTGGGGTCAATGCTGACAAAAAGTACCGTTTCCGGACCCAGAATGGACACTGGACAAAGAGGCCTCCGCGAGGCAACTATCTGGACATACCCACACGTTCGGGGAGATGTCCTGTACCACACTACACTCTCCGCTAAGCAGGAGAGGTGTAAAATTCACAGCAGCAGACCTTCTACTGGGGTCAACGCTGAAAAAAGTACCGTTTCCGGACCCAGAATGGACACTGGACAAAGAGGCCTCCGCGAGGCAACTATCTGGACATACCATAAAGACACAGACAGTGTTGTTGTAAAAGGATTCATTCAAGTTATTAAAGTTAGTCCCCTTAAGATTATATGTTTTAGTGAAGCAGGAGTGAAACTGTGGCACAATGCGACAGCACAATGTGCGGCATCATGGGATGCCACAGGGGGGATCATTAAGACTAAACTAACAGAGAAAAGGATTTTGTATTATGAAATTATAGTAAGTTCTTTTAATTCATCAACTCCTGTTGCATTCATGATCTCTGAAGAACATACTCAATCGGCTATAGAGGAACTACTCACACAATTGAGATGCAAAGAGAAGGAGATATTTGGTACAAACACAATACCGATTCAGATTAATAGTGACAGGTCCATAGTGCTTTTAAAAGCCAGTATGCGTATCTTCAATCAAGATAGCATGAGTATGTACTTGTTACGCTGCTGGAGAATAGTGGTAGGAAAGGCAGATAACAAATATTTAGATTTCTGTACCATAAGGGCATGTAAGAGTAATTTGATGAAACAGGCAAGTCACATTTGCAAACAACAGTACATACACAGAGATAAGAGGTGTAATTTGGCTATGTACATCTTCAGCACTTTAGTTAATGCCAAAACACTACAACAAACAAGTACAATAGTACAAGCTGCTTGTATTGTACTTGGTAGTAAAAGGAACTCCAGCGTGGTGCAAGCCAGTCTTGACACCATCATGTCTGAGACACAGAATCTAGCGCCACAGAAAGAAAATGTTGATACAAAGCATGATCAACAAGACACTGACACTGTGATTGATCATGTCATTAGTGTCTCAGCAATTTTCTACCACAGAAGTATGCACCATATTAAACAGCTTTGTAGAATACACACTTCGGTCTCCTTTCCTTGGAGATGACCTGCTTTGCCTGAAAAGTCTTAGTCTGTATAGTTGTACTCAATGTGGTGACAAGGCCTTACCATCTACAAAGAACATGTCACAATTCATAGTGCAGCCACTTGACGTGTCACAAAAAGGCATCTTAGACACAATTGCACAAATATTACCTGCTCAATCTGAACAATGTGAAACATGTCAGCAGGAAAAGAGCTTATCAACATATGAAGTAATTAACAGCCCACAGACCTTACTTCTCCTGTTAAGAGCTGGCACAAAAATTCAAAACACGTTCAATTTATCCTGTCTGTACCACCAAAATGAGTATGCTTTGACCAGTATGTGTGTATTTTACGACAGCCCACCATATGTGTCATTGTACATCCGTAAAGATCATAAATGGCATATCTGGACAAATTAATCGAATGACACAGCAGGATATACCTTTGAGCTGATGCAAAGAGAATCCGCTCAACAGCACACAAAGACATTAGACACAAGTAGTTTCTATGTCGTGTCATACGAGAAAATAAACAGTCAAGAAATAATCAAGTTTCGTCAGGACAAACAAATGCATAAATGCACAGACAGATGCAATCACCGCACACAAGTGACACCCATTCCAAAACTAGAGGTAACTCCTTCACCTGACTTAGCTTGCGTAGAGAAAGCTAACGGGTGGCTGTGTGATAAGACAATCGATCAGTACCATCAGCTCTTGCTATCTGTTGTTGTTGACAAAAGGGCATATATTTGTCCCAGCATTTTTGTAAGCCAAGAGTTAATGAGTCTTTATTGTGGTGACATCAGCATACTACCAGATGTACCAAGAACATCACAGAATTGGTGGAGCTATGAGTTGGTAATATTGCCAGTCAACCTCCAAAAGACTCATTGGGGAGCAATTGTCGTAGATTTCTCTAAAAAGACAGTGGAGGGTGATAGCATAATCTTAGATGTTGTTCTAATGGATTCAGTCCATAGCTATGAACAAGACCTGGTTAATGTATTTGGTCCACTGCAAAAATACTTAGCCTTACAGTACTTTGCAATTCATGGTAGAGGTATGGCTATCACATTTAGATATGAGTGTTATGACAGTTGCCCTCATTTCATAACACAAACTGATACCAGTAGCTGTGGTCTCTACACTTGTTTTTTTTCCAAAGCTGTTCTGTTTGACGTGAGTCTCAACACTTACCAAACAGAGACTGAAAAGCGAGATTGTGTATTGTATGAGCTGACAGGAAAAAAATTATTGCTCTGAGTACATAGTTTAAGTACTGCACTGCACTAAAAGGCTCTGTGGTAGTATGATATGGTTGAATGCATGGGATGTCTTAAACTGCACACGCCACACAGTCAAGTTCCTTGGCCATGTGATTTCAGCACATGGGGTGACGCCGGATCCGGAGAAGACGAGGGCAGTACAGGAGATGGATGCACCTAAAAATGTCAGTGAACTCAGAAGTTTCCTAGGCATGGTCAATCAGCTGGGACGCTTCCTGCCTAATCTGGCAGAAAAGGACAAAGTGCTACGAGACCTATTGTCCAAGAAAAACCACTGGTATTGGGGGACAGAGCAGCAGGCAGCCTTTAATCAGTTGAAATCAGAGCTGTCATCCACACCAGTGCTCACACTGTACAACCCAAACAGTGTACTGAAGATCGGCGTGTGACGTGAAAACGGATGTGACGTCAGTGCATGTTGACGCGGGCAGCGGATACGAGGGGGGCTTTGTGTATACTACTACGACTGGATGTTACGTGAGATTTATTGTGCTGTTGCAAATAAAATACTACAGAGCTTATAGCGTTGTGAAGAGCCTTTATGGAATAACATGACATGGTGTCAGATCTGGGCAACGTATAAGCAAGGTTTTTTTTTGAAGAGAGAAAAAAAAAAAGAAAGACGAAAGCGTTTGTGCAGTGAATGGCAGACGAGGAAATGGCGCAACCTACACCTACAGCTACGTTCACCATACAGCCTCCGGAGCCTTTCGATTTTACCAAACCACAAGAATGGGAGCGTTGGATCCGCAGATTTGACCGTTTTCGACTTGCAAGCAACCTGAACGTGAAGACACCAGTGCTAACAGGGGTGCTAACGTTGATGCTGTCCATGCCGAGAGCTACAGGAAGCCTGCTTTCCCCTCAAAGCCTCAGACACAGCCTCAGACACAGACGCAGGGCAGGTATAGACCAAATGCAGGGTCACAGCCTAACTCGAAAGCCTGTTACAGATGTGGTAGAATGCCCTCACATGGAATGATGGACTGCCCTGCTAAAGATGTTATGTGCCATAACTGTGGAAAAAAGGGACATTACGGAAAAGTGTGCAGAAGCGGTGAAAGATCTCTGAATGCCGTCACTACTGAGGAGGAGGAAGAAGACAGCTTTTTCTTGGGAGCTGTGGACGCTGGAGAAGACCCGTGGACTGTGCAGCTACAAGTGAGACAGAAAAATGTGTGCTTTAAAATAGACACTGGTGCTGATGTCACTGCCCTGCCAGCCGAGGTGTACTACGACATGATAGGGGGGCAGGATGTGAAGCACCTGGCAAAGTACTGTAGTCAAATGTACTCTCCGTCCTGGGTGTAGCCAGAGAAACGCTGCGCAGTGGTGACCAGGAAGCCACAGAGGACATCTATGTGGTGCAGGACCTACATGCTGCGCTGTTGGGGAGGCCTGCCATTGAACAGCTTCAGCTTGTGCACAGAGTTCACAATATCACCATGGACACAGTGAAGCAACAGTATCCGAAGCTGTGTTGTGGCTTGAGTCTTGTTCAGAGGCCTTACGCAATTAAACTGAAGCCGGGAGCTGTGCCCTTCTCTCTCCACACACCACGCAGAGTCCCTCTGCCGCTCATGGGGACGGTGAAGGAGGAAATCGATCGCATGGAGGAGATGGGCGTAATCACCAAGATTGAGGAGCCGACTGATTGGTGTGCCGGAATGGTAGTGGTGCCAAAGAGGTCAGGTGCAGTTCGCATCTGTGTGGACTTTACCAAGATGAACGAAGCAGTCTGCAGAGAAAAATGTATCCTACCTTCTGTCGAACACACTCTGGGCATGCTGGCTGGTGCTACAGTATTCAGCAAGTTGGATGCTAATATGGGCTTTTGGCAGATACCTTTGACAAGAGACTCTGCTAAATACACCACCTTCATCACTCCTTTTGGGCGCTACTATTTTAATCGCTTACCTTTTGGCATAGCGTCGGCCCCTGAGCACTTCCAACGGATGATGGTGACCGAGGTGACCTGTGGGCTAGCAGGGGTGCTGTGTCACATGGATGACGTCCTTGTGTGGGGGAAGACGCAGGAAGAGCACGATGCACGGCTGCATGCAGTGCTGGAGAAAGCACAGAAGGCCGGCATTACGCTCAACATGGACAAATGTGAGCTCACACGCCACACAGTCAAGTTCCTTGGCCATGTGATTTCAGCGCATGGGGTGACGCCGGATCCGGAGAAGACGAGGGCAGTACAGGAGATGGATGCACCTAAAAATGTCAGTGAACTCAGAAGTTTCCTAGGCATGGTCAATCAGCTGGGACGCTTCCTGCCTAATCTGGCAGAAAAGGACAAAGTGCTACGAGACCTATTGTCCAAGAAAAACCACTGGTATTGGGGGACAGAGCAGCAGGCAGCCTTTAATCAGTTGAAATCAGAGCTGTCATCCACACCAGTGCTCACACTGTACAACCCAAACAGTGTACTGAAGATCTCTGCTGATGCCTCTTCCTTTGGCCTGGGGGCTGTTCTGCTGCAGAAGAGTGACGCCCAGTGGTCGCCGGTAGCATATGCATCCAGGTCGATGACACCGACAGAACAGCGATATGCTCAAGTGGAGAAGGAGGCACTGGCTGCGACGTGGGCATGTGAAAGGTTCAGCTGCTTCATTCTGGGCAGGCCATTCCAGCTGGAAACTGACCATAAACCGCTGGTGAGCCTTCTGGGAGGGAAAGCTTTGGACGACCTCCCACCGAGAATCCAGAGATTTAGGATGAGGCTCATGAGATACAACTACACGGTCAACCATGTCGCTGGCAAAAGCCTGTGGACTGCTGACACTCTGTCTCGTGCTCCTCTGAGAGCCACGAGAGCACACGAAACAAGCCTACTAGAGGACACCAACATCTACATGGACTCTGTCATCGGCAACCTGCCTGTCGGTGGAGATTATCTGAGCAACCTACGTGAGCAGTTGAGAGCGGACAGCGCATGCTCTGCAATGATGAGGTACTGCGCAGACGGCTGGCCTGACAAGAGTCAACTGCAGGGTGCGTTGAGGCAGTACTGGGCGGAGAGAGCAGTGTTGACTGTGCATGATGGACTGCTGCTGCGGGGCACGAGGCTCGTCATTCCATTAGCCTTGCGAGATGATGTGCTGCAGAGGTTACATGAGGGACACCTGGGGGTGACAAAGTGCAGGGGTCGGGCCAAACAATCTGTGTGGTGGCCGGGGCTCAGCAGCCAGCTAAATGAGATGGTGCTGAAGTGTAGAACCTGCATCCAGGAGAGGACAAACGTCAAGGAGCCGCTGATGCCTACTGAAATGCCGGACAGGCCGTGGCAGACCTTGGGGGCGGACTTGTTCACGCTGAATGGCAAGACTTATCTACTGGTGGTAGATTATTTCTCGAGGTTTGTGGAGATTGCACAGCTGTCGCCCACACGGTCCTCGGATGTGGTGGTCCACCTGAAGTCCATGTTCTCCCGTCACGGGATTTGTCAGAAGTTGAAAACAGACAACGGGCCCCAGTTCTCTGGTGGCCACTTCAGAGCCTTTGCAGCAGACTACGGCTTTGAGCATGTCACCAGCAGCCCCAAGTTTCCTCAGAGCAATGGGGAGGCTGAACGGGCTGTGCAAACAGTGAAGAACCTGCTGAAGAAGGCGTCGGACCCATATCGTGCATTGCTGGCCTACAGGGCGTCCCCTCTGCAGAACGGTTATAGCCCAGCCGAGCTGTTAATGGGGCGCCGCCTTCGCACTACAGTTCCTGCCCTTCCGACGCTGTTGGATCCGGCCTTGCCGGACTGCGATGCTTTGGGCGCCAGAGAAGAGGAGAAGAGGAGGACCGACGCAAGATGTTTCGACAGGAGACACGGTGCGAGAGCCCTGAGGCCTCTCGTGTCTGGGGAGGATGTGTGGATCACCGATGCAAGAGTCCAGGGCACGGTGCTGTCTACACACAACACTCCTCGCTCTTATATTGTCCAGGTGCCCCAGGGCACGCTGAGGAGGAACCGGCATCATCTGGTGCCACTACAGACCAGCGGCGGATTGATCGACAACGCAGAGGCGCCGGTGGGGGAGGATTTGCCTGCTCCAGAGCCGACTCTCCCGTTGGTGGCATCACCTGTCAGAGGGGATCCCACAGAGACTGTGCGTACCAGGTCTGGAAGGGAGGTTAGACAACCACACAGACTTGATTTGTGACTGTTGATTTCTTGTAAAAAAAAAAAAAAAAAAAAGAGAGGAAAGAGAAAAGAAAAGGAAGTGAAAGATTGTGATTGATTAATGTGGCTATTGAAAGTTGGAACTACTGTGTGAATTGTTATGCTCTAATGTTACTGTTTCTATACCTGAAAAGTTTAAGTTGAGAATTCTAGTATGGAATTATTTAAGGTATTATCTAGTATTTTGCATGTTCAAGCAGGGACAGATAAGGGACAGGTCTTCCAGCAAAGAGGGCAGAATAACCCCTTAAGACCTGCAGAGACAAAGGTAGTCCACCCTTTGTTCTCACAGAAAGGGAGATGTGGTAGTATGATATGGTTGAATGCATGAGATGTCTTTAAGGGGGAAAACGGATGTGACGTCAGTGCATGTTGACGCGGGCAGCGGATACGAGGGAAGCTTTTGTGTACACTACTACGACTGGATGTTACGTGAGATTTATTGTGCTGTTGCAAATAAAATACTACAGAGCTTATAGCGTTGTGAAGAGCCTTTATGGAATAACATGACACTAATGAGGCTGGTGGTCCTGGTGGTCGGAGGCTTCCTCATCTACGAGTACAAGAAGATGGAAGAAGAAAAAGGAAAAAAAAGAGAGGAGGAAGAGGAGAATCACAGAAAACGTATGGATATGAAATTCGATCGGGTCCTCGATTCTGTCCTAACAGGCGAAGATCCGTTTTATTTTGAGCTAGCAGAAGAAGTAGAATCTGAAAAGTAACAGTTTTGGACTTTCTTTTAGATCACGGTTTCGACTACTGCCTTTGCCACACACTCTACTTTCATTTGTCTTTCAGATCCTGCTCTGAGCGAGGCACAGGATGACCGGGTACCAGCTGGGCCTGTGTCTGAGCGAGGCACAGGATGACTGGGTACCAGCTGGGCCTGTGTCTTAACATGATCAGTTCCTGTCAGGCAATGGCAGTTGGCAAGGGCAGTTATACGGACTCTTTAGCCTGTTCTTTTGGCCTGTGAGACAGACGGCATTTATGCTGCACTGTTGGATTCCCTGTTATGTGTAGAGCCTTTCCCCTGTATAAGATGTCATGTGTGATTTTAGATCACTCTACATGTGTAGAGCCTTTCCCCTGTATGAGATGTCATGTGTGATTTTAGATCACTCTACATGTGTAGAGCCTTTCCCCTGTATGAGATGTCATGTGTGATTTTAGATCACTCTTTCCACTAAACCCCTTTTCACAAACTCAATTTCTGATGCATTGATTAAAAAAAAAGATTAAGTTGTGTGCTGTGTTTTAACTTTGTTTGAAAAAGCACTATAGAAAACAATAAATTGATCATTAAGATAACACTTTTCTCATTCTTGCGATTTAATGTCCGCTCAGTGTCTTGGTGAGTAACTGTTCAGTTATACAGGGAGACGACCACTTTTTACAATGTGCCGCATGATATTCTGTTTAATCGGTCAGTTTATAATACTAAAGACTGACATTTCAACCAGAACTGACTGTGAACTCCAGACTTCTGCTGAAGATGAAATCTCTCAATCCCACCAGGAACAGTTCAGCTGAACACCTGGAACCCAGAGACCATCAAGATATCTGTAAGTTATATCTTGTGTTTATTTGGTTTTATGATATTTTTTTCCTTTAGCTTTGTTGTAGGTTAGATTTATTAATTAATTAGTCTGGACTAGGACTTGGAAAGGCCAACGACAAAACTAAGTAATATGATTAGGCTAGATGACTGAAGATTTAAAATGTCCATTCCTAGAAGTGTTCATTCCTAAATGATTTAATCGTTCAACTTCTCAACTATCTTCCTTTTGTCTTGTTTCCAATCCAGTGTTGGATATTCCGTCTATCTTCCCCGTCCTACCAGCAGTACATGTACATTACTATTTATTTATTGATCATGATGTATTCATGTAGTACAGTACAGGGGTGGGCAACATTGACGATGGAGAGGGCCACTATATTTCCACACTCACTACCAAGAGGGTATATTATTGCATATTACTGTCGTACGCGATGCGACACGTTTTGAGCTTGTAGATCGGCTATTTTCTGCTATTATTTGTATCGACATCCTGAAAAGTATTTATTTTATCTGATTTCAAAATGCCTTTAATTATAGTTATGTTAACTTTATGAAGGGTCACGTTTGCAAATCAATAATATATCAGTATTCTGATATTAACATTAACCTATTCTGAACGGGAACCCATTTTGGTGTTAGCATCATGTTATGCTTTAGCTATTGAAAAAAGTGGCGCGCTACGAGCTTGTAGGTCTGCTATTTTTTGAAAAATCGAAGAGCGACTGACATTTTTAGAATCTGATCTCAGGTCAGAATGGGTTAATCGGACCAGTGTGTGTCCAGTGGAAACCTCGTATGAATCTGATCTCAGGTCAGAATGGGTTAAGTGAGGATGTGGGCCGCCAGTTGCCCATGTATGATGTAGTACAAGTATGTGCTATTTATTTCAAAGTGCTCATTGTTTTATAATACAGAAATTATTTTATTTGTGCAAATCAGACAACATTAAATATAACGCGTGAGATTTGCACTTCTGTCTGCAATTCTGTGTAGTGGTTTCTTGACAATGTTGGCCAATATGGACCAGAGTGGCTGGACTTTGTAAATGGTAAATAAAATGGTGCATTTATATAGCGCCTTTATCCAAGGTGCTTTACATAGATATGCATTCACCAATTCACACACCGATGCCAGAGGAAACCATGCAAGGCACCAACCTTTTTTATTCCCAATTGTAAGCCAAGATCTACCACTAAAACGTGTTAGAAAAAACACTTGTTTTTTTGCTATTTCTGACAGGCTCAATGCATGTGCACACATCCACACAAAGACTAAAGCTTAAATTAGAATAAATACTTATAGTAAGTTATATTATCAATGTCAAATAATATTAAGACAAATGTATTAGAAATATATATATTAGGACAAAAATACAAATAAACTTCTTTGTTCAGTTTTTTTTTAATAAAACAAAATGGACATGAATTGCTTTTACAGCACAATATTTTGTTTCTCATTTCAATGAATATTCACATTGGCAGATGTTCAAATGACATAAAAATAACGCGGACTGAAGTTGACATGGTCTGATGACAAACTAGAACACCGGTTCCAGCATGCATAGGAGGCCTTAAGTATGTTTCACCAGTTTCAATTGAAACGGGCCTCCACCCTCAGGGGGGTCTCAACAAAAATATTTATAATGATCTCATAGGTATATGGGGGCCTCATATTTGGTCTTGAAACGGGCCTCCAGATTCCTAAGGCCGTCCCTGAGAACACACAAACACACCAAGCTGGCCATAGGGGGCGCTAGCTCCCCTCAAAGAGCCAGAATGCAAAATGCTTGTCATTCAGCCTCACTTTGAGTTGCTCAGTGGACTGTCTGCACTAATTGGCGTCGTTAAGGCATGCATGGCAACAGTTTGTGTCGCGTGTGATTTCACACCAGAAGATATAAGAGGATGCACCGTGTTGAAAATTACCGTAGACGTCGAGAGAGAACAGACAGACAGACAGACAGACAGACAGACAGACAGACAGACAGACAGACAGACAGACAGACAGACAGACAGACAGACAGACAGAGTGATGTTGTCTTGGACCGTTTCCAAAGCAGGAGGACCAAAGCGAGCCTATCATGCTGCTGTAGCAGTGAGGAACAAACTGTATTCCTTTGGAGGCTACTGTGATGGAGGGACCTTCAACAACATGGGACAGATGGATGTCCATGTCTTCAACACAGTGTCTTTATGCTGGAAGAAGTTACCTCCAGTGGAACCAGGAAGAGGAGACGGTGACCTTGAGGTTCCATCCAAGCGCTTCAGCCACACAGCTGTGTTGGTTGAAGATACAGTATACATCTGGGGAGGGTTCTGGGAAGGGCAGTATTACAATGTGCTTTATGCATTTGATGTTGACGCCCACAGATGGTTCCAACCCAGGGTTTCTGGGACTGTTCCAGAGGAGAGGTTCTACCACTCAGCCTGTGTGTTGGAGAAGGTCATGTTTATCCATGGAGGACACACCAAGCTGACTGGACGCCTTAATGACATGTACAAGTTGGACACCAGCACAATGGTCTGGTCTTTAATTAACACCAGAGGAACTCCACCTCCTGATTCACGATGTCACTCTGCTTCCATCATTGGTACCAAGATGTTTGTATTCGGGGGCTGTGGGTCCCAGGGGGGCTACAACACCATCAGAGTGTTTGACACAGAGACCAACGTCTGGCTGGACACACCTTCTGCACAACTTCTACCAGAAGGACGCTGGTGTCATTCAGCATTTACCTACAATGGAGAGCTGTACATATTTGGTGGCTGGAACGCTAACCAGAACATCAATGATGTGTGGAAAATCAGTCCAGAGACCTTCTCCTGGAAGAAGGTTGAGCCCAAGGGGAAAGGACCATTTCCAGTGAATGGTATGTGCTGTTGCATTGTGGGAGATCATATCTTCCTCTTTGGAGGATACAAAGGAGTTCACACTATGAGCTCTGATGAGCTGTTCATCTTAGACTTGAGTCCTCGTCTTAAGACGTTATGTAAGCTAGAAGTTATTCAGTACGCTCTGGACCAATCAGAACTCCCACACGACATCAGGTGGGAACTGGCAGCCACGGCTCCTCCTCCTCCTGTCTACATGTCGAAGTGTCCTTGGGCAAGACACTGAACCCCACATTGCTCCCGATGTGCTGGTTGGTGCCTTGCATGGCTTCCGCCGCAATCGGTGTATGAATGTGTGTGTGAATGGCTGAATGTAATGCACAATCTATGTAAAGGTGTGTGAATGTGTGTGTGAATGGGTGAATGTAATGCACAATCTATGTAAAGCGCCTTGGATAAAGGCGCTATATAAATGTACCATTTACCATTTTATCTGGTACACAGCAAGCTAAAAGGCATCAACACACCAGCACGCTAGAGACCAGAATACTTCAAACCCAAACAAATAGTTAAAAATAGAACTACAAAACGCATGTTGGAGATTAAACAACAGATAACAGCCAGCACCAGGAACTGTGTTTATTTAATCACATGTGAAAAATGTGGCTTACAATATGTCGGAGAAACGAGTAAAACAATAGCTGCGTGTGATATTGAACAGTCAAACTATTCGTATCAATATATACGGATGTATCAACAAAATAATGATGTCATAGGTATATGGGGGCCTCACATTTGGTCTTGAAACGGGCCTCCAGATTCCTAAGGCCGTCCCTGCCAGCATGACACATTCAGAGTCTATGAAAATCTAATGGTGATCTCCACTCGGTGAGAATTAAGGGTGAATTAATGAGTGAACTCCTACAACCTATTGTTGTTGTTGTTGTAGGATGTTTCCTCATGTCAGATAAAGCTCCTTTGAATTTAGTTGACATTGACAAGAGGTATAAGGACGCATGTGTCTGCAGTCCCCTTCCATTTTCGAGTGCCGCTTTCCAGTTAGTGTAACCTGTCCTGCACGCACGGTAAAAACAACATCCCTTTCATTACCAACACTGCTGTATTTCCGTCCGACAGGGGAAACAGAAGCCATGGTCGTGTGCTGTACCAGGCATGACTAAATGCACGTGATGTCGCACCAAATGCACGTTTGGCGTGTGTACTTAATATGGGTTGGAATGGTGCATCTCCATTCAAGTCTGTGCTCACTGACTGGAGCCGAGACAGCGGAGTCTGTGGCCGGCACTGGCCGGTGTTGAGGCACTGTTTGTGGGGGGGGAGGCTGGGGCATGAACAGCAGCGATAGCCTGTGTTAGCAACAGTGCTAACAGATGTGCTAGGGAGTGCACCGTGCAGAGGCAGAAGGGATAGCCTCTGTGTTAGCAACAGCGCTAGCATTATGTGCTAACATAACAAGGCAGAAGCAGCACTTTTTCTTATAGGCTTAAAGAAAGGATGCATGTCGCTCTCTTTCTTGCTACCAGCAGAGTGAGCAGACGGGAGCACAGAGAGAGAGAGAGAGTGATTGTGTGAGATAAACTTTTTATTTTATTTTAGAAAAAAAAAATCACTGAAGCTATTTTCTCATTTTCTGTGTTTGAGCATGTAGAACTCCTGATTGATGGATCTGTTGCTGGAGGCGTGGTTATGTGTAGGGGTTTTTCGACAGGGCTCAATTCTCATTCAGTGTGCTCTGTGCTGTGTTCTGAACACTTCTCTGTTCTGCTCATTTTGATAGACGTCGGGTCCCTCCGCCTCTCATTGTTGGGTGTAAAACTGCTGCGCAGTGCGGCCCACCCAGATATTTTTTTCATAGGCAAAAAAATAAAGGATCCCATAACTTTTGATTGGGTGGGCAGGACGCACGTTTGGGTGGGCTGCGCCCCCCTATAACCGGCCTTGCATACTTCAATGAGGTGATGTAAATTAGACATGAGGCTGCTTAAAAGGGACAGTAGTGCCACGTGGTGGCGTTTGCGGAGAACTGCAGGCATATATTTGCCACTGAGGTATTTACGGCTACCGTGAGTCAGGGTTTGTGTAACTGTAAGCCTTCACTGGCAGAGACATGCGGTCACTGTAGAACAGTTAATATAAACAGGTAATGTCTTTGTGCAAGCAACGTTTCACTGAAGAACAGTTAACTACGGTCATTTCTTTGTGCAAGCAACGTTTCACTGAAGAACAGTTGACTACGGTCATTTCTTTGTGCAAGCAACGTTTCACTGAAGAACAGTTAACTACGGTCATTTCTTTGTGCAAGCAACGTTTCACTTAAGGCTTGAATTGGTTTAGTTTTTGTGGCTCAACATGTGGTGTCATGCTTTGAGACAAGAGTGTTTGGACCCAAAACAGACTCATTTTAACAGCATGGCTGTTTTTAAACACGGGATTAATGAACAGTACGGTCTGCTCACATCCAAGCAAGAGATGTTGTAATAATAAAGACTTCTCATTAAAATCATGGTTGTACTGATTGTGCAGCAACTCCTCCAGATGTGTTATGGAGGTCCTGTTGACAGTAACACTCTCGCTCTGCTCACTGTAGCCAGTAAGGGGACCATTAATGACCCACCCCAATAGGGTCCTAATGGCATATGGCCCATTGCCACGACTGTTCACAACTTCCCACGGTTCAAGCAGTTTAGAGGCATTGGTACCTATCAATAACTCAACGTCAGCTTTGACACACATTTATTTTGGGATGAGTGTCGTAAAATCCATAATGCAAGTATCATAGATCATTTTCACAGTGAAACACACAAAGCACTAGTCTAGCACTAACATACAATATATATATAATCTGCTATAACCGATGTTGCTGATGTTTGGATTTAATGTTCTGCTGAACTTAATAAACATTGGTCGATTAAGATATATTCCTGTCTGTTATTTAATAGGGCCTACTTAGTCAAACTTACACTTATTTCTTTGTAATAGTTTTTGGCTGCCAACATTATAAATCAATGTGAATATACCCCCACACACTGTGACTACTTAACAGCCTGCATTCCATGTGAGGAGAGTAACAGCTCTGATGCTGTCAATGACATGATGGAGAAGAAAAAACTAAAGAAACCTGTGCATTGTCGCATGCTAAATGCAACAGTTTCATTGCAACAAGACTTTCTGGTCTGCATAATAAACAACACTCACAGTAACGAGACATTATAGCAGATTGTTCTTCCATAGTATTATTTGCATTGGAATGCAGCCATTGCTATGCAGTGTGAGTGTTTGATTGCAGTGTCTGTTCAGATGGAGGCTCAGGTCTTAACCATTGTTCTTAGTGAATGTGCAAAAGCACCATTCATTCAGGTTCATCATGTTACCTGATGAAGGTCGTTTAGACCGAAACGTTGTCATCTAATGAAACTACTACTCTATCAGTGAAAGACAGTGTGCAGGACCCTTTTCTTCTCAGCACATTATAGTATGAAATTAGAAGTCTGTCTTTGTTTTCAATGTCTGTGTGAGAGAGCTGCATGTTCATAAGTAGTTGACTGAAATGTTCTAGGACACCTAAAGTCTCATTTAATACATACATGCTTGATTTGTTTTATTTTGACTATAGTGGCATATATTGAAATCCAGCATCTGTAATCATGGTCAACCATTGACAGGTCATAGGGGTTCCGGTGCTGTCGCCTCACAGCTAGAAGGTCCTGGGGACGCTGTGGGTGCTTGGCGTGTTCTCTCCTCCGCGTCATCAGTGCCCATACCCGAGGTGGGCTTGGCGAAAGGGCCGTTCTGTGTGGAGTTTGCATGTTCTCCCTGTGCCCCCTAGGGTAGGTACCCTCACAAAAAACATGCAGTAATCCTGGTCTCTATACTACCTCCCCCTGGCCAGGAATAACGTGTTCCTTCCACGCGCTATGTCCGCCCGGGGTAACTCCCCCCTGTCAGGTGAAAAGAAGTGGCTCGGACTCCTCATGCATTGAAGGAAGCATGAGGTCACCCCCCCAGGTTGACAGAGGAAGTGTAGCACCCAGGATTACATTAGAATTAACATCTATGTGTGATGCTCATGTCTCATACTGTTGTGGAACAGCAAAGATAAATACATAATGACCCAGTGTTGAACCGCTGTTCTTTAAACCATTTGGTTTTTGATGGGCCTATATTTTATTTTATATTATATTTTGCTATAGTGTAGATTTTTGTCCTAACAAACATTAAATGCCATTGACAATGAATGGAGAATTGAGGGGAACAGAGTGGCATTCCCACACACTGCCATTCCGACTACGTGGCTACGGCATGTGGTTTAGGTTAGGGTTAGTATTGAGAGAGTCGGAATGGCAGCGCCTCGGAAATGAAATGCCATTGACAACACATGGAGAATTTATGTCATATATGTAGTCAAGCAAATTGGCTATTTTATGTGTTTGGCTGCGATGCTTGTGTCATTACGACGATGTCATTCATATCCTTATATGGAGCCCCCCAATGTCAGACATGCCCAAAGATGGGGTCTATGATGTCAGGCTTGAGGTGTTCCGCCTAGACCCATATATGGAGCTTCGATGGGGGGGGGGGGGGGGGTGGTCTATGATGTCAGACCTGGGTATGTCTATTATCTCCAAATATGGGGATGTCTATTCAATTATCCGCAGGTAATCCAGAAGCGGTATCCTTGGTGCCTCTCCTGGTGGCCTTGTAGGCACATGTAGCCTCCTTGAGGTCAAAATGTCGGGAGAGGAACCTATCCCCCCCACTCAAAGATCTGAACAAAGGTTTCCGTCTCGCAAGACCTTATACTGGCACCAGGTCCAGGGTCATGGACCTCCACATATCAATGGGTGCCGTGTCATTAGTCAGAAGGTTCATTGTTCCAAAATTACTATCCCTATCTCTAACCCTAACCTAAACCTAACCGCAAGCAAAGGAGCAAACCTAAACCTAACCGCAAGCACGGGAGCAAACCTAAACCTAACCGCAAGCACGGGAGCAGTGCATGTTCGGACTAACGGGACTTCGGATCTATGGGAAGGTCCCATATCAATGCACGTCACAATATAGATGTTTAGGTTTAGGTTTATTTATTTAGCATGTAGTACAAAAAATAGACAATAACATATCAAAGAACAAAAATACAATGCAAGGAAGGGAAGAAGCCAGAAGTCTTATTTGGAATCCTTTTCTGTAGGAAGAGGTCATTGGTTTAAAAGATTAAAAGTTCATAAAGAACAGTACATAAGTCTACAAGTTGGCACAGGGGGGCAATAAAGAAATAAAAACACAGACTGCACAGAAAACAGAAATAAACAATACAACAACAAACGCACAAAATAAAATATTAAATGTTTTTTGTTTATTTGTTTTGTCTGCTGGTCAGTTTGGTAAAGTATGTCTTTTAAAAATCAATACAAATATTAAAAGGGAGACTCACAATGTAATGAGTTGGCGACGCCTAGTACAAGAAATTGAGGGCACCAATAAGTCAGAAGAATGGAGCCGTCATGAACAATACGCAAAAATGTCAAGCTGGCTTCAAGGTAACTTTCTGCAGTATTAAACATTCAGAGGCCGCATAATTATTGAATCATTTGTTACTTTTATAATTTTTTAGACAGGTGTGCTGGCACTGGTGGATGCCTTTGAGGACCTGAGCAAATCCCTTCATGGGGGAGAGTGGGGCTCTGCTGGACTTGGATGAGTCAATGATCATGCCTCCAGATGTGGTAGATCAGGGATGCCCATTACGTTGATCGCAAGCGCTGCGCAGGTAGACCGCCTGCCCCTGCCATGAAAAAAGGAGGAAAAAAAACATACACAATGCAGTGCCTTGTTTTCAAGAGAGTCTACATGGTCTGTTGTGTTGTTAACAATTAAAAAAAATGAAGGATATCAATCATATATCAAGATGTGCGCGGCAAAGAAGCCTATTAAAACATATCACTTCCATGCACACATAACACACAATAATGACTTTCACAAATCAAGCAAGTTGCCAACACTTTATTGCACCATTATTGCAAACATATTAAGGGATATAATGATGAAGATGACATGTACTTCAGTCCTGCATAATGCCTCACTGATGCTAAAATATATATACATAAAGAAGGTTCTACACACACATAATGAGATTCAACAGAGGTATCAATTGTTTATTTAGCCATGCTGATATCGTCAGATAATGTGATGTCTACTTTAGTATCTATGACTTGGCATTGTCATCCTGGATTACAATAAATGATCATACTGACACATGATATCTGTGTGATATCAAATCAGATTATTAAAAAAGTATGTGTTACTCTCAAATGGGAATCTTCTCCGTTGTACATATCCTCATATCTTCAAATGTACATTTACCCAAATAGTTCATTTAGAAACTGGTTTCCTTCCTGCATGAGTCCTCATGTGTCTTTTCAGATTAACCATTTGATTACAGCCTTTGCCACAAACTGGACATGTAAATGGTTTTCCCCGGTATGAGTCATCATGTGTCTTTTCAGATAACCCATGTCACTCCAGCCTTTGCCACAAATTGTACAAGCAAAAGGTCTTTCTTCTGTATGTGTCCCCATGTGTCTTTTCAGATTACCCGTGCTACTCCACCCTTTGCCACAAACTGTACAAATAAAGGGCTTTTCCCCTGTATGAGTCCTCATATGTTGTTTTAGCTGACCACTATGAACACAGCCTTTGCCACAAACTGTACAAGTAAAGGGTTTTTCCCCTGTATGAGTCAACATGTGTGATTTTAGATCACGGTTTCGACTACAGCCTTTGCCACACACTCTACATGTGTAGAGCCTTTCCCCTGTATGAGATGTCATGTGTGATTTTAGATCACTCTTTCGACTAAACCCCTTTTCACAAACTGTACAAGTAAAGGGCCTTTCCCCTGTATGAATCATTGTGTGCGTCTTCAGATGTATCCTTTGATTAAACTTTTTGCCACAATCTGTGCAACTGAAACTTTTCTTCCCTGTGTTACTTTTCATGGAGTGACTTTGTTTTGGTGATTTGAGGTCATGTGACAGTGTGTTGCTCTTTTCTCCCATATTTTGTGTCTTGTGTGATTCCAGATTGTTTAAAAGATCCCTGGTCTCATGCCAATCATCACTGTCGTCAGTGTCAGACTCAGAACCGTGTGTTGATATGAGCTGACTGCCACTTGTTGGTTGTGATGTTCCACAGTCCTCTACATAAGCCTGTGTTTTCATGTGTAGAGATGAGGTGTTGGCTACAGGCTCTTTCTCTATGTTTTCATCATCTTCACATTTTACTGATAGTAATATAACTTTTGACCCACCGTCCTCTGGTCTTTGATGTAGCTCATCATGTTCCTCTTTCATCTGTGAAGGCTCTGGTTCCTCCTGGACCAGGGCGGGGGTCCACTGCTGCTGTTCGGGGGACCTGTCCTCTTTACACAAAGGTAGGTGCATGTAATCTGTCATGTTTTCATCAGAATCTTCACTTTTCACTGTTAGTAATGTCAACGTTAAAACATCAGCACGCTCTGGTTTTTGGATTAGCTGTTCCTGTTCTTCTTTAATGTGTGGAGACTCTGGCTGCTCCGGGATCAGACTTGAGGTCATCTCCTCCTGTTCCTCTTTAATGTGTGGAGCCTCTGGCTGCTCTGGGACCAGAATGGAGGTAATCTCCTCCTGTTCATCTTTAATGTGTGGAGCCTCTGGCTGCTCCGGAACCAGACTGGAGGCCCTCTCCTGCTGGTCAGGCGGAACCACCTCTTTACACACAGGGAGATACAATTAGACCAAACAACGTGAAAGTTTGTAAATTAATTTCACCATGCAACGTTTTGTAGTTTGATAAACTACTACTTTTTGTATTGGCATGAATGTGTACTTTCAACAACAATATACTCATTCCCGGAGCAACTGCTCTGAAATAAACAAAAAACATTCACTGTTAGAAGCGGAGTATTCAAATGTTTTTTTCACAAGTGAACTAACATAATTAGCCAGAACTAATCTTCACATAGAACTCCTTCATAGGTAGTAGAATCACAATAGGCTCTCAGTACTAAATAAACTTAGACCACATGTGTTCTTCACTCTGAAACTCATGTTCTTGATTACAATATGAATGAATCCACAAACCGGCTTTGTGTAATTTGATGTACGGTTTTAAAATCGTATCCAGGAGTCTGCGCTTCTGGTAAATGTCCTCCTTCAAATGGAGAGCTTCGTCCTCGTACTCTGTCAGAATGCTTCCAAAGGTCGAGAATATCTCTTCAGCGGCTGCAGACAGTCGCTCATTAACCAAGGACTTCAGTGTTTGCAGTAATGCCATTTCACAAAACAAGATCCCTGTGTTCTTTCTTGTGACAAGATTTTTGTCCTAACACAAACATTAAATGCCATTGACAATGAATGGAGAATTGAGGGGAACAGAGTGGCATTCCCACACACTGCCATTCCGACTACGTGGCTACGGCATGTGGTTTAGGTTAGGGTTAGTATTGAGAGAGTCGGAATGGCAGCGCCACGGAAATTAAATGCCAATGACAACACATGGAGAACTTATGTCATATATGTAGTCAAGCAAATTGGCTATTTTATGTGTTTGGCTCATGTTTGGCTGCGATGCTTGTGTCATTACGACGATGTCATTCATATCCTTATATGGAGCCCCCCAATGTCAGACATGCCCAAAGATGGGGTCTATGATGTCAGGCTTGGGTGTTCCGCCTAGACCCATATATGGAGCTTCGATGGGGGGGGGGGGGGGGGGTCTATGATGTCAGACCTGGGTATGTCAATTATCTCCAAATATGGGGATGTCTATTCAATTATCTGCAGGTAATCCAGAAGCGGTATCCTTGGTGCCTCTCCTGGTGGCACATGTAGCCTCCTTGAGGTCAAAATGTCGAAAGAGGAACCTATCCCCCCCACTCGAAGATCTGAACAAAGGTTTCCGTCTCGAGGGAATTAAGGTGGGATACAGTATATTGTCTTAAGCAAGACCTTATACTGGTACCAGGTCCAGGGTCATGGACCTCCACATATCAATGCACGTCACAATATAGATGTTTAGGTTTAGGTTTATTTATTTAGCATGTAGTACAAAAAATAGACAATAACATATCAAAGAACAAAAATACAATGCAAGGAAGGGAAGAAGCCAGAAGGCTTATTTGGAATCCTTTTCTGTAGGAAGAGGTCATTGGTTTAAAAGATTAAAAGTTCATAAAGAACAGTACAGCATGAATGTGTACTTTCAACAACAATATACTCATTCCCGGAGCAACTGCTCTGAAATAAACAAAAAACATTCACTGTTAGAAGCGGAGTATTCAAATGTTTTTTTCACAAGTGAACTAACATAATTAGCCAGAACTAATCTTCACATAGAACTCCTTCATAGGTAGTAGAATCACAATAGGCTCTCAGTACTAAATAAACTTAGACCACATGTGTTCTTCACTCTGAAACTCATGTTCTTGATTACAATATGAATGAATCCACAAACCGGCTTTGTGTAATTTGATGTACGGTTTTAAAATCGTATCCAGGAGTCTGCGCTTCTGGTAAATGTCCTCCTTCAAATGGAGAGCTTCGTCCTCGTACTCTGTCAGAATGCTTCCAAAGGTCGAGAATATCTCTTCAGCGGCTGCAGACAGTCGCTCATTAACCAAGGACTTCAGTGTTTGCAGTAATGCCATTTCACAAAACAAGATCCCTGTGTTCTTTCTTGTGACAAACAGACAAAAAAAATCAGCTCCCTCTTCAAGTCAAGGACGGATCAGAAACCTGCCTACTTCATCTAGTCCAAAAGAGAGTTCAGCCTTCTACAACGAAACAGAGCACTGCAAAATACTCACAGGGTGATTGATGGACCAATCAGAGTGGTGGGGGGAGGGGGGGGGACAATAGACAGAAACTGGACCTGTGTGTGTGTGTGTGTGTGTGTGTGTGTGTGTGTGTGTGTGTGTGTGTGTGTGTGTGTGTGCGTGTGTTTGCACGCTGGCCCGGAGAGACAAATGCATGCAGCTTACTTTGTTACTTTAATACTGCAACGGCACAAACAGTCTCATAAATGTGATTATGTTTGAATTTAAATTTGATTGTTTGACATTCTCCCGGTCAAATTGTGAGACTTTGTTTTAGTGTAGATGTTCGTCTTACACAAACAAATTCAAATCCCATTACCGTTAAATTCCCACGTCATATGTGGACGAGCAAATCTGCTATTTTCGTCCTACCAAAGGACATGTTGCGTCATGATGATGTACAATGGTAAGAGCGCCCCTCACTTCACACAGGTGTGATTTTTTTATTACAGATTGTGCCTACTGTTGAACCGCTGTTCTTTAAACCATGTGGTTTTTGATGGGCCTATATTTTATTTTATATTACATTTTGCTATAGTGTAGATTTTTGTCCTAACACAAACATTAAATGCCATTGACAATGAATGGAGAATTGAGGGGAACAGAGTGGCATTCCCACACACTGCCATTCCGACTACGTGGCTACGGCATGTGGTTTAGGTTAGGGTTAGTATTGAGAGAGTCGGAATGGCAGCGCCACGGAAATTAAATGCCAATGACAACACATGGAGAACTTATGTCATATATGTAGTCAAGCAAATTGGCTATTTTATGTGTTTGGCTCATGTTTGGCTGCGATGCTTGTGTCATTACGACGATGTCATTCATATCCTTATATGGAGCCCCCCAATGTCAGACATGCCCAAAGATGGGGTCTATGATGTCAGGCTTGGGTGTTCCGCCTAGACCCATATATGGAGCTTCGATGGGGGGGGGGGGGGGGGGGGGTCTATGATGTCAGACCTGGGTATGTCAATTATCTCCAAATATGGGGATGTCTATTCAATTATCTGCAGGTAATCCAGAAGCGGTATCCTTGGTGCCTCTCCTGGTGGCACATGTAGCCTCCTTGAGGTCAAAATGTCGAAAGAGGAACCTATCCCCCCCACTCGAAGATCTGAACAAAGGTTTCCGTCTCGAGGGAATTAAGGTGGGATACAGTATATTGTCTTAAGCAAGACCTTATACTGGTACCAGGTCCAGGGTCATGGACCTCCACATATCAATGCACGTCACAATATAGATGTTTAGGTTTAGGTTTATTTATTTAGCATGTAGTACAAAAAATAGACAATAACATATCAAAGAACAAAAATACAATGCAAGGAAGGGAAGAAGCCAGAAGGCTTATTTGGAATCCTTTTCTGTAGGAAGAGGTCATTGGTTTAAAAGATTAAAAGTTCATAAAGAACAGTACATAAGTCTACAAGTTGGCAAAGGGGGACAATAAAGAAATAAAAACACAGACTGCACAAAAAACAGAAATAAACAATACAACAACAAACACACAAAAGAAAATATTAAGATGAACTGGAGGAACCCCCCGTCCCAATGTTTTTTGTTTATTTGTTTTGTCTGCTGGTCAGTTTGGTAAAGTATGTCTTTTGAAAACATTTAAAAACCAATACAAATATTAAAAGGGAGACTCACAATGTAATGAGTTGGCGACGCCTAGTACAAGAAATTGAGGGCACCAATAAGTCAGAAGAATGGAGCCGTCATGAACAATACGCAAAATGTCAAGCTGGCTACAAGGTACATTTCTGATGTGCACAGTATTAAACATTCAGAGGCTGCATAATTATTTTCAGCGACATGAATCATTTGTTACTTTTATTATTTATTAGACAGATGTGCTGGCACTGGTGGATGCCTTTGAGGACCTGAGCAAATCCCTTCATGGGGGAGAGTGGTGCTCTGCTGGACTTTGATGAGTCAATGATCATGCCTCCAGATGTGGTAGATCAGGGATGCCCATTACGTCGATCGCAAGCGCTGCGCAGGTAGACCGCCTGCCCCTGCCATGAAAAAAGGAGAAATAAAAACATACACAATGCAGTGCCTTGTTTTCAAGAGAGTCTACATGGTCTGTTGTGTTGTTAACAATTAAACAAATTAAAAGGATATCAATCATATATCAAGATGTGCGCGGCAAAGAAGCCTATTAAAACATATCACTTCCATGCAGAGTGGGAAGAAGATTATATTTTCACGATGTCGCATTCCAACTGCGTTTGCCTTATATGCAAAGTCAGCGTCTTTGCAAAGAAATGAAACGTGGAGAGGCATATCTTGTCATAAAAAGTACAACATTGATGAGAAAGTAAGAGACTCTGTGTTACCTGTTGTTTCATGGCTTATTGGTGGTGTGCTCTTTAAACGAGATAAGGGTTTATTATTCCTATAAATAAAGAATGTCATCAATCACTATCCATTTACTATTCATACTACTCACTATTCATGATTCATGTATTCAGTAACATTGTTTAACATTCATGTTATTCCTGAAGCTAGTCGAAGGCAGTCCATTCATTCATCCTTACATCATGTATTCAGTAACAGTTACAGACCTCCTCCAACAGGTGGCAGCAGAGAGACAGCGGCGCATGGTCGGTGTGGCGGCTCCGTCTTATGAGCTAATTTAGAACTTCCGGTCTGAGAGCTAGCTAATTTAAGACATCCGGTTGCCTTCAGAATAAAATAAGATTTTTAATTCGTTAATTAAATAACTATTACGTTACATTATTAGTGTAAAAGTGTGTTCTTTTCGTTAAGAATCACCCAACAAGGATTGTAGTTTAGCCCAGCCGGGCAATAGTTTATTATAAAGTCCCGTGCTAAGAGGAGTAATAAACAACCTGTCAGCTCAGTCTAGTGCAACCAACAACAGGTACCGTGCGTGCCGTGCGTCACGCACTTGTATAAGCAAGGTTCCTATCCAAACAATAAAGGTTCCTATTTCATCAAGCAATAATACACCTATTATAACAATTAGTATTATTATTACATTACAGTTATTGTAAAGACACACATTATGTTTCTGTGTAAAAATAAGTAATTAAATTACTAATAAGTAATTAAATAATAATAAAAGTTATCTAAATGGATAAATGCTATTCACTGGAGTGCATGGACTTTATAAAGTGGACACTGGACAAAAGAGGCCTCCGCGAGGCAACTATCTGGACATACCCACGCGTTCGGGGAGATGTCCTCTACCACACCACACTCTCCGCTAAGCGGGAGAGGTGTAAAATTCACAGCAGCAGACCTTCTACTGTGGTCAATGCTGAAAAAAGTACCGTTTCCGGACCCAGAATGGACACTGGACAAAAGACGGCTCCGCGAGGCAACTATCTGGACATACCCGCACGTTCGGGGAGATGTCCTCTACCACACCCCACTCTCCGCTAAGCGGGAGAGGTGTAAAATTCACAGCAGCAGACCTTTTACTGTGGTCAAGGCTGACAAAAAGTACCGTTTCCGGACCCAGAATGGACACTGGACAAAAGACGGCTCCGCGAGGCAACTATCTGGACATACCCACGCGTTCGGGGAGATGTCCTCTACCACACCACACTCTCCGCTAAGCGGGAGAGGTGTAAAATTCACAGCAGCAGACCTTTTACTGTGGTCAAGGCTGACAAAAAGTACCGTTTCCGGACCCAGAATGGACACTGGACAAAGAGGCCTCCGCGAGGCAACTATCTGGACATACCCACACGTTCGGGGAGATGTTCTCTACCACACCACACTCTCCGCTAAGCGGGAGAGGTGTAAAATTCACAGCAGCAGACCTTTTACTGTGGTCAAGGCTGACAAAAAGTACCGTTTCCGGACCCAGAATGGACACTGGACAAAGAGGCCTCCGCGAGGCAACTATCTGGACATACCCACACGTTCGGGGAGATGTCCTCTACCACACCACACTCTCCGCTAAGCGGGAGAGGTGTAAAATTCACAGCAGCAGACCTTTTACTGTGGTCAAGGCTGACAAAAAGTACCGTTTCCGGACCCAGAATGGACACTGGACAAAAGACGGCTCCGCGAGGCAACTATCTGGACATACCCGCACGTTCGGGGAGATGTCCTCTACCACACCACACTCTCCGCTAAGCGGGAGAGGTGTAAAATTCACAGCAGCAGACCTTTTACTGTGGTCAAGGCTGACAAAAAGTACCGTTTCCGGACCCAGAATGGACACTGGACAAAAGACGGCTCCGCGAGGCAACTATCTGGACATACCCGCACGTTCGGGGAGATGTCCTCTACCACACCACACTCTCCGCTAAGCGGGAGAGGTGTAAAATTCACAGCAGCAGACCTTTTACTGTGGTCAAGGCTGACAAAAAGTACCGTTTCCGGACCCAGAATGGACACTGGACAAAGAGGCCTCCGCGAGGCAACTATCTGGACATACCCACACGTTCGGGGAGATGTCCTCTACCACACCACACTCTCCGCTAAGCGGGAGAGGTGTAAAATTCACAGCAGCAGACCTTTTACTGTGGTCAAGGCTGACAAAAAGTACCGTTTCCGGACCCAGAATGGACACTGGACAAAAGACGGCTCCGCGAGGCAACTATCTGGACAACTATCTGGTCACTGCTGACCACAGTAGAAGGTCTGCTGCTGTGACTTTTACACCTCTCCCGCTTAGCGGAGAGTGGGGTGTGGTAGAGGACATCTCCCCGAACGCGTGGGTATGTCCAGGTAGTTGCCTCGCGGAGGCCTCTTTGTCCAGTGTCCATTCTGGGTCCGGAAACGGTACTTTTTTCAGCATTGACCACAGTAGAAGGTCTGCTGCTGTGAATTTTACACCTCTCCCGCTTAGCGGAGAGTGGGGTGTGGTAGAGGACATCTCCCCGAACGCGCGGGTATGTCCAGATAGTTGCCTCGCGGAGCCGTCTTTTGTCCAGTGTCCATTCTGGGTCCGGAAACGGTACTTTTTGTCAGCCTTGACCCCAGTAGAAGGTCTGCTGCTGTGAATTTTACACCTCTCCCGCTTAGCGGAGAGTGTGGTGTGGTAGAGGACATCTCCCCGAACGTGTGGGTATGTCCAGATAGTTGCCTCGCGGAGCCGTCTTTTGTCCAGTGTCCACTTTATAAAGTCCATGCACTCCAGTGAATAGCATTTATCCATTTAGATAACTTTATTATTATTATTATAATGATTTAATTACTTATTCTTACACAGAAACATAATGTGTGTCTTATAGCATCATATAGCATCATTTAAATGCTTAATTTGTAGTTTTAATGTGCAAATTAAACTTTTTTTCAATACTCTAGAGGGTACTCTTATTTTGAAGAGATCGTCCACCGGAAGTCTTAAATTAGATCACTAGATTAGCTCACTAGACGCTGCCTATCTTGGCTTTGCGGGAGGGGGAAAATAAAATAAATAACACGGCTCGAGAAGCTACTCGTGGCCAGACTGTTTCCAGAGAGAGTCAGGCAGTAGGCAGAGAGTTATGTGTGGAACAAACAGCATGTGAAAAACGTCTCACAAACGAGGTACAGTTTACACTCAATATATTGTCATTTAAGTAAACAATTCTTTGATGTTACTGCTGCTATACTCCCTTTAGCACCCTTAGCTCACGGATGCTAACGTTAAAAACAAAGTAAACACGTCCTGACTGTCCCTGTAACATCATGCAGCTCAGAAAGGTCCTTTTCAGGGTGCTGAAATGTTGAAACGAGTAGAGTAGACACTGTGACGCAAATAACGAGTGCTATGTATCTGGGTTAAGAGGCAATGATTGATGTAAACTACTAGATTATAGCCAATACAAGTTGGCAGTTGATAATAATATTGTAGCTCTGTTTGGGACTGTTGCACCAAGCAACACTAAGCTAAGCACTATAAGCTCCATCTCGAAAGTGATGGAAAAAATAGTCTATGAACAGGTTGAAAAGTATCTTGCTACTAATAAATTGCTGTACGAGTTCCAATCTGGTTTCAGAACATCCCACTCCACTGACACATGCCTCCTCTATTTGAGCGACAACATCAAATGGTTTCAGAACATCCCACTCCACTGACACATGCCTCCTCTATTTGAGCGACCACATCAAACACGAGGTGGATGCTGGAAAATACTGCGGCATGGTCATGCTGGACCTCCAAAATGCTTTTGACACTGTGAACCACTCCATACTGGTTAACAAGCTTAAAGCTATTGGTTTTGATAGCACATCAGTGAGCTGGATGCAATCCTACCTGGAGGGGAGAGAACAGATGGTGGAGGTGAACGGAACACTGTCCCCCCCCCCCCCCCCCCCCTCCCAGTGAGCTGTGGCGTCCCACAAGGAAGCATACTAGGGCCTTTACTGTTCCTAATATATGTTAACGACATGACATCAGCTTATGACTGCAACTTGTTCCTGTTCGCAGATGACTCAGCACTGCTGGTCTCGGACAGGAACAAACTGCAGGTTTGACCCTCAGCTCTGAACTCGGTAGAATCTGCACCTGGCTCGCTGATAACAAACTATCCTTACACCTGGGAAAAACTGAATCCATTCTCTTCGGATCAAATAGTAATCTCGGCCCAGGCCGTAGCGTAACGGTCTGGGCACCGGACTGGTGATCCAGTCGCGGTGTGCCGCGGGTTCGACTCCCGGACCCGACACGGCCTTTACCGCATGTCATCCCCCCATCTCTCTCCCGTTTCCTGTCAGCCTACTATCTGTCCCTTAAAAAATCAATAAAAGGCGTAAGCCGCAAAAAAAATATCTTTAAATAGTAATCTCAGCAAGGCAGATGGCTTCTTGGTTAGAGTGGGTGACAATATTATCACACGAAAAGATCAAATTACCTACCTAGGTTCCATCCTGGAGGCCAATCTTTCCGGTGATAAAATGGCCACCAACGTAATCAAAAAAGTCAATCAAAGAACAAGATCCCTTTACAGGATCTCCTCACTGGTCAACAAAAACACCTTGAAGACCTTAACAGGAGCCCTCGTACAAGGTTTCTTTGACTATGCATCCAACTCTTGGTACCACAGCACCTCAAAGGCCCTTAAAACAAGGCTCCAGACCTCCCAAAACAAACTGGTCAGGCTCCTACTTGGCCTCACCCCCCGAACCCACCTCACCCCTGCCCACTTTGACAGGCTGGGATGGCTTAGGGTCGATGACAGAGTACAGCATCTTGCAATGGGTCTGGTCCACAAGATTCGATACACCACGTACCCCCATGTACCTGTCTAGATACTTCCTTAATGTAAACGAAGTCCACACCCACAACACCAGAGGGAGTGCAACTAACCATGTACAACCCAGATTCGGCACAAACAAGGGTCTAAATTATTTTCGCTCCTATGCCACCAAAATGTGGAACGCCCTACCAACAGTCATTAAGACATGTGAATCCCTTGACTCCTTCAAAACCGCTCTCAAAGGCCACCTACTGATGGCTGCAATTCGAAACTGGCCTCTGTAAAATCTGAATCCCCCCCCCCCCCCCCCCCCATTTCCCCTCACTGTATATGTATCTTTTCCCTTTTTGCTTCCTATATGATGAATTTCTGTTCTGTTCTTTAGCTACATGTTGTAAACCCTGTTGTAAACAAGTGTAATGCTTAACTGGGTCGTCCACTCACAGTTATCAGTCTTTGTATTGAGTTTGTGCTTGAAATGTACTGTAATTCTACAAACTGTTAATAAATATTTCATCATCATCATCATCATTTATTTAACTCACGACCATGATCACATGGTTTGGAGCACAGATTCATAAAAGTATACAATCGAAAGTATACAATACATTACAGATTACACGATATACATAGACATATCGTAAGGCTTTCCCTATTTGTACAGTGGGAGAACATTTTTCAGAAAAGCACCCAATTTATAAATTACTTTTTGTTTTTCAATCAATCAATCAAAAAAGCACAACGGTGAATGATGAAAAAGTTGTATGTAGGTTACTGAATGATTTATTTTCTAATTCCCTTACTGTTGATTTTCTACAAACCACCACAGCTACTGATCTACAGTATCAAGAGAGATGGCCTCCAAAAGATATGCAGCAATGTCAGAGTACCAGCAGGAGATGGACGGACGACGTGGACTGTTTTATGCGATGTTTCAACCCGTCGTACACTTGAACAGGATAGGTATGTAGCGTTTACATTACTGGTGGTTTTAAGCCTATAGTAAAGTTAGCTAGCTGCAGGTGTGTACTTGAGTTCTCAATGGTGAACTCATGTTAGTGGTGTCAACAATAATCGATTCGGCAATGCACCGCGATTCGGCTGTGTGCGATTATGCATAGACAGGCTTAAGGCTTGTCTATGCGGTGTGTCTAAATAAATACGCGAATTAAACCGTTGTTTCACAGCGGGATCATTTTCCCTGTAGGGCACGTTAGATGTGGAACCTTTTACATTAACGTCACAACGTTGGGCGTTAGCGCTGGTCCATAGTGTTAAGGACTTCTCCTTAAGGCTTTGGACCAGAGCTGGTTGGGCGTTACGTTACATGAACGCAACTAAAGTTATATACGTGCTCTGAATTCTGAAACATCACTACATAGGCCATATTTGGCCTATGTACATACTGGTGAAAAGGCATTTGTCATCACTGTCCACTGTGTCCAGTCTGCTTTACAACACTGCTTTACAACCTCTGTTTCTACAACGCATGTCACTTCATTATTATTAGTCTTCTTCCATGTCAAGTCAAAGTCCATATTATCTTTATTCTTATTATTCTTATTCTACTGCTTCATTCCAGACAAAATGGTGGACCTTAAACAGGAACTTGTAGACCACCTTAAACAGGAACTTGTAGACCACCTTAAACAGGAACTTGAAGACCTTAAACAGGAACCTGAAGACCACCTTAAGCAGGAACCTGAAGACCACCAGGAACCTGAAGACCACCTTAAACAGGAACCTGAAGACCACCTTAAACAGGAACCTGAAGACCACCTTAAGCAGGAACCTGAAGACCATGAAACTGAAGACAATCTGGACACCAGTAAGTTGACTGCAAATCAAGGCTGAGTGCACCTCAATCCATGCCTGACATATAACGCATGTTATAGATATGTTTTCTTGTCTGACTGCAACCATACATTTATTAGCTTCCCTCCATAAATAGTGGATATACAGTATACTTGTACGTCGACTAATTTGGAGGGCTCTGGGTGCACGCATAGGCGTGTATCTGGAACTGGAGGAAGCAAGGTGAGTTGAGGAACAAACTAGGGATTCTTTATAATTAAACGACTATCCATGACCATGAAGAATTTACTTTACTTTTCTGTGATATGTAATCATAATGTATACGTCTCCATCATAGTAGATAAAAGGTTTTTCACAAGGCCCTGAGCAGAAAACTAGCAGTGTATTGTTGAAGCTCTTCAGTGTATGTAAGGTTGCTGAGTAAATAAATATCTAATGGTGATTTCCACAGAGCACCACAGGGAGAGGTCTACAGTATCAACAGAGAGAGAGCGGCGAGAGATGGATGAGCGACGTGGACTGTTTGATGCAATGTTTCAACCTGTAGTACAGATGCACAGGATAGGTATGTATGTTTTGATTTTCTAGAGCTGTTCCGATTCCAACTTATTCACTTTCAATACTGACACTGCAGCCTTGAGTATCGGTCCATAGGGGGTGTGCACGCTTTTCCGACACACCGAAGATCCGAAGCGGGGGGGACATGCGATGCTCCCGTGCTTGGGTTAGGGATTGAGGGTTCGGATCAATAGTATGTTGATGGTTAAATGTTCAGAGTCAAGAGTTGTTGTGTTGTTGTGTCAGCAGTTTGTTAGGTCAATCAATCAATCAATCAATCCAAGCAGTTAGTGGCTCCACCTCAGGCTCTCTAGTATAAGAAGAGTTGCTCTGTGTCAGTTATCCACAACTGCTCCATGATCAGGGCTCCAGCGTGCGACTTAACCCATTCTGACCAGAGATCAGAGTCTAAAAATGTCTTCTACATCCTGACAGTTTTCATTCTGACCTGAGATCAGATTCTAAAAATATTATAATAAGGAATTCATTTGGGTAATGGGATATTGTACAAATTGTCACTTTATTAATCCCAAAGGTTTGGACTTCATTTAATTTAACACAAAACCTTAAACTTACTTTCTGTGTGGAATATAAATATTGCCTTTATTGACTGAGTGACTTTGTGTTGGGTTGAAACCATCTACAGTGTATAACCAGGTAGGTTGCTGTTTTTTACACAGTGACCTTTGTAGGGGGTTTTATGATTCAAACCTTTAATGGTGGAAACCATTACATAAATAAATGCCCTAAGCGCCCTATGTGGGGGCATGATAAGATCATGTATTAATACCACGCTATACAAAGAAAAAATGGTGCTACCTAATTTGTGGTGGCGCTACCAAATGAAAAGGTAGGTGGCACCAGTGCTACCTGTGAAAAAGTTAGTCTGGAGCCCTGACCATGATATCAATCATTTCTGATCAGATCTGACTGTGGACTCCAGACTTCAGGAGAAGATGAACTCTGTCAACCTCAACTCTGCTGAACAGGAGGAACCCAAAGACCATGGTATGTTACTTGCCCCTTTCACCTGTCATATTTGGAAATAAAAACATTGCATTCTCAATCTTCCGCTTTTTTTCATTGTAATTTGATTCAGGTCGTGTTTTTGCCTTTATATTGTCTCACAGGTTCATTCACTCTAAAAGTGCTTCTAGTGGGCCTATTACTTACCACTGAATCATTATATAATCATGTCATTTATTATTATTATTATTATAATTATTATTATTATTATTATTATGTACATTTCAGTCCATAAAAGTCTGTCGTTCAACCTCTCAATTTCTTTTTCCTTTATCTTTGTTTCCAATCCAGTGTTGCATCATCAGTCTGGCCTCCCTGTCTTACCAACAGTAAATGCACATAGAATCTTGGCTAACCCAAAACAGCACGACTGTGACCAGTGTGGACAACGCTTCCATTACAAGTCCGACCTTAAAACACACCAGAGAATTCACACTGGAGAGAAACCCTATGGATGTGATCAGTGTGGACAACACTTCTCTCAAATGTCCCACCTTAAAAGCCACCAGAGAATTCACACCGGGGAGAAACCATATGGTTGTGATCATTGTGGACAACACTTCTCTAGAATGTCCGACCTTAAAAAACACCAGAGAATTCACACTGGAGAGAAACCCTATGGATGTGATCAGTGTGGACAACACTTCTCTCAAATATCCAACCTTAAAAACCACCAGAGAATTCACACTGGAGAGAAACCCTATGGATGTGATCAGTGTGGACAACACTTCTCTGAAATGTCCCACCTTAAAAACCACCAGAGAATTCACACCGGGGAGAAACCATATGGTTGTGATCATTGTGGACAACACTTCTCTAGAATGTCCGACCTTAAAAAACACCAGAGAATTCACACTGGAGAGAAACCCTATGGATGTGATCAGTGTGGACAACACTTCTCTCAAATATCCAACCTTAAAAACCACCAGAGAATTCACACTGGAGAGAAACCCTATGGATGTGATCAGTGTGGACAACACTTCTCTCAAATATCCAACCTTAAAAACCACCAGAGAATTCACACTGGAGAGAAACCCTATGGTTGTGATCACTGTGGACAACACTTCTCTCAAATGTCCCACCTTAAAAGCCACCAGAGCATTCACACTGGAGAGAAACCATATGGTTGTGATCAGTGTGGACAACACTTCTCTGAAATGTCCCACCTTAAAAGCCACAAGATAATGCACACTGGAGAGAAACCCTATGGATGTGATCAGTGTGGACAACACTTCTCTAGAATGTCCGACCTTAAAAAACACCAGAGAATTCACACTGGAGAGAAACCCTATGGATGTGATCAGTGTGGACAACACTTCTCTCAAATATCCAGCCTTAAAAACCACCATAGAATTCACACTGGAGAGAAACCCTATGGATGTGATCATTGTGGAAAACACTTCTCTGTAATGTCCAGGCTTAAAACGCACCAGAAAATTCACACCAGAGAGAAACCCTATATGTGAGTAGAAAAGCTTTCAGATGCTCAAATTATGTAGACTTTCACAAGGTTGTACACAATGGATTTAAACTGCTCCCTTGTGGTCGATGTGGAAATAGTTTTACTACATCAAGCACTGAACATCAATCTGGAGGGAGGGCAGAATCCCATTCTTCCGACCGACGCCCCGTCGCGACGGTGCGTCGATCCGTCGCGACGCACCGGCGAAAGGTCCTATTTCGGTCCGTCGGTCGGTCGTTCCCGTCGGTCGGTCCGTCCGTCGCTCCGCCGCTCCGTCGGTCCGTTGCTCCGTCGCGACGCACCGTCGGTCGGTCCGTTTTTGCGTCGCGACGGACCGTCGGTCGCAGGGTTAGGGTGGATGGATTGATTCTGCCCTTGCTGCCCAAATGGTAACTCTGTCATTTCTCTACCGTTTTGGACGGGGGTGGTCTCTTTGGAATCGTGTGGCCCCCCTGGAGGTTTCTATGGGGGTCTCGAGGTTCGGGGACCCCTGGGGACCCCCACGGACCCCCAAATGGTAACTCTGTCATTTCTCTACCGTTTTGGAGGGGGTGGGCTCATTTGAATCGTGTCGCCCCCCTGGAGGTTTCTATGGGGGTCTCGAGGTTCGGGGACCCCTGGGGACCCCCAGGGACCCCCAAATGGTAATGTCACCTGTGGACACTAACTGTAATTGTCTCGCTGTCTCGCTGCTGCGCTGCGCCGCACAGACAGCAGCTTGTGTCAGTTGTGTGTAGCCTAACATGTGCGTTCGTGCCGTGTTGCTGGTATATTATTATTATTATATTTTTTGCGCCGCCGCGTTGTCTCGCTGCTGCGCTCTTGTGTGTAACATGTGCGTTCGTGTTGCTGGTATAGATATTATTGTTATTATTATTATATATCATATCCTGCTTCCCAGCCTCCCCGTCCTGGACGGCGCAGAACAGCGTTGGATCGCCGGCCGCCTATCGTTGATCGCCCGCCGTCTCCTCGAGGACCGCCACAGCAGATGGTTTACTGCTATATGCCATAGTGTTTATTATGAAAAATATATTCCAATTACTTTTCGGTGCGCACTCATCCTGAATCCAAGCAGAGGTCCTCACAAGTAGGCCTATAGGTAAAACACCGCCGCCACAGTCCCAATGGCCCGTGCGCAAAAAGTTGATATTTAACATTGGCTATAATCTGCCAAATCTCAACCGATTGGTATAATTCCAAATGGTATACACTCAATGAAATTTATATTTTCCATTTTTCATGGGCCTATAAGTCATAGAGCCAGAGAAAGGAGAGATATGGTATAGGGAAGCACTAAGCCCTGTTATCCATGCAGCCGATTATGTTTCATGAGCTGTGGTGGCTTCACTGATATACAACCTTTATTCAAATAGTTGCAAATGTATTAATAAAAATACTGAGCATGTATGTTTGATATAAGGCCAAA
The DNA here is from genome assembly GCF_964188405.1 of Protomyctophum parallelum. NCBI lineage: Eukaryota > Metazoa > Chordata > Actinopteri > Myctophiformes > Myctophidae > Protomyctophum > Protomyctophum parallelum. Next base: position 38,127,557 of record NC_139713.1, read on the forward strand.
CCTCATTTGAAAGAATATATTCAGAGTATACTCTTCATTAGGAAACTGTACCAAACGAAGGAAAAACCCCCGCGGGGATAACTGACGTTATAAGAAGATAAGCCCCTGCATGACACCTCCCTGGCCACCGTATAGCCATAGGCGGCGGGTGCATAAGGCTAGGGAAGGCTTAGCCTTCCCAAAAATTATGCTGGGTATTTTTTTAAATATATATAATATATGTGCGCAGCATTATAGAAGGCTATTGTGTGTGCGTGTGTGTGTGTTGTCGCTGCCCCTGTGATCGCTGATCGGATATAGGCTATACTACATTATACAGCAACTGGCCTAATAATCAGCATATTGACTACTATTGGTATACTGTAAACCTCGTCCTTCCAGTCGCTTTGTAGCAAAGAGTAGCGCGCGCTGGTTTGTTTTGGGAAACAGCAAGAGTGAGTGGCTGTCAGAACTCAGCACCACCAGTCAATGTCCGCACGGTTCACAGTTCACACCACTGCAGCAACACTGACACGTTCAGCGGAGTGTCTGCTGTCTCTGTGCCGTCTTTCAAGAGCCATGAGCCGCGACTCCTGGAGGGGCAGCAACACCGCCGGGTAATCTACACTGACTGACTGACTCGAGACTTGAGAAAAAGACGTCCAAAAGTCGTTGTCTGTGTATAGGCTAATTCATTGGTAAAAGTATGCTAAATAACTCATTTTTAGACCATCTGGGAAATAAATAAATAAATAAATCCGCGGCGGCGGCCTCGCTTCGCTCGGCCGCGAGAGTCCCCCCCCCCCAACGCAGTTCTATAGCCTACCCAAAGGTAAAACGCACCCGCCGCCTATGCGTATAGCGCATTGACAGGTCTGTCTGTCTGTCGTAGCATGCAGATAGACAGATAGGGGGGGGGGGGGGGGGGCAGTTTGACAACAGCGGCTGACACATGTTCATTGATTATGATTAATAGGCCTACTGTATACAGCTACTGTGCTGCTGGATCGTCGATAAATGGACTATAGGCCTACTGGACTTTGACGTTAACGTTAAAACAGAGGCCAGCCAGCGGTACCGTGACCACACCGTTCGTTGTGTGTGTGTGTGTGTGTGTGTGTGTGTGTGTGTGTGTGTGTGTGTGTGTGTGTGTGTGTGCGCGAACTTCGAGACGAGTTGGTGACAGTGGTTTGTATTTTGATTTGAAATAAATAATGATGAATAGATGTCTACTGTTCATGCTTGTGTGTGTTTTTTTTAGACAATAGACCACTTAGCAATTGCTTTAACTATGAAAGAAATGAAGACGATGAAGGATATCGATGAAATGTATGTTTCACTATATATAAAATATATACCTTGACTCTCCCTCTGAATGAAATTAAAAATCGGGTCCTAATAATTAACCCTAAAAATCTATAGACCTACCCTTAGTTTTAGCTGGAACACACGCTCAGCATCGCGGGGTTAATGGTAGGCCTACTTGGTAACTATACTTAAAAGGTCTACTTTATCCCATCACAACTATAGTGATTTTGCAGCTATTTTCAATGAACAGTATGGTCTATTGTTGATTAATGTGGTCATTTCAATCTAGGCGCCGTAATGCGCAAAATGGAGTCGACCGGTGGCCACTGATGGCCTATTATTCCTATAAATTCATATCATGCCTGTTGGTGAAATATAAACATCTAAAATGGTTCAGTAATAATTAGCATAAGTTATTATTAACGAAAAACATCTAATACTATTTTAAATTGGTATAGTAAAGTTAGTAACTAATCAGAAGTTGTTTCAAACAACTGTTTGAAAAAACTGTTTGTTTTTCGTTAATAATAATACATGCTAATTATTATTGAACGGTAAGTATGCTGGTATGTACGCTATGGTACACTATAAGCTTGTATATCTGTTTATTTTAAGAATGCGCCGCTGCATTCTGTCAGAATCTCGTGTGTGTGTGTGTGTGTGTGTGTGTGTGTGTGTGTGTGTGTGTGTGTGTGTGTGTGTGTGTGTGTGTGTGTGTGTGTGTGTGTGTGTGTGTGTATGTGCACACATGTGTCACACATGATGTGTGCTATATATTTTATAGCTCTAGAGACGCAGAGACAGAGACATATTTATTTAAAATCATCCTGGCACGTAGGCCTATAGACAACGGCGTCAACTCCGCGCAAGAGCCAAAGCACCCGCTGGCAAAATAATAATAAGTTAATATATATAGGCTACTCTAAGGTGGGCACCTGTCGTTATAAACCTTCTGCACTTGCCTATAAAGCCAATGAACGGAGCTCATTTCTCTCTCTCTCTCTCTCTCTCTCTCTCTCTTTCTCTCTCTCTCTCTCTCCATCTGCCGTGCACATGCAAAGAGCGCATGCAGGTATCCAACTATCCAACATTGATAAACTGGTTCGCTTATATCCGTGCAGTATAACATCAAAGTCCAGTAGGCCTATAGTCCATTTATCGACGATCCAGCAGCACAGTAGCTGTATACAGTAGGCCTATTAAACTATTTGAATAAATGTTGTATATCAGTGAAGCCACCACAGCTCATAAAACATAATAGGCTGCATGGCTAACAGGGCTTAGTGCTTCCCTATACCATATCTCTCCTTTCTCTGGCTCTATGACTTATACGCCCATGAAAAATGGAAAATATAAATTTCATTGAGTGTATACCATTTGGAATTATACCAATCGGTTGAGATTTGGCAGATTATAGCCAATGTTAAATATCAACTTTTTGCGCACGGGCCATTGGGACTGTGGCGGCTGTGTTTTACCTATAGGACCTCTGCTTGGATTCATGGTGAGTGCGCACCGAAAAGTAATTGGAATATATTTTTCTTGCCACATTATAAACAAGTTTACTTTACCTCCTCACTTTCCTCAGTGTTTGGGACGGGATGTAGGCCTGTATCATGTGCTGTCTGCGTGCATATAGCGCTGCGCTCCAGTGAAATTGTCATTGCTTGAGAAAAACGGATAAGGGCAGCAGGCAGGTCGTATATAGAAAAGTAACAAAGTTTATTATAAGCTCGGAGATAAAACAGGTAAGTATAAAATCATGTAGCAGGATATCAAATATAACACTATACAAGTAAAATACGTAAATGTATAGGTATAACAATGTGGCAATTTATACTGTATGACTGGCAATTATTAAAACGTAGCAAATAGCAATATAAATAGGCACTGTGTTGAGATTTGACGGGATGTATGTCCTCACTTGTGTATTGTGTGCAATTCTGTACTGCTGTTCTGTGTGATATGCAGTGTTGTGCTTGTGCCACTGTGAGGCGCCAAGGCGCAAGGTATGGGATGCATGTTTGTCTAGCTATGGCGTGATCAGGTAACTCGGGTCACATGACCACTGCCTGTGTGTGGAGCGGACCGGTGTTTTTTCATTCAGTGATTGTATTGTATTGGGTCTGTCACCGTGAGAATGATGCGTGACAGGGAGCCCTTAATATAATAATAAATATGCCATGCTTGGCTAAATGGATCTAATCTTTTCTCCGAATGCAACGTGTAAGCTGCAGAACTTCTCATAACTTAACACACTGTATCCTAGGCAAGCAATAATCACAAGCTCCTCGTACATCCACCTCAGGAATCTGGATAATAGCACAGTGTTTGTTCCCACCCAATCTCCTAAGCAGCCCAAAGATTAGCGCACATATATTATCGTATACACATTAGTACACACGACCACAAAAGATGCCACGGCAAATCAAGTGCACACCAACGATCACTGCAATAAGCCTATATCAAAATAGGATAACACTTCTATCGAAAATCACAGCAGTAAAATACAAACATGCATGTTCACCAATATAGGGGCGCTAAGAGACAGGTGAAGCCAACCCTGAGAATATTCCACCCCTGTAAGCAGCCCTCTGAAGCCTGAATGACCGCTGTACCCAATGTACTGTACACTACAATAATACGTGCCACACCGTTAAGTTAGCAAATGCCCAATAATAATAGTAGCTATAATAAACACTATGGCATATAGCAGTAAACCATCTGCTAGGGCGGTCCTCGAGGAGACGGCGGGCGATCAACGATAGGCGGCCGGCGATCCAACGCTGTTCTGCGCCGTCCAGGACGGGGAGGCTGGGAAGCAGGATATGATATATAATAATAATAACAATAATATCTATACCAGCAACACGAACGCACATGTTACACACAAGAGCGCAGCAGCGAGACAACGCGGCGGCGCAAAAAATATAATAATAATAATAATATACCAGCAACACGGCACGAACGCACATGTTACACACACAACTGACACAAGCTGCTGTCTGTGCGGCGCAGCGCAGCAGCGAGACAGCGAGACAATTACAGTTAGTGTCCACAGGTGACATTACCATTTGGGGGTCCCTGGGGGTCCCCAGGGGTCCCCGAACCTCGAGACCCCCATAGAAACCTCCAGGGGGGCGACACGATTCAAATGAGCCCACCCCCTCCAAAACGGTAGAGAAATGACAGAGTTACCATTTGGGGGTCCGTGGGGGTCCCCAGGGGTCCCCGAACCTCGAGACCCCCATAGAAACCTCCAGGGGGGCCACACGATTCCAAAGAGACCACCCCCGTCCAAAACGGTAGAGAAATGACAGAGTTACCATTTGGGCAGCAAGGGCAGAATCAATCCATCCACCCTAACCCTGCGACCGACGGTCCGTCGCGACGCAAAAACGGACCGACCGACGGTGCGTCGCGACGGAGCAACGGACCGACGGAGCGACGGAGCGGCGGAGCGACGGACGGACCGACCGACGGGAACGACCGACCGACGGACCGAAATAGGACCTTTCGACGGTGCGTCGCGACGGATCGACGCACCGTCGCGACGGGGCGTCGGTCGGAAGAATGGGCTTCTGCCCTTGCTGTCAATCTGATTAAATAGAGGCTGATACATATCAGCACATCTACATAAAAGTGTTGCATGATGATTTTAATGTGTTGATTAATTGCAAGTAAACTTAGCATAAATAATGGTTGTGCAGTCACAAGTAAAGGCAAACAAGTCAGAGGTGTTTTCTGTTTTTCTTTTGTTTGTTTCTTATTTACTTTTTTGTACTGTGTGGTAATTCCAGTCAATCACATGAAATACCATTTAGAAGAAGAGTGTGTGTGTGTGTGTGTGTGTGTGTGTGTGTGTGTGTGTGTGTGTGTGTGTGTGTGCATCCTTTCAGATGCTCAAAGGATGTAGACTTTCACAAGGTTGTACACATATCAGCACATCTATGTAAAAGTGTTGCATGATGATTTATTTTTGTGATTAATGTGTTGATTAATTGCAAGTAAACCTAGCATAAATAATGGTTGTGCAGTCACAAATAAAGGCAAACAAGTTTTGATTGATTGATTGATTGATTGAAATATTTATTAACAGTTTGCAGAATTTACAGTACATTTCAAGCACAAACTCAATACAAAGACTGTTAACTGTGAGTGGACGACCCAATTAAGCATTACACTTGTTTACAACAGGGTCCACATTGTTCAATTCATCAAAACATTTAGAGACATACAAATAGACATTTCTATGTAGCTAAAGAACAGAACAGGAATTCATCATATAGGAAGCAAAAAGGGAAAAGATACATATACAGTGAGGGGAAAGGGGGGGGTGGGGTGGGGGGGATTCATATTTTACAGAGGCCAGTTTCGAATTGCAGCCATCCGTAGGTGCCCTTTGAGAGCGGTTTTGAAGGAGTCAAGGGATTCACATGTCTTAATGACTGTTGGTAGGGCGTTCCACATTTTGGTGGCATAGGAGCGAAAATAATTTAGTCCCTTGTTTGTGCCGAATCTGGGTTGTACATGGTTTGTTGCACTCCCTCTGGTGTTGTGGGTGTGGACTTCGTTTACATTAAGGAAGTATTTAGACAGGTACATGGGTAGCTTGGTGGTGTAACGAATCTTGTGGACCAGACCCATTGCAAGATGCTGTACTCTGTCGTTGACCCTAAGCCATCCCAGCCTGTCAAAGTGGGCAGGGGTGAGGTGGGTTCGGGGGGTGAGGCCAAGTAGGAGCCTGACCAGAAACCTTGTACGAGGGCTCCTGTTAAGGTCTTCAAGGTGTTTTTGCTGACCAGTGAGGAGATCCTGTAAAGGAATCTTGTTCTTTGATTGACTTTTTTGATTACGTTGGTGGCCATTTTATCACCGGAAAGATTGGCCTCCAGGATGGAACCTAGGTAGGTAATTTGATCTTTTCGTGTGATAACATTGTCACCCACTCTAACCAAGAAGCCATCTGCCTTGCTGAGATTACTATTTGATCCGAAGAGAATGGATTCAGTTTTTCCCAGGTGTAAGGATAGTTTGTTATCGGCGAGCCAGGTGCAGATTCTACCGAGTTCAGAGCTGAGGGTCTTTTCAACCTGCAGTTTGTTCCTGTCCGAGACCAGCAGTGCTGAGTCATCTGCGAACAGGAACAAGTTGCAGTCACAAGCTGAAGTCATGTCATTGACATATATTAGGAACAGTAAAGGCCCTAGTATGCTTCCTTGTGGGACGCCACAGCTCACTGGGAGGGGAGGGGACAGTGTTCCGTTCACCTCCACCATCTGTTCTCTCCCCTCCAGGTAGGATTGCATCCAGCTCACTGATGTGCTATCAAAACCAATAGCTTTAAGCTTGTTAACCAGTATGGAGTGGTTCACGGTGTCAAAAGCCTTTTGGAGGTCCAGCATGACCATGCCGCAGTATTTTCCAGCGTCCACCTCGTGTTTGATGTGGTCGCTCAAATAGAGGAGGCATGTGTCAGTGGAGTGGGATGTTCTGAAACCAGATTGGAACTCGTACAGCAATTTATTAGTGGCAAGATACTTTTCAACCTGTTCATAGACTATTTTTTCCATCACTTTCGAGATGGAGCTTAGAATAGAAATAGGGCGGTAGTTGCCAGGTTCTAATTTACTCCCTTTTTTGTACAGGGGGGTTACTTTGGCCAGTTTAAAATCTTGGGGGACCTGTCCCTGTTTGATGGAGAGGTTTACTATGTGGGTGATGACAGGAGCTATGTAAATGGCTGAGTCTCTGAGAAATTTGGAGGGAATATTGTCATGGCCAGTGGCCTTGTGGGGTTGGAGGGCACTCAGTTTTTGAAGTACCTCCTCAGTTGTTACCATTGCCATTTTAAAATCATCTTTACAAACACCTAGGTTTTTGTAGAAGGCTTTGATGTGTTCTACACCAAAACGCCCAGAGTGGGAGGGCAGTTTGTTAACCAGCATTGTTGCAATGTTTGTAAAGAAGATGTTCAAGTGGTTGGCTACATCAAGCTTGTCAGTGATGAGGGTGTTATTCGATTTGATGTTTATGTTAGTAAACCTGGTTTTTAGTTTCTGACCACAGCCTAGTTGGTTGTTTAGTAGCTTCCAAAGCTCCCGAGGATTGTTTTTAATTTCCTCGGCTTTATCATTGATAAAGTTACTTTTTGCTGATTTGGTCATGGCAATAACACCGTTTCTTAGCTTGTTACATTGGGTTTTTAGGATGTACAGTTTGGTTTGGAGATCACTGTCGAAACGCTTGGCTAGCTTGGACTTGCATTTAAGAAGTTCAGAGCATTTGTTGTCTCTGGTTTTCATTGCAGCCAGTATGTCCGAATTCATCCATGGCTCCGAGTGGGCGGTTCGCAAAGGAGCCATGATGTTTAGTACTGATGTAAATTTGGTTTTAAAGCCAAGCCATGCTTCTTCGACTAGTGAGCTCCTGAGCACATCGGACCAATCCAGACTCTCCAGTTCAAGGTCAGAAGTCAGAAGTGTTTTCTGTTTTTCTTTTGTTTGTTTAACTTTTTTGTACTGTGTGGTAATTCCAGTCAATCACATGAAATACCATTTAGAAGGCAATAAAATACCATGTAACAGCAAGATAAATGAAGATGCTGTTATGAACAATAACATACTATAAACACAATTTAACAGCTTTATTTGGCGAAATCAGTTGCAAATTAGGTTTCTGTGTACTTGATTGTCACATCTATCTGAATGGTTCTGCTTAAATAGCAAGTGGAACGTGAGGAAGACTGACTCATACAAGGACATGAATATGGGTTTAAATGTAATCAAAATGTAACTCACAGCAGAATAATAGATCACATTCTTTCTTGTTAATACCAGCTTTACTCAAACAAGCTAAACATTTGCCACCATGGTTGTAGGTAAAGCTCACTGTGCCTTTGTTGGATTTGTCTTTGTATGTTTTCCTTCCATTCACAATATTCCCCTCACCAAGCTCACCCACTGTACTTTGAAAGGACACATGAGAACTCATACTTGAGAAAGGCCCTTTACGGGCACGGTGGCACAGTTGGTAGTGCTGTCGCCTCACAGCTAGAAGGTCCTGGGTTCGATTCCCGCTCGGGGCGCTGTGGGTGCTGGCGGCGTGTTTCCTCCTCCGCGTCATCAGTGCCCATACCCGAAGGCGGGGTTGGCGAAAGGGCCTTTCTGTGTGGAGTTTGCATGTTCTCCCCGTGTCCCCTAGGGTAGATACCCTCACAAAAACATGCAGTAATCCTGGTCTCTAAACTGCCTCCCCCTGGCCAGCCGGGGCGCCTGATGGAGGGGAAAGGAACTGGTTGGAATAACGTGTTCCTTCCACGCGCTACGTCCAACCAGGGAAACTCCCCCCTGTCAGGTGCAACTTGGACACTCAAGCATGAAGGAAGCATGAGTTAAGTCCGTTGCTCTCCCCAGTTTGGCGGAGGGTGTGTAGAGCCCAGGATCACATTAGATGATTGACACAGGGGTGAAAAATGGGTTACAAAATCGTGGGATAAAAAATATATATTAAAAAAAAAGAGAAAAGCCCTTTACTTGTAAAGTTTGTGCATGGTGAAATGGGTAATCTGGAAAAACACATGGGAACTCAAAGGAGAAAATCCCTTTACTCAGAATCTCGTGTGTGTGTGTGTGTGTGTGTGTGTGTGTGTGTGTGTGTGTGTGTGTGTGTGTGTGTGTGTGTGTATGTGCACACATGTGTCACACATGATGTGTGCTATATATTTTATAGCTCTAGAGACGCAGAGACAGAGACATATTTATTTAAAATCATCCTGGCACGTAGGCCTATAGACAACGGCGTCAACTCCGCGCAAGAGCCAAAGCACCCGCTGGCAAAATAATAATAAGTTAATATATATAGGCTACTCTAAGGTGGGCACCTGTCGTTATAAACCTTCTGCACTTGCCTATAAAGCCAATGAACGGAGCTCATTTCTCTCTCTCTCTCTCTCTCTCTCTCTCTTTCTCTCTCTCTCTCTCTCCATCTGCCGTGCACATGCAAAGAGCGCATGCAGGTATCCAACTATCCAACATTGATAAACTGGTTCGCTTATATCCGTGCAGTATAACATCAAAGTCCAGTAGGCCTATAGTCCATTTATCGACGATCCAGCAGCACAGTAGCTGTATACAGTAGGCCTATTAAACTATTTGAATAAATGTTGTATATCAGTGAAGCCACCACAGCTCATAAAACATAATAGGCTGCATGGCTAACAGGGCTTAGTGCTTCCCTATACCATATCTCTCCTTTCTCTGGCTCTATGACTTATACGCCCATGAAAAATGGAAAATATAAATTTCATTGAGTGTATACCATTTGGAATTATACCAATCGGTTGAGATTTGGCAGATTATAGCCAATGTTAAATATCAACTTTTTGCGCACGGGCCATTGGGACTGTGGCGGCTGTGTTTTACCTATAGGACCTCTGCTTGGATTCATGGTGAGTGCGCACCGAAAAGTAATTGGAATATATTTTTCTTGCCACATTATAAACAAGTTTACTTTACCTCCTCACTTTCCTCAGTGTTTGGGACGGGATGTAGGCCTGTATCATGTGCTGTCTGCGTGCATATAGCGCTGCGCTCCAGTGAAATTGTCATTGCTTGAGAAAAACGGATAAGGGCAGCAGGCAGGTCGTATATAGAAAAGTAACAAAGTTTATTATAAGCTCGGAGATAAAACAGGTAAGTATAAAATCATGTAGCAGGATATCAAATATAACACTATACAAGTAAAATACGTAAATGTATAGGTATAACAATGTGGCAATTTATACTGTATGACTGGCAATTATTAAAACGTAGCAAATAGCAATATAAATAGGCACTGTGTTGAGATTTGACGGGATGTATGTCCTCACTTGTGTATTGTGTGCAATTCTGTACTGCTGTTCTGTGTGATATGCAGTGTTGTGCTTGTGCCACTGTGAGGCGCCAAGGCGCAAGGTATGGGATGCATGTTTGTCTAGCTATGGCGTGATCAGGTAACTCGGGTCACATGACCACTGCCTGTGTGTGGAGCGGACCGGTGTTTTTTCATTCAGTGATTGTATTGTATTGGGTCTGTCACCGTGAGAATGATGCGTGACAGGGAGCCCTTAATATAATAATAAATATGCCATGCTTGGCTAAATGGATCTAATCTTTTCTCCGAATGCAACGTGTAAGCTGCAGAACTTCTCATAACTTAACACACTGTATCCTAGGCAAGCAATAATCACAAGCTCCTCGTACATCCACCTCAGGAATCTGGATAATAGCACAGTGTTTGTTCCCACCCAATCTCCTAAGCAGCCCAAAGATTAGCGCACATATATTATCGTATACACATTAGTACACACGACCACAAAAGATGCCACGGCAAATCAAGTGCACACCAACGATCACTGCAATAAGCCTATATCAAAATAGGATAACACTTCTATCGAAAATCACAGCAGTAAAATACAAACATGCATGTTCACCAATATAGGGGCGCTAAGAGACAGGTGAAGCCAACCCTGAGAATATTCCACCCCTGTAAGCAGCCCTCTGAAGCCTGAATGACCGCTGTACCCAATGTACTGTACACTACAATAATACGTGCCACACCGTTAAGTTAGCAAATGCCCAATAATAATAGTAGCTATAATAAACACTATGGCATATAGCAGTAAACCATCTGCTAGGGCGGTCCTCGAGGAGACGGCGGGCGATCAACGATAGGCGGCCGGCGATCCAACGCTGTTCTGCGCCGTCCAGGACGGGGAGGCTGGGAAGCAGGATATGATATATAATAATAATAACAATAATATCTATACCAGCAACACGAACGCACATGTTACACACAAGAGCGCAGCAGCGAGACAACGCGGCGGCGCAAAAAATATAATAATAATAATAATATACCAGCAACACGGCACGAACGCACATGTTACACACACAACTGACACAAGCTGCTGTCTGTGCGGCGCAGCGCAGCAGCGAGACAGCGAGACAATTACAGTTAGTGTCCACAGGTGACATTACCATTTGGGGGTCCCTGGGGGTCCCCAGGGGTCCCCGAACCTCGAGACCCCCATAGAAACCTCCAGGGGGGCGACACGATTCAAATGAGCCCACCCCCTCCAAAACGGTAGAGAAATGACAGAGTTACCATTTGGGGGTCCGTGGGGGTCCCCAGGGGTCCCCGAACCTCGAGACCCCCATAGAAACCTCCAGGGGGGCCACACGATTCCAAAGAGACCACCCCCGTCCAAAACGGTAGAGAAATGACAGAGTTACCATTTGGGCAGCAAGGGCAGAATCAATCCATCCACCCTAACCCTGCGACCGACGGTCCGTTGCGACGCAAAAACGGACCGACCGACGGTGCGTCGCGACGGAGCAACGGACCGACGGAGCGACGGAGCGGCGGAGCGACGGACGGACGGACCGACGGGAACGACCGACCGACGGACCGAAATAGGACCTTTCGACGGTGCGTCGCGACGGATCGACGCACCGTCGCGACGGGGCGTCGGTCGGAAGAATGGGCTTCTGCCCTTGCTGTCAATCTGATTAAATAGAGGCTGATACATATCAGCACATCTACATAAAAGTGTTGCATGATGATTTTAATGTGTTGATTAATTGCAAGTAAACTTAGCATAAATAATGGTTGTGCAGTCACAAGTAAAGGCAAACAAGTCAGAGGTGTTTTCTGTTTTTCTTTTGTTTGTTTCTTATTTACTTTTTTGTACTGTGTGGTAATTCCAGTCAATCACATGAAATACCATTTAGAAGAAGAGTGTGTGTGTGTGTGTGTGTGTGTGTGTGTGTGTGTGTGTGTGTGTGTGTGTGTGTGTGTGTGCATCCTTTCAGATGCTCAAAGGATGTAGACTTTCACAAGGTTGTACACATATCAGCACATCTATGTAAAAGTGTTGCATGATGATTTATTTTTGTGATTAATGTGTTGATTAATTGCAAGTAAACCTAGCATAAATAATGGTTGTGCAGTCACAAATAAAGGCAAACAAGTTTTGATTGATTGATTGATTGATTGAAATATTTATTAACAGTTTGCAGAATTTACAGTACATTTCAAGCACAAACTCAATACAAAGACTGTTAACTGTGAGTGGACGACCCAATTAAGCATTACACTTGTTTACAACAGGGTCCACATTGTTCAATTCATCAAAACATTTAGAGACATACAAATAGACATTTCTATGTAGCTAAAGAACAGAACAGGAATTCATCATATAGGAAGCAAAAAGGGAAAAGATACATATACAGTGAGGGGAAAGGGGGGGGTGGGGTGGGGGGGATTCATATTTTACAGAGGCCAGTTTCGAATTGCAGCCATCCGTAGGTGCCCTTTGAGAGCGGTTTTGAAGGAGTCAAGGGATTCACATGTCTTAATGACTGTTGGTAGGGCGTTCCACATTTTGGTGGCATAGGAGCGAAAATAATTTAGTCCCTTGTTTGTGCCGAATCTGGGTTGTACATGGTTTGTTGCACTCCCTCTGGTGTTGTGGGTGTGGACTTCGTTTACATTAAGGAAGTATTTAGACAGGTACATGGGTAGCTTGGTGGTGTAACGAATCTTGTGGACCAGACCCATTGCAAGATGCTGTACTCTGTCGTTGACCCTAAGCCATCCCAGCCTGTCAAAGTGGGCAGGGGTGAGGTGGGTTCGGGGGGTGAGGCCAAGTAGGAGCCTGACCAGAAACCTTGTACGAGGGCTCCTGTTAAGGTCTTCAAGGTGTTTTTGCTGACCAGTGAGGAGATCCTGTAAAGGAATCTTGTTCTTTGATTGACTTTTTTGATTACGTTGGTGGCCATTTTATCACCGGAAAGATTGGCCTCCAGGATGGAACCTAGGTAGGTAATTTGATCTTTTCGTGTGATAACATTGTCACCCACTCTAACCAAGAAGCCATCTGCCTTGCTGAGATTACTATTTGATCCGAAGAGAATGGATTCAGTTTTTCCCAGGTGTAAGGATAGTTTGTTATCGGCGAGCCAGGTGCAGATTCTACCGAGTTCAGAGCTGAGGGTCTTTTCAACCTGCAGTTTGTTCCTGTCCGAGACCAGCAGTGCTGAGTCATCTGCGAACAGGAACAAGTTGCAGTCACAAGCTGAAGTCATGTCATTGACATATATTAGGAACAGTAAAGGCCCTAGTATGCTTCCTTGTGGGACGCCACAGCTCACTGGGAGGGGAGGGGACAGTGTTCCGTTCACCTCCACCATCTGTTCTCTCCCCTCCAGGTAGGATTGCATCCAGCTCACTGATGTGCTATCAAAACCAATAGCTTTAAGCTTGTTAACCAGTATGGAGTGGTTCACGGTGTCAAAAGCCTTTTGGAGGTCCAGCATGACCATGCCGCAGTATTTTCCAGCGTCCACCTCGTGTTTGATGTGGTCGCTCAAATAGAGGAGGCATGTGTCAGTGGAGTGGGATGTTCTGAAACCAGATTGGAACTCGTACAGCAATTTATTAGTGGCAAGATACTTTTCAACCTGTTCATAGACTATTTTTTCCATCACTTTCGAGATGGAGCTTAGAATAGAAATAGGGCGGTAGTTGCCAGGTTCTAATTTACTCCCTTTTTTGTACAGGGGGGTTACTTTGGCCAGTTTAAAATCTTGGGGGACCTGTCCCTGTTTGATGGAGAGGTTTACTATGTGGGTGATGACAGGAGCTATGTAAATGGCTGAGTCTCTGAGAAATTTGGAGGGAATATTGTCATGGCCAGTGGCCTTGTGGGGTTGGAGGGCACTCAGTTTTTGAAGTACCTCCTCAGTTGTTACCATTGCCATTTTAAAATCATCTTTACAAACACCTAGGTTTTTGTAGAAGGCTTTGATGTGTTCTACACCAAAACGCCCAGAGTGGGAGGGCAGTTTGTTAACCAGCATTGTTGCAATGTTTGTAAAGAAGATGTTCAAGTGGTTGGCTACATCAAGCTTGTCAGTGATGAGGGTGTTATTCGATTTGATGTTTATGTTAGTAAACCTGGTTTTTAGTTTCTGACCACAGCCTAGTTGGTTGTTTAGTAGCTTCCAAAGCTCCCGAGGATTGTTTTTAATTTCCTCGGCTTTATCATTGATAAAGTTACTTTTTGCTGATTTGGTCATGGCAATAACACCGTTTCTTAGCTTGTTACATTGGGTTTTTAGGATGTACAGTTTGGTTTGGAGATCACTGTCGAAACGCTTGGCTAGCTTGGACTTGCATTTAAGAAGTTCAGAGCATTTGTTGTCTCTGGTTTTCATTGCAGCCAGTATGTCCGAATTCATCCATGGCTCCGAGCGGGTTTTGACCCTGACGGTTCGCAAAGGAGCCATGATGTTTAGTACTGATGTAAATTTGGTTTTAAAGCCAAGCCATGCTTCTTCGACTAGTGAGCTCCTGAGCACATCGGACCAATCCAGACTCTCCAGTTCAAGGTCAGAAGTCAGAAGTGTTTTCTGTTTTTCTTTTGTTTGTTTAACTTTTTTGTACTGTGTGGTAATTCCAGTCAATCACATGAAATACCATTTAGAAGGCAATAAAATACCATGTAACAGCAAGATAAATGAAGATGCTGTTATGAACAATAACATACTATAAACACAATTTAACAGCTTTATTTGGCGAAATCAGTTGCAAATTAGGTTTCTGTGTACTTGATTGTCACATCTATCTGAATGGTTCTGCTTAAATAGCAAGTGGAACGTGAGGAAGACTGACTCATACAAGGACATGAATATGGGTTTAAATGTAATCAAAATGTAACTCACAGCAGAATAATAGATCACATTCTTTCTTGTTAATACCAGCTTTACTCAAACAAGCTAAACATTTGCCACCATGGTTGTAGGTAAAGCTCACTGTGCCTTTGTTGGATTTGTCTTTGTATGTTTTCCTTCCATTCACAATATTCCCCTCACCAAGCTCACCCACTGTACTTTGAAAGGACACATGAGAACTCATACTTGAGAAAGGCCCTTTACGGGCACGGTGGCACAGTTGGTAGTGCTGTCGCCTCACAGCTAGAAGGTCCTGGGTTCGATTCCCGCTCGGGGCGCTGTGGGTGCTGGCGGCGTGTTTCCTCCTCCGCGTCATCAGTGCCCATACCCGAAGGCGGGGTTGGCGAAAGGGCCTTTCTGTGTGGAGTTTGCATGTTCTCCCCGTGTCCCCTAGGGTAGATACCCTCACAAAAACATGCAGTAATCCTGGTCTCTAAACTGCCTCCCCCTGGCCAGCCGGGGCGCCTGATGGAGGGGAAAGGAACTGGTTGGAATAACGTGTTCCTTCCACGCGCTACGTCCAACCAGGGAAACTCCCCCCTGTCAGGTGCAACTTGGACACTCAAGCATGAAGGAAGCATGAGTTAAGTCCGTTGCTCTCCCCAGTTTGGCGGAGGGTGTGTAGAGCCCAGGATCACATTAGATGATTGACACAGGGGTGAAAAATGGGTTACAAAATCGTGGGATAAAAAATATATATTAAAAAAAAAGAGAAAAGCCCTTTACTTGTAAAGTTTGTGCATGGTGAAATGGGTAATCTGGAAAAACACATGGGAACTCAAAGGAGAAAATCCCTTTACTCGTACAGTTTTTGGTAAAGCATTTGGTACATATTTTACAAATTGCACCATTTAAATCCCATATATATGTAGGGAAAGTATCTGAAAGAAATAATCACAGTTCTAAATCTGACAAGTAAATTAAATACTTTGTGGTACTTTAGTGAGCTAAATAAAGTGTATGGTGCATTTATGTGTGTCACGGCAGAGAGTTCCGCTGCGTTGCACTCACTCAAAGAAGTGACCCTCTTTGGTCTGAGACTGTCTGTTTAGATGAGAGTTGCGACAACTTCAATAAAGTTCACTTTATTCCTGCATATAGGCCCTCATTTATCAATCGAGTGTAAAATCTGCCACAGATTTGAGTGCAGGTTTCGTAGTACACCCACGTCGCCACGGCATTTATAAAGTGATCGCAAACAGCTGATCCTTCCTTAATTTCGTTCCGACGTTAATAATTGTGACGGATGAAATCAAGCCTCGCCCTCGTTTTTGCAACGTGAACGTTCTGCAATACGACCAAACAACGCATGGTAACCTATAGTTACACAATGGAAAAAGCGAATAAAAAAGTTTCCCCTTGCTGCCCGCCTCACCTCTCATACACAAACACACACACACACAGGCGCACGCCTAAATTATCAAAGGCTTCATTCATTTAATATACAACAAAATATATTAGTGAACAAAAACCTGAACCTGTGAACCATATGAATTAAATAACAATTAAATAGGCGCGCACACACGCTGCTGTTTTAGGTGCATCTCCTCCCTCCTGTCCTGTCTGTCTCTAAACCGTGACCATGCACGTTTATGACAATCTATTTAGATTGCCTCGCGAGTCGCTGCAGTGGCTGGGCAGTGTCAATTATATGAATGTGCTGCCTAAACCTGCAGCCTCATGTACATGGAACTGGTCTGGCACTGGTGGGCTGGCTGGGTTAGCCTATCCCCTCGACTCCCTCTGCACTTGCGCTGGCTGGCACGCCGGCACGGCACATTTGGCATCCGAGTGACGCGTCGGGTTTATCCTTAATTAAAAGGACGAGACGTAACGCGAGAAAGACATGGCTGTAGATTGCAGTAGCCATACCCGTTGGTGTTGGTTGGTAGACTTGACTATAGCTGCATAGCCTCGGTCCCAGGCTTACTTATCTGCGAAAAGAAGAGCTATAGCTGCAGCTATGCAAATGCCTCTCGGAAGTTAACTATTGTAGGAGGGGGGGGGGGGGGGGGGGGGGGGGTGGTTACCGGTATGCGCTCATGCAAAACACTGTTTAAATGGCTTATATGACTTGCAACATTGTTTTTAATTGCGCAATTTTAATTGCTTGCACACTTGGAAATATCCTACCAATTTCATATGACATGCCTTTACAAAATATTTTGTTTTCACATGTATTATTAGTTTTATACATTTTAGGAGTGAAAACATATATTTAGATGCCTGTGACAGCCTCTCAGCTGGTCAAACAATGCTGCTCCGCTGTTCTACGACAGAAAAACAGGTGAGGACAAAGCGTACGACAGCTCCCGACCAGACGTGACTTTTTGTCCTACTCAAGTTCAATTTCAAGCTTTGGCGGAAATGGTAAATGCCGAAAATTTCGGTAATTTCGGCGTGCACCCATATTTTGGCGTAGGCCTACGCAAGGTTGATAAATGAGGGCCATAGTATTCATGGGGCTGCGTGGGTCATTTGCCGCACTGTTGTCTACGCTCTCTCTCTGAAGAGCTCTGGTCTGAGGTTCAGTGCTGCCTGTCTCGCTCGGCAAGATGTTGAACCCCGAACCTCAAATGACGTCACATTGTAGGCTCTACAGAGCCAAATGACGTCACATTGTAGGCTCTACAGAGCCAAATGACGTCACATTGTAGGCTCTGCAGAGGTAAATGACGTCACATTGTAGGCTCTGCAGAGGTAAATGACGTCACATTGTAGGCTCTGCAGAGGTAAATGACGTCACATTGTAGGCTCTACAGAGCCAAATGACGTCACATTGTAGGCTCTACAGAGCCAAATGACGTCACATTGTAGGCTCTGCAGAGGTAAATGACGTCACATTGTAGGCTATACAGAGCCGAAGCCACTTTTATTGGGCTCTAAAATAGGAGTATGAATCGACCCTTGGCAGATCACTCCAATGGAGGTACGTAATGACTCAGATTGCCATTTCAATGGCTTAGCCGATGCATCGGTTTCTTCAACAACAGGGACGTGCACACATAGACATCAAAGGGGGCTTCAGCCCCTGCTCTTTTTCGTTCTGTCTTCTGAATACTGTTCAGGATCATTGAAATATAGCAAACAGAATAACTATGTGTTTGTTTTATACAGTAGGTGTTTGGGGGGGGGGGGGGGGGAGTATTAATACTTAAAGGGAACTAAGCTTAAGCTTAATAAAGCCTTAATTATGTGTATGAATTTGTGAAACTCAATTAAAACTAAGCCTTTACCAAACATGAAAAACCAAACTAAACTAAACTGCCATAAAAATGAATCAAAGCTAAAGAAAAAACAAAACAACCTTTGAAGAAAACAGGACTGTGATGATGCAACGTAATAATGGATGGGTCAGGGTGAGAAGCTAACGGAACAGACATGGTAGCCTATAGACCAGTGGTTTTCAACCAGTGGTCCTTGAAAGGCTTCCAGGTGGTCCCCAGCTAAGTGATGGAGTTGGTAACCAAATGGACCCTTATTAGATCTCTAACTCTTGA
Organism: Protomyctophum parallelum; assembly: GCF_964188405.1. NCBI lineage: Eukaryota > Metazoa > Chordata > Actinopteri > Myctophiformes > Myctophidae > Protomyctophum > Protomyctophum parallelum. Next base: position 38,146,116 of record NC_139713.1, read on the forward strand.
GAGCGTCAATTCTTTAAGGGACATGTCCTGTGATCTACCTGTACAGCCTTTGTGGTCTACTGGTAGATGGAAATCTACCTTTTGGCCACCCTGGATGAGAGTGACTTCTCTGGATGAGAGTATATTCTTCTCTTGTATTGATTATCTATATTGTGGTGGAGATATGCACACACAGGACAGTTGATTATGACATGTATAATTAACTGCGTTCTTGCCCATGTTTAATATGGTTGTTCCTCTTACCATAGGCAGTATTTTCCTTTAATGCAATGCATAGTGTGTTACCTTTAAGAGTGAAGAAACACACCTCCAAGGTGTTGACGTATTTACCTATGCGACAAGTTTTGTGTTGTTCATTCTCTCTCTGATTAAACGGAGTGCCACCATCGTTGGCTTTTCCAAGAGGAATAAATCTCCTTCTTTTCTCTGCCTTCACCGGCACTCACTTATTAGCACTTTGAGATTTATACAAACTTGAAGTGCATTATATATAAAATCCATTATTATAATTATCATTATTACATGATTACTATAAACCATGGGTCTGTGACGTGGGAGTACTGTGTAAAACGTCACAGCGGCGGATGAGGCGGTATCACTGTGGCTACGTGAACTGGCAGAGTTGGGTGACTTCCTCATCAGAGGAGGAGGAGAAACTGATCATTTTCATGTCTAAATAAGGCCAGTTTGTTGTGTTTCCTCCTCCTGACACATAGCAGCAGGTTGTCATTGTTACAGAGACGTGCTGTGGGCCTGGGTGTGAGAGACGTGAAGTTCATTCTTATCTCATCTGAGTTCCCCTTAAAAAATGCTGCAGCGAGAAGGTTTTATCTCATGCAAGTCACCGTCATCACGTGACTACGTGTATACTGTCCTCAATAATGACATTTGTCTTCTAATGAACTGAAAAATCATATACTGAAAAATCATATACTGGACACGCATGTCCTCCCAGTTCAGCCTTTTAATACCAGACATAATGTATACATAATAGACATTGCCATGCTTAATTTTATGAGCACTGTTTCAGTTCATTTAGAAAATTGAATGAATTGAATGAATTCTGGTTTCATTAGAAACCAGAATTGTTAAATAAAGAGTTGAATAATGCTTTTGTAAAGTAATTTTTTATTAAAAGCTTTCATAAAAAACAGGGTTAAAATACAGCTATATAATATTGCACTACTACTTTCTCTCTACAGCGGCTAGACCAAAATCAGCTTATCAAAAATAGCAGCTCTAGAAACTCATTACCTTGTGATGCGTTGTGAACTTGTAGATTTGCTATTTTCTATTAATTCACCTATTATGACTTTGACCTATTATGACTAGAAGAATAATAATGAATAATTAATGCAAGGTTCATGTGGTTAACCCATTTAGACCTGAGTAAAAAGCATTCACTTTGAAAGAATATATATTCAAAGATGTGTGCCACATTTTTCAAAAATAGCAAGCATGAGCTTTTAGAGCTGCTATTTTTCAATAGCTAAATTATAACATAATGTTTAAAACACCAAAAGGGGTTCCCGCCAAAAATGGGTTAAAGACTAACAATACGAATATAAGAATATCAAAAAGACATGATATGAGCAAACAAGCAAAAACAAATGACATATATAACAAAATAGAATGACATAATTTAGCTTCACCATCAGAACGTATTGGGTCATCTACTCTTTTCATCTACTCTTTTCATTTAATGAAGGGGACGCCTGGCTTTTTGGCCAGACCAATCTGCCGAAGGCAAAACTTTGTTTTTGCCACCTACAGATTTGCGTCTTGAGAAAAGACTCTACCCTTGAATTGCTCCCGATGTGCAGGTTGGTGCCTTGCATGGTTTCCTCCGGCATCGATGTGTGAATGGGTGAATGTAATGCACAATCTCTGTAAAGCGCCTTGGATAAAGGCCCTATATAAATACAAATTTACCATTTGTAGATAATCTATTTTAACATGTTTTTAAAATGATAATACAAAAATAATAAAAATAAAACGTTTAGGACATGAAAGATTTCCAACCCAACATATCCTGCATGATCCTGCCCTCAGGGCTCTATTCTACAAGCTCACAATGCATCGTGGTGTGACACGCTGTGGGCTTGTAGATCTGCTATTTTCGCAGAATGTTCGTCCCCAGAATAGGGTCAAGTTGTGAAAGCCAAATTAATAACATGCTAAAGCATCATACTGTAGTTGTTGGTTTGTGTTAAAGTGATTATAGGTACAACATGTAGTACTTCGAGATATATATATATATTTTTTTTTAGTTTTTATCATTTTCACTACTAATTACTGGTGTAGCAGAAGAACACTGAACTGCAGTTTCATCAATGAAGTGAAAACAAACATCACTTAGGGCCGATTCATACTCCTATTTTAGAGCCGAATAAAAGTCGGTTCGGCGCTGTAGAGCCTACAATTTGACGTCATTTGAGGTTCGGGGGGGCGGGTACCGTCCTAAAGTCGGCTCTTCGGTGCTACTGAAAATTTCTGACGAGCCAAAATCATTTCGGCACTACAGCGCCGAAACAGCGGTAAAATAGGAGTATGAATCGGCCCTAAGTCTCACAGATTGAGGCCCCTGTTTCTGAACATACACCATTAACCCATGTTCCAGGGTCAGTCTGGTGTCTGTAGGCTGCACAGTTCTTGTCTCCATCATTACGAGGCCATCCACTGCCCCAGTACCTGCACAATAAACAATGTATTTATTTAACAACATCCAGTCTGTCACTCAAATAAAGTGACTTTGATAGACTTTGATTACAATGAAAACATTTCAAATGTCTCACTCTGTTGTCAGTGGTGTTCCATCCACCCACGTCCAGCTGCCCTGAGTCCTAGTCAGACCAATCCATGAAGTCCCCCCAGGGTTCAACCCTCTGATGAATACCTGATTATTTGCACATGATTGAATCATCATTCATTATTTTCAATACACTTCACTATAATGATCGGCGCACGCACGCACGCACGCACACACACACACACACACACACACACACACACACACACACACCCACACACACACACACACACACACACACACACACACACACACACACACACACACACACACACACACACACACACACACTAACCTGTTCTTCTCTACTGTTAATGACCACCAGATCAGCTCCTTGACTCTGACACTCGTCTCTACTTTGCTGCCATGTTTTCCCTCCAGTAGTTCTGTAGTAACAGCTGCATCCAAACTTCTTCCATCCACTGGGACACGACTTGTCTACAAACATCAAACAGGAGATTTACTTTAGTACATTTTCAATGTACTGAAAATCTATTATAACACACATAACACATAATAATAATAGTAGTCAGAGATGTAGTGGAGTGGAGGGTAAAACTATTCATCTACTTTATCAATGGTGTTTTCTACTCCATACATTTACTCAAGTAAACATTCCTGTTATTTGTTTACTTCGGATAAGTATTTCAAGTTTGCGATGGGCCTACTTCATACTTCTACACTTCACTACTTCTCAGAGGCAAATATTGTAGTTAGTTTTGACTCCACTACATTTATGTATTTATTTTATTTATACCATTTTAATTTATTTTGTATCTCTCACCTGCTATCTGTGTTTTCAGCTGGTTTACTTCAAGTTGAAGCAGGTCCTTCTCCTGGTTCAGGTTGTCGTTGAGGATATTTATCTGGGTATAATTCAGGGTCAGGGTATCGTAGTTGGACTTTAGCGTGTTATAATGATGCACCAGGGTGTCGTTGGTCATGCTGTTACTGGGTGAACGATCTGCAAGGACAGAAATGGATGATAAAGACAGTTATTGCTACTGTTCATGATGAGGTTAAGCATCTGTGGAAATTTGTTGTTATTATTTACGTGCATTAAATTGTCAACACTAGGCCTACTTTATTCATCATTGTTGGGAATTGATTACATGAAACAGTCACCCGTGCGCCCAGTCCCAATGTTTGTATAAACAAATAATTGGTCTATAATACACACAAAAAGAAACTTAAATTAAAAAGAAAAACTAAAAATGTTACAAGTTCTGGGTTAATACTGTGGTGGAATACTTGTCGCATCTACAAAAATGTCAGGCAACAAACTCCCTGAGTGAGTAATGTGGTAGTTTAGTGACATGTAATACTCACAGTGCACAGCCTGGGCTATGGTCACACCCATCAGTATAAGACACAGCATCCCCAGACATCCAGCAACCACTCGGAGAGGCCTTCTCCCTGTTTTAGAGCGCTGTCCTGAGACAGAAAGTACAGCTATAGCTGTGCAGAGAGAGAGAGAGAGAGAGAGACTGAATTAGAGTTTGAAAGCTCTGCTATAACTGAACAACATATGTCTAAACCAGGGGTTCTCAACCCATGGGTCGCAAGACAGCATTTCCGGGGGTCCACCGGCCAAAAACATTGAGAACCCCCGTTCTAAATCATCATTATAGTGAAGTATATGCACTTGTTACGTTTTGTGCTGTAAGAAATTCTGAATCAAATCTGAAAAATCTTTCATTGAAGGACAGACAATTGCTACATGTATTGTAAAAAGAACCACCGCTCATCCGCTGACAAAACTTAAGTGAGGTGCTGGAGAGACAAAGGGAACATGAGAAAAATAAAGGGAAGCTCTGCACACTCAGATCTGTGCACAATCAATGTATTTAATAAATACATTGATTTTTGCACAATCAATGTATTTAATAAATACATTGATTGTGCACAGATCTGAGTGTGCACTGTGCGGAGCTTCCCTTTATATGTTTTTACATTTTAAACATTGAAATCACATTGACAACGATCAAAACTCACCCTGAGCCTGTCTTCCTGCTGTGTTGTCCCTCACCATCATGTCCCCCTGTGGTCCAGGGACGAAGTCGTCCACACTCTGGTAGATGTCCACCACCATCTTTACTCTGTCCTCAGCAAGGTCCCCTCTCTGTCCTCTGTCTCTATCTCTCTTTCTCACCTTCTTTGTCATTGTCTGGCTCGGCATAAATATGATCTGTAGACATCTTGAAAAGTAACTGCTGTTGATTACAGATAATAACTATGTTGTATTTGGCGCTCCTGTATGTGTCATTGTCATATCAAAATCATTGCATGAACTATATAACCATAATTATACTGCCTTAGCAAAATGTGACCATGTCAGCCTGTGGCTGGTTTGGCACAATGCTTCAGCGTTAAGGATGTACAAAACCTAAATTCTCAAACAACGTGTGTGCGTGCAAGCACGCACGCACACACACACACACACACACACACACACACACACACACACACACACACACACACACACACACTAAACGTATGATGACATATTGACCACCATGCAGAGCACAGTGACGACAGTAGACAAAATTAGGACGTTTGAAAACTATATACAAACACACTTTTCAGCAAATTACACGAAATGTATACCTTCACCATCACAACCTGTGTTAGGTCATTTAAATGTTTGACCTAATGTGAGTCCAGAGCACAGTTTCAGTAGTAAAAATAAAACTTTTTTTCAATAAATTTGAATGATTGATGAGGTCACATGTTATTATAAATAAATACATACAATAAATGCTATCCTCTATGAATACATCTGAATAGATTAAACAAATAGGGGTGACTTGACACATCAAGCACATAATAGTGTGTCTCGTAAATCAACATTTTGATGTAGCTTAGTGATGTGACAACATGTAGCCTACATTAAAATAATAAAAAAAGACAAACCACATTTTAACATAAGGGGAAGAGATAAAGTGTTAGTCATAGTCCCCCCCCCATCCCCCAAACACACACACTCACAAAAACACGCATGCACTCACAGAAACTTGCACGCACACACACACACACACACACACACACACACACACACACACACGCATTGCAATGTAAAGGCGCCACAGCCAGAGCCAACCTACATGACGCATGCACGTTGAGTGACAGTGCACACACTCTAGTTCTGCAGTCTACTTGCATTCAGAGCAACCAAACACTCCGCATAATGTTCTTAACTGAGAAGATATCAGCTCTTATTAAAGTATTAGGTTTTATCAGCCAAATTAAGGCATATTAAGGTACATTGTGATGGGCGAAACATCCCATGTGGCTACAAGTTCTGACTGACTTGAATGAGCCCATGTGGAGCTTTAGCCTTTACTGAATGCTTTTCCTCTTCATAAAAGGTGACTGTCTGTATGTGGGCCCTTTTTAGGTTCAGCCACAGACATTCAGGGTCAGGCAATTGGACAGTGGGTGTTCAGAGATAGAGCTCAGATCAGATGTTATGTTAGGTCATCATTCAACAACATGACACCCATCTTAAGTATTGTTTAAAATTGGGCCTAACTGTGAGCAGCAATATGACTGATCTGTAGCCTACAGCACTTAATTGTTGTTGTAAATAATTATTTACTAAGTAGCCTAGGTCAGTCAGACTCGTTTATTGTCCCCGTCAGCTGAGAACGAGGGTGTCTATCCTTTGCACTAGACCCCTGTCTGGGAGATGGAACGATGTATGAGTATGAGCACCACATATAGTACCTCCCAGCTCTTACTGCACGCACATCTTAGGTCAGATTCTCACCTAATACTTCGGTAGACTCAGATCCGTATGGGCCGGGTAATTGGGATTCTTGCATATTTAATTGGCTGCGGTTTGCCTTCACACTGTCATTCGCAGCAATTGGAAACGCAGCAGGGGGGACCTTTATCAATGTGTTCCATTCATAAACTATAGCCTACACAGTGGAATCTATGGTGATAAAATTACACTCATAACGTGCATGTGTCGTGCCGTCTGGGACCCCCCCCCCTCTCTCTCTCTCTACGCATGCAGCCGCCACACACTGTTCTTTTGGGCATGCAGCACAGCGCTGCATGAGCGCACTGATATAACTCCCCAGTCTGCACACAGTGACAGCACTCCATGTTTACGGCATGCACAGACAGACAGACAGACAGAATATTATGTAGGCTATAATACACTGCAGTGTTTTTATGTGTTTTCTTAAGCAATTGATTAATGTACACGTCCTCATTTCGATCAGGGCTTCAGTCTCCTTATTCGACCACGTCTATCCACAGTAACGGGACATCTTTGCGCTGCGTAAAATATGCCTTCTCCGTCTCCAACTGTGTTCAGCTCCTCACCCGCCACATTATGTTTGCTTCATTTCCTTTATTTACTGCGGATTGCATTCACACCTGCACCGAATCGTAGTCAAGTGCGATTCAGGCCCAGGCCGTAGCGTAACGGTCTGGGCACCGGACTGGTAATCCAGTCGCAGTGTGCCGCGGGTTTGACTCCCGGACCCGACACGGCCTTTACTGCATGTCATCCCCCCATCTCTCTCCCGTTTCCTGTCAGCCTACTGTCTGTCCCTTCAAAAATCAATAAAAGGCGTAAGCCGCAAAAAAAAATCTTAAAAAAAAAAAAAAAAAAGTGCGATTCGAAGCGAAGCGAAACCCACGTTTTTGGGCGGAGTAAAATGCGGTTATTTGCTGCGCATTAGGATTTGAATGAGCCTTCACACCTGCCAAACGAAGCGCACTTTCTGACAATGCGCAGCAGGATTCGTTTTAATCGCAGCAAAGCTCTCTGGTATGAATGTGACCTTAGATACCCAAGCCGTGCTATTCATACGCTGAGTTGCCGTTGCTCGGGACCAATTAAACCCAGACAAGGTTCTGACCAGATGTCCCTCTTTGCATGGGACAGTCCCTCATTTCCAAGACTTTTCGGTGCCGTGTCATTAGTCAGAAGGTTCATTGTTCCGAAATTACTATTATGCATGTAATGTGCATGTCATCACCTGTACATCAGATTAGAGGAATTTTCTAAATATGGATAAAACAAAAAAAAGAATTCCCAAGGGAAGACGTCTTGTCGTCCGTGGCATCCGGTACATAATTGGCAATTAGATGTCTTGACGTTTATGGCTCTTAAACTGTTTTAATGAGCACCAGTATATGACTATTAGTACCTGTAGCTAAACCTAGTGATAGTTAATGTTACCCAGAGAAATATGACATTTGGTCACTTTCTGACCATGTCCTTGTTGTCCATAGTGACATCAGATGAGTCTTTGAAAGGCCTTTCTTAGTGTATATGGTTCAGTGCTGATACAGTAGTTACTCCAAGCTGGAGAAACAAATCAAAAACTAACCCTTTGAATCATGTAAACATTGCAATGGACAGATGGACCAGGTTAAAATATGGTTAACTAGCTTGTGCTGCACACCTGCTGCTCATTCCTGATTGCAAATGTTGCCCCGCCCATCACCCCTATATCACTCCGTCAATGCAGCACAGAACAGCATGACTCCTGTTACACTCATGCAATTTGAGGTTTAGTGGTTTTTAGTTGGGGAGAGTGGTTAGAATGGTCCTATGTGGGACTTGCCTAGCTCCTCTCCTTAACTTTCTTTTTCAGTTTGGCTGATATATCCAATAACCAATATGTCACTTTTGGTTATTTTTCTTTCTTGATTGACTCCTGAGTTTAATTCTACTTTAAAATTAGTCATTCTGTCCTCATCCACTTATTCTGGGTGCCTGCCATGCAATGGCAGAAACACAGGTTGAAATCCGCAACACATACTTAATCGCAACAATAATAATAATCAAGACACGAAACTTTGACGTCTATGGCCGGCCGCACGGTTTACCAAAGCCCCACAATATATACATTGAAACGTGCGGCTCGGCCGGGAATGGTGTGCTTGTGCTTTTCTTTCCGTTTCGGGTTACCGTGCCGACGTAATTCGCAATAAACGACGCGAAAAATGCCCCATGCAAAGTCAATGGGGAAACGCGGGGAAAAACAGAAAACGACACGTTACTTTGGAGCCACATTACTCTGGCATACTGTTACGTAGAAACACGATTTAAACATCAAACAGCACACGAGGCCATCGACTTTGTTGTGGTTCAGACGGAATTTGAATACGTTGCACGGTTTGCCCGCTATGTTTGCCCCCATGTTTTTTGAAATTTTGAATTTTTTTCAAATCCTCAAAAATGATGAAAAACGGCGTGCTATAGTATGCCGAACAGTAGGGGCTATAGCCCATGTTCAAAAATGATGAAAAACGAGGTAAAAAAAAAAGAACAAAGATTCAAAAAACGATGGGCTATAACCCATGTTTTTTGAAATTTTGATTTTTTTTCAAATCCTCAAAAATGATGAAAAACGGCGTGCTATAGTATGCCGAACGGTAGGGGCTATAGCCCCATGTTCAAAAATGATGAAAAACGAGGCTAAAAAAAAAAATCAAATTTTCAAAAAACGATGGGCTATAACCCATGTTTTTTGAAATTTTGAATTTTTTTCAAATCCTCAAAAATGATGAAAAACGGCGTGCTATAGTATGCCGAACAGTAGGGGCTATAGCCCATGTTCAAAAATGATGAAAAACGAGGTAAAAAAAAAAAACAAAGACTCAAAAAACGATGGGCTATAACCCATGTTTTTTGAAATTTTGATTTTCTTTTCAAATCCTCAAAAATGATGAAAAACGGCGTGCTATAGTATGCCGAACGGTAGGGGCTATAGCCCATGTTCAAAAATGATGAAAAACAAGGCTAAAAAAAAAAATCTAAATTTCAAAAAACGATGGGCTATAACCCATTTTTTTGAAATTTTGTTTTTTTTTCAAATCCTCAAAAATGATGAAAAACGGCGTGCTATAGTATGCCGAACGGTAGGGGCTATAGCCCCATGTTCAAAAATGATGAAAAACGAGGCTAAAAAAAAAATCTAAATTTCAAAAAACGATGGGCTATAACTATAAATTTAGATTTTTTTTTCAAATCCTCAAAAATGATGAAAAACGGCGTGCTATAGTATGCCGAACAGTAGGGGCTATAGCCCATGTTCAAAAATGATGAAAAACGAGAGAAAAAAAAAAAAAAAAAGACTCAAAAAACGATGGGCTATAACCCATGTTTTTTGAAATTTTGATTTTTTTTCAAATCCTCAAAAATTATGAAAAACGGCGTGCTATAGTATGCCGAACGGTAGGGGCTATAGCCCATGTTCAAAAATGTTGAAAAACAAGGTTAAATTCTTTTTTCAAAATTTCAAAAAACGATGGGCTATAACCCATGTTTTTTTAAATTTTGTGGAGGAATTGCGGAGTATTGCGGAGGAATTGCGGAGTATTGCGGAGGAATTGCGGAGTGTTGCGGAGGAACTGCGGAGTATTGCGGAGGAATTGCGGAGTGTTGCTCGTTTGTGATCTGTTCTTTCAAAAAATGATGAAAAACGGCGTGCTATAGTATGCCGAACGGTAGGGGCTATAGCCCATGTTCAAATATGATGAAAAACGAGGCTAAATTCTTTTTTCAAAATTTCAAAAAACGATGGGCTATAACCCATCGTTTTTTGAAATGTTGAATTTTTTTCAAATCCTCAAAAATGATGAAAAACGGCGTGCTATAGTATGCCGAACGGTAGGGGCTATAGCCCATGTTCAAAAATGATGAAAAACAAGGCTAAAAAAAAAAAAAAAAAATTCAAAAAACGATGGGCTATAACCCATGTTTTTTGAAATTTTGAATTTTTTTCAAATCCTCAAAAATGATGAAAAACGGCGTGCTATAGTATGCCGAACGGTAGGGGCTATAGCCCATGTTCAAAAATGATGAAAAACGAGGTTAAAAAAAAAACAAAGATTCAAAAAACGATGGGCTATAACCCATGTTTTTTTAAAAATTTTTTTTTTTTTCAAATCCTCAAAAATGATGAAAAACGGCGTGCTATAGTATGCCGAAATGATGAAAAACGAGGCTAAAAAAAAAAATCAAAATTTCAAAAAACGATGGGCTATAACCCATGTTTTTTGAAATTTTGATTTTTTTTTCAAATCCTCAAAAATGATGAAAAACGGCGTGCTATAGTATGCCGAACAGTAGGGGCTATAGCCCATGTTCAAAAATGATGAAAAACGAGGTTAAAAAAAAAACAAAGACTCAAAAAACGATGGGCTATAACCCATGTTTTTTGAAATTTTGATTTTTTTTTTAAATCCTCAAAAATGATGAAAAACGGCGTGCTATAGTATGCCGAACGGTAGGGGCTATAGCCCATGTTCAAAAATGATGAAAAACAAGGTTAAATTCTTTTTTCAAAATTTCAAAAAACGATGGGCTATAACCCATGTTTTTTTAAATTTTGTGGAGGAATTGCGGAGTATTGCGGAGGAATTGCGGAGTGTTGCGGAGGAACTGCGGAGTATTGCGGAGGAATTGCGGAGTGTTGCTCGTTTGTGATCTGTTCTTTCAAAAAATGATGAAAAACGGTGTGCTATAGTATGCCGAACGGTAGGGGCTATAGCCCATGTTCAAATATGATGAAAAACGAGGTTAAAAAAAAAACAAAGATTCAAAAAACGATGGGCTATAACCCATGTTTTTTTAAAAAATTTTTTTTTTTTCAAATCCTCAAAAATGATGAAAAACGGCGTGCTATAGTATGCCGAAATGATGAAAAACGAGGCTAAAAAAAAAAATCAAAATTTCAAAAAACGATGGGCTATAACCCATGTTTTTTGAAATTTTGATTTTTTTTTCAAATCCTCAAAAATGATGAAAAACGGCGTGCTATAGTATGCCGAACAGTAGGGGCTATAGCCCATGTTCAAAAATGATGAAAAACGAGGTTAAAAAAAAAACAAAGACTCAAAAAACGATGGGCTATAACCCATGTTTTTTGAAATTTTGATTTTTTTTTAAAATCCTCAAAAATGATGAAAAACGGCGTGCTATAGTATGCCGAACGGTAGGGGCTATAGCCCATGTTCAAAAATGATGAAAAACAAGGTTAAATTCTTTTTTCAAAATTTCAAAAAACGATGGGCTATAACCCATGTTTTTTTAAATTTTGTGGAGGAATTGCGGAGTATTGCGGAGGAATTGCGGAGTGTTGCGGAGGAACTGCGGAGTATTGCGGAGGAATTGCGGAGTGTTGCTCGTTTGTGATCTGTTCTTTCAAAAAATGATGAAAAACGGTGTGCTATAGTATGCCGAACGGTAGGGGCTATAGCCCATGTTCAAAAATGATGAAAAACGAGGTTAAAAAAAAAACAAAGATTCAAAAAACGATGGGCTATAACCCATGTTTTTTGAAATTTTGAATTTTTTTCAAATCCTCAAAAATGATGAAAAACGGCGTGCTATAGTATGCCGAACGGTAGGGGCTATAGCCCATGTTCAAAAATGATGAAAAACGAGGTTAAAAAAAAAACAAAGATTCAAAAAACGATGGGCTATAACCCATGTTTTTTTTAATTTTTTTTTTTTTTTCAAATCCTCAAAAATGATGAAAAACGGCGTGCTATAGTATGCCGAAATGATGAAAAACGAGGCTAAAAAAAAAAATCAAAATTTCAAAAAACGATGGGCTATAACCCATGTTTTTTGAAATTTTGATTTTTTTTTCAAATCCTCAAAAATGATGAAAAACGGCGTGCTATAGTATGCCGAAATGATGAAAAACGAGGCTAAAAAAAAAAATCAAAATTTCAAAAAACGATGGGCTATAACCCATGTTTTTTGAAATTTTGATTTTTTTTTCAAATCCTCAAAAATGATGAAAAACGGCGTGCTATAGTATGCCGAACAGTAGGGGCTATAGCCCATGTTCAAAAATGATGAAAAACGAGGTTAAAAAAAAAACAAAGACTCAAAAAACGATGGGCTATAACCCATGTTTTTTGAAATTTTGATTTTTTTTTAAAATCCTCAAAAATGATGAAAAACGGCGTGCTATAGTATGCCGAACGGTAGGGGCTATAGCCCATGTTCAAAAATGATGAAAAACAAGGTTAAATTCTTTTTTCAAAATTTCAAAAAACGATGGGCTATAACCCATGTTTTTTTAAATTTTGTGGAGGAATTGCGGAGTATTGCGGAGGAATTGCGGAGTGTTGCGGAGGAACTGCGGAGTATTGCGGAGGAATTGCGGAGTGTTGCTCGTTTGTGATCTGTTCTTTCAAAAAATGATGAAAAACGGTGTGCTATAGTATGCCGAACGGTAGGGGCTATAGCCCATGTTCAAAAATGATGAAAAACGAGGTTAAAAAAAAAACAAAGATTCAAAAAACGATGGGCTATAACCCATGTTTTTTGAAATTTTGAATTTTTTTCAAATCCTCAAAAATGATGAAAAACGGCGTGCTATAGTATGCCGAACGGTAGGGGCTATAGCCCATGTTCAAAAATGATGAAAAACGAGGTTAAAAAAAAAACAAAGATTCAAAAAACGATGGGCTATAACCCATGTTTTTTTTAATTTTTTTTTTTTTTTCAAATCCTCAAAAATGATGAAAAACGGCGTGCTATAGTATGCCGAAATGATGAAAAACGAGGCTAAAAAAAAAAATCAAAATTTCAAAAAACGATGGGCTATAACCCATGTTTTTTGAAATTTTGATTTTTTTTTCAAATCCTCAAAAATGATGAAAAACGGCGTGCTATAGTATGCCGAACAGTAGGGGCTATAGCCCATGTTCAAAAATGATGAAAAACGAGGTTAAAAAAAAAACAAAGACTCAAAAAACGATGGGCTATAACCCATGTTTTTTGAAATTTTGATTTTTTTTTTAAATCCTCAAAAATGATGAAAAACGGCGTGCTATAGTATGCCGAACGGTAGGGGCTATAGCCCATGTTCAAAAATGATGAAAAACAAGGTTAAATTCTTTTTTCAAAATTTCAAAAAACGATGGGCTATAACCCATGTTTTTTTAAATTTTGTGGAGGAATTGCGGAGTATTGCGGAGGAATTGCGGAGTGTTGCGGAGGAACTGCGGAGTATTGCGGAGGAATTGCGGAGTGTTGCTCGTTTGTGATCTGTTCTTTCAAAAAATGATGAAAAACGGTGTGCTATAGTATGCCGAACGGTAGGGGCTATAGCCCATGTTCAAATATGATGAAAAACGAGGTTAAAAAAAAAACAAAGATTCAAAAAACGATGGGCTATAACCCATGTTTTTTTAAATTTTTTTTTTTTTTTCAAATCCTCAAAAATGATGAAAAACGGCGTGCTATAGTATGCCGAAATGATGAAAAACGAGGCTAAAAAAAAAAATCAAAATTTCAAAAAACGATGGGCTATAACCCATGTTTTTTGAAATTTTGATTTTTTTTTCAAATCCTCAAAAATGATGAAAAACGGCGTGCTATAGTATGCCGAACAGTAGGGGCTATAGCCCATGTTCAAAAATGATGAAAAACGAGGTTAAAAAAAAAACAAAGACTCAAAAAACGATGGGCTATAACCCATGTTTTTTGAAATTTTGATTTTTTTTTAAAATCCTCAAAAATGATGAAAAACGGCGTGCTATAGTATGCCGAACGGTAGGGGCTATAGCCCATGTTCAAAAATGATGAAAAACAAGGTTAAATTCTTTTTTCAAAATTTCAAAAAACGATGGGCTATAACCCATGTTTTTTTAAATTTTGTGGAGGAATTGCGGAGTATTGCGGAGGAATTGCGGAGTGTTGCGGAGGAACTGCGGAGTATTGCGGAGGAATTGCGGAGTGTTGCTCGTTTGTGATCTGTTCTTTCAAAAAATGATGAAAAACGGTGTGCTATAGTATGCCGAACGGTAGGGGCTATAGCCCATGTTCAAATATGATGAAAAACGAGGCTAAATTCTTTTTTCAAAATTTCAAAAAACGATGGGCTATAACCCATCGTTTTTTGAAATTTTGAATTTTTTTCAAATCCTCAAAAATGATGAAAAACGGCGTGCTATAGTATGCTGAACGGTAGGGGCTATAGCCCATGTTCAAAAATGATGAAAAACAAAGTAAAAAAAAAAATCAAAATTTCAAAAAATGATGGGCTATAACCCATGTTTTTTGAAATTTTGATTTTTTTTCAAATCCTCAAAAATGATGAAAAACGGCGTGCTATAGTATGCCGAACGGTAGGGGCTATAGCCCATGTTCAAATCAGGGGGGCAGTCAGCCAGATATTTCGTGAAGCCTCATTTGAAATCGGTAGTTCATATAATGGCCTGTTGTGGCGCTGGACCGGACCCAAAAAGCCCCATAGCTCCATAGAGGCCCATGTATTTTGGCCCAACTTCACCTAGACTGTATTACCTTAATAAACATGGTCATGAATACTTTCTTCTTCCACTCACTAGTTTAAAGTCTCATTTCTAATGTCATAATATTCTTTTTGGAAAATTATGGTCCCATTAATTAAAAAAATGACCATAAAGAAAAAAAAACATCGCGTATGTTCTGAGGGGCGTGGCTACCATTACAGTCTATGATCGGGATTCCCCTCCCACTCGAGTCAAAATAAAAACCAACGGAGAAGAAGGGGGGAAGTCCCGCCTCGTTGTCTGGGCAGCCAATGACCAGCTGGTATACAAAACGGAGCCAGCCAATGGCCAGCTGGTACCAAAGATGGCGACTTACATCAGGAATTAGCATATTATTACAGGCTTCATTTTACGTTCATGTTAGACCCGGGGAACGCTTTGTCCATATTTTTTTGTCTATGGTTCAAATATGATGAAAAACGAGGCTAAATTCTTTTTTCAAAATTTCAAAAAACGATGGGCTATAACCCATCGTTTTTTGAAATTTTGAAATTTTTTCAAATCCTCAAAAATGATGAAAAACGGCGTGCTATAGTATGCCGAACGGTAGGGGCTATAGCCCATGTTCAAAAATGATGAAAAACGAGGTTAAAAAAAAATCAAAATTTCCAAAAAGGATGGGCTAGGCCTAGTGTTTGGGTGCTTTAATCTCCATGCCAGGTCGAGCTGGGTGACCATTGTGCTTAAGGCTCTGGATGACTGGAGGTGTGGCTCCTCACTGTTACGGTCCATAGTAAAGTCCTCTGTTGCGTTCCATTCTCCCCCAATAATGAGCTGCTCGTGAGTGTATTTTAGCAGATCATTTATTAGGGTTCTGAACAAAACTAGCCTCTCAGCTCCCTGATTAGGTGCATAAATATTTACAAGACAATAAATATAACCCTCTAACTCTACCCTTACAATGAGGCACCTCCCTTTCACTAGCTCTGTGGCTCATTTTAGGGTTGCATCCCTTGCTAAAAAACACAGCTACACCACCACTTAGGTTAGTGCCATGGTTGAGTTTGTACTGCCCTTCCCACCATATCCCCCACTCAACTTCATTGTTTGAGTCGCTGTGTGTTTCCTGTAGAAATAAAATATCTATGTGTTTTTGTTTTACTACCTCTGTAACCATAGCTCTCTTATATCTATCTCTCCCACCGTTAATATTGAGGGATCCTATCGTAAGGCTATGCATTGAAAAGATAGAGAAAAGGAAACTTAGATATAGAACAGCCATTACGGAGTTAAAGTATGAAAACACCTTGTGAAACATGATCATCATTTCCTCTTAGTATTAGCCTTTTTTCCCCCTTTCCTAACCGTTGCAGGTTTTCTCAAAATTCCTATTTGCTTTCTAAGGCGGAAACGTTTTTTTTTTTTCCCTCAAGTTCATCAAGCCCAACAACTCTTTGCAGAATATAGTTACAGATCTGATGAACTTTTCAGTGTCTGGAAAGTAGTCTGTTACTTTAATCTGCTGGCCATACGTTTCATCAAATAAATCGTTGATTTCTTTTAGTGTATAGAGGTCTGAGATGCTATATTGTGAGCTCTCAGTAATAGATTCATCCGTATCATACAGACTTTCCATTTCTTCTTCAACTGCTGCCTGACTATTGGGAACGTCTACTGTGTCTTTTACAATGGTCCCTGTCTCACCCTGTGCTGAGCTGCTAAATACAGCCTGCTCACTCACAGGTGTGACTACAGGTTCCTCACCTCGCTCCAAGACCACAGTAGTACAGGTCCAATTTTCGATACCCGCACCCGACCCGCCCGTCAATCATCAGTTCTGCTACCCGCCCGTTACCCGTGATTTATATAAAACTCGAAACCAGACCCGCCCGTCAAAAAATTGACCCGTTATCCGACCCGTTACCCGTGATTATTACATGAAATAAATAGGCTACAAAAAACGGTCACTCGATTTCAAAGTACTTTATTTGTAAAGTAATGTACTTGCAATTTGCATATTTAACACAAGATGGAAGCAGCCTTTAATGCAGCATCAAGTGGTGCAGAATCAAATGGTGACCAATTTGGCGCCCACTTTGATCTTATGCAAAGCAGGAGGGATGTCTGCCGATGTATAGAAAGTAAATGTGGCCTTTTGCCAGTTGAGTAACTGGTAGAACATGGTTAAAATCCGAAGGTCATGAATGTATCTTAAATCTTATAAAATATATTGAAGCTCATTGAAGCTAACTTAAGTATATTAGCATGTGTTTGCCACTAGCTATGAGTTCGGTAGTGTCATATCCCTATATGTATGGCATGGTGTAGTACAGTTGAGTTTGGTAGTGTCATATCCCTAATATGTAATGCATGGTGTAGTACAGTTGAGTTTGGCAGTGTCATATCCCTAATATGTATGGCATGGTGTAGTAGGCTACAGTTGAGTTTGGTAGTGTCATATCCCTAATATGTAATGCATGGTGTAGTACAGTTGAGTTTGGTAGTGTCATATCCCTATATGTAATGCATGGTGTAGTACAGTTGAGTTTGGTAGTGTCATGTAGTACAGTTGAGTTCAGTAGTGTCATATCCCTAATATGTATGGCATGGTGTAGTACAGTTGGGTTCGGTAGTGTCATATCCCTAATATGTATGGCATGGTGTAGTACAGTTGGGTTCGGTATAGTGTCATATCCCTAATATGTATGGCATGGTGTAGTACAGTTGAGTTCAGTAGTGTCATATCCCTATATGTAATGCATGGTGTAGTACAGTTGAGTTCAGTAGTGTCATATCCCTAATATGTATGGCATGGTGTAGTACAGTTGAGTTCAGTAGTGTCATATCCCTATATGTATGGCATGGTGTAGTACAGTTGAGTTTGGGTATTGCACCCCAGCCTACTGACAGGAAATATGTCACTCAGTCACACATCATCAGATCTAATTGTAAAAGTACAACAGAGGTTAACGTTATGCGACAACCCCCCCCAACACACACACCCCCCACCATGGGAAGACTATGGGATATCTATTAAGGTTTGGGTGATATGCAATTACAGGCGCACCCGCTATGGTCATGAAGTGTGTGTGTGTGTGTGTGTGTGTGTGTGTGTGTGTGTGTGTGTGTGTGTGTGTGTGTGTGTGAATGTAATGCACAATCTCTGTAAAGCGCTTTATAAATGCACCATTTACCATTTCAACATCGAGTCAATTCAAAGTTCTTTACATTAACACATTAAGCATGAACACGTTGAGAGGCAGAACACTAGACACATTATAAAAGGACATTTTAGTACTGTTTAAAACATAAGAAAAGAAAAAAAACATAATAATTAAAAGACAAAATAAGACTCAATAAAGGTTAACGGTAGACAGAAAGGTCTTCAGCAGCATTGCTGTGTCTAGCTGTTATTACTTCATAAAAGATAACAAACACTTTCAGTTTCATGATGTGGTGTCCTGTCTCCTGACCTTCCACCTCTCTCTGTGTCACTCTGAACTGATAGCAGGGTGAAACCTTATCTATATATTGTTTTATCATTTTAAAGTAAAGCAAAGTTGATCCCAATGTCCCTTTGTAAGTTATCTAGAGTGATAAGGCGTGTGTGTGTGTGTGTGTGTGTGTGTGTGTGTGTGTGTGTGTGTGTGTGTGTGTGTGTGTGTGTGTGTGTGTGTGTGTGTGTGTGTGTGCGTGTGCGTGCGTGCGTGCGCGCGCGTGCGTGCGTGTCACCTGCTTACACACACAGCCAAAAAGGAGGAAGCTTAAAGTCTAGACAATAAAGTGCATGACACATTTATGTATGTATTTTGTTATAGTTATTTAGGCCCCAAAATGTCTAAATCCCACACTATTAAGGCAACCGGCCGGTTCCACTCGCTGCACAAGGTGACCTTTTTTTCACTTGAGCACCTGCCCTTCAAAATGTCTGTGCATGCCACTGCATCCAGTCTTAGTATTTCAGAAATAACAGACCTCACTCCAACCAGTTATCTGAACTGACTTGTATATTACACATAGAGAAAATGTGTTATGTTGTGATGGATAATTCAAGCACGTTCCATGCTATTTGGCAGCCAGTGTAACTCATTGATTTGAAATCAT
>NC_139713.1:38170274-38182774 GCF_964188405.1 Protomyctophum parallelum
CTGATTGCTGAAGCTGAGAGATGACAACTAGTTGGAGAAGATAACGACACAACTGAGAAGAGCTTCAGACACAATGGAGACAGCAGGTAAGAAGCATTTATTATAGGTCAATACAAGAAAAACACATTCTCACAACTGAACATAATGAATGCATATTTAGGCGAGATATGGCAGGTGGAAATTGTTTTGAGAATGTTTGCTATTTTGCTTCCTACACATGTCTTCTTTCAAACTAATGCAAAATAAACATTCAAAATACACATTTAGATGTTTATTTTAGACAATGACGGCTCGTTTTGCTGGGTGAAAATCCAATTATGACCACATGTGGATCAAACCACAGTCAGCTCGAGGTCCAAACCTTTCCAACGGTATATGGAATGACATGTTGTTGCCAAGTATTGGATGAGATATTGTGTCTCAAAATAATGGCTTCACGTTTTGGAATTTTACCTATCTATCAATACAAAAAGGCAGTTTTCCCAAATTGAGTTTTCCTCATACCTGGAACAAAGAATCTCCACTTCAGTTGCTCACATACACCAAACCTTCCAGTTTTATTCATATCTATATCCTGCAGGTATTTACAGAAAGGTTTGTTGATATATTCATATAATATAATTATATATACATAGCATGATTGACATCTTTTATTCCTAAAAACATGGCAAAAATGGCCTGTATTTTCTGATTTCTGGAGTGATGAGAAGAGATATCTAAAATCCCCTCATTTATAATTTCCTGTCTCTATGTCAAGAAAACGAAACAATAATTTTCAACCTGCAGGGCCTTATCCAATCTTCAGATTTATTATCCCAAAAAGTATGCAAATTAGCAGATATAATGCCGAATTAGCATTTTTAAACATATAATTTCAGAAAACTTGTGATACAAAAGCCAAGTCTTAATCTTAATGTAAGTAATCAACTGGAGAAGTTTCATTGTGATAGCTATTAATTAACATTTTTACCCTATTTTTCTGTAGTGTGTCCTAAATGAACAACATGTCAGCTTTATAGACGGTATATGCGCGTGACATCATCGTACTTGGACGTTATGCGGGAACGCCTACTGAGTGTCAAAAAACTACTTTCTGGCCTTGACAGCCCATTCATCCAAACAGAAAGGTCCTGTCTGATTGCATTAAACAATGTTAAACTCACCAACATTGCAGCTGTACGAAAAGCTTGAACTTTCTCTGTCAGAGTTCGGAAGTGCTTGTTTCAATTACACAACATTTTGCTGCCTCCTGCATTATGTGATATTTAGAAACAGGTGGTACATAGGAGAGTTGAGTGATTTCCAACGAGCGCTTCCAAACTCCAACACTCCATGCTGCTCAATGTTTTGCCACTCAGTCTAGATGGGGGGGCGTGTCCTGATGGGAAAATCATGCATGTGCATACTCTCTATAGTCACATATCAAGTTTAAAAGTGTAAAACAGTGTGAAATTAGTTTTTGTGCATCACTCCATCGTTTTTATGAATAAAGGGAAGAAGAAGAAGGGGAGGGGGGGGGGGCAAGGGGATAGAGATCAATAAAAAAAACCAAACAAATAATCTTACACATAGTAGCTGAGATAAGATATAAAGGCGTGTGAGCAATGCAGCTGATTGCGAACGCAGTGAGACCCTACAGATCATGTCTGTGTGTCCGTGTGTGTGTCTGTCCCGCTGTTACACCACCCGCCCGCCACCAGAGGGCGCAGCTGTATCACACAAAACACACACGCACACACGCACGCACTCACACACACACACACACACACACAACTTAACTTAAAAAAAACGTAACTTAAAATGAAAAAGAAAAAACTTAACTTAAAAAAAAACTTTAAAAACACTTAACTTCAAAAAACTTAACTTAAAAATAAAATCTTAAAAAAACACAAAAAAGAGAACTTTAAAAAGAAAACCTTAAAAAAGTATGTAATTTATTCTAATTGTTGTTATTGCCATTTACGAGCTGCGTTCGCTTCCCGCGTTTGCGCGTCTTACTTGTGATACACTATCAACGTTAGTTAAAGGGATATTTCACTTTATTTTTTATTTCTTTCATTTTATCATCTAATCAGACGTTCTTTACATGACCGGCGTAGTGATTTTTACATTTAAATGAAACAGCATGAGATGTGAACTGTATTGTTTAACCTTTTTATTATTATTATTTGTTTTAATCCAAATAGGTTCAAGTGATGCAGATTGCACGGAGAAAACTAATAAGGTAAGATGACATACCTTTCAAATGGTTTTTGCATTATTTACTTTAAAGCAGGGGATTTCAACCTTTTTATACCAAGTACCACCACAGAAAAACAGTGTACCACCATAATAACTAATACAAAATACAGCAGCGTAGACCTGCCCCATATCCTATTCAGCTATTAACACAGGAGGAAGATTTTATTTATTCTTTGAATTGTTTGTTTTTTGTTCCATTCCTAAGCCAATAATGCTGCTGCATCTGCAGTCTAATAACTAATCAGCAGTGTTGTTCAAGTTACTTTTAAAAAGTAATTAGTTATAGTTAGTTACTAGGCGGAAGGAGAAGAAGAGGAAACAACAAACACAAAACAAATATAGCTGCAAGCAGCGATAAGGCGGCACCAAGAAAGAAGACAATACGCAATAAGAACAACATGCACAAATAAGACTGAAGAGCTGAGTTGTCAGTACCCGGATTTTGAACACCCAACCTTGTGGACCGAAGGTGGGAGCTCTATTGACTGAGCTACACAGAGACAATCAGTGACTACATTGTAAACAGGAAAACCATTCAGTGATTTGGTAACAAGAATGTGTGTTCTCATTTTGGGCATGTCATTATCCATTACTACAGTGTGTTTTCGCGGGTGATCTTAAGGTGAGAGGTCAAAAGTCAGAACACAAAAGTTGTTCGGCATGAGGAGACACATGTGTGTATCAAAGTGTCATGGCTAACGGTCAAACGGTTCATGAGATATTCACGTTCAAAGCATAGACTGTAAAAAATATGGACAAAGCGTTCCCCGGGTCTAACATGAACGTAAAATGAAGCCTGTAATAATATGCTAATTCCTGATGTAAGTCGCCATCTTTGGTACCAGCTGGCCATTGGCTGGCTCCGTTTTGTATACCAGCTGGTCATTGGCTGCCCAGACAACGAGGCGGGACTTCCCCCCTTCTTCTCCGTTGGTTTTTATTTTGACTCGAGTGGGAGGGGAATCCCGATCATAGACTGTAATGGTAGCCACGCCCCTCAGAACATACGCGATGGTTTTTTTTCTTTATGGTCATTTTTTTAATTAATGGGACCATCATTTTCCAAAAAGAATATTATGACATTAGAAATGAGACTTTAAACTAGTGACTGGAAGAAGAAAGTATTCATGACCATGTTTATTAAGGTAATACAGTCTAGGTGAAGTTGGGCCAAAATACATGGGCCTCTATGGAGCTATGGGGCTTTTTGGGTCCGGTCCAGCGCCACAACAGGCCATTATATGAACTACCGATTTCAAATGAGGCTTCACAAAATATCTGGCTGACTGCCCCCCTGGTTCAAAGTTTGCATTTTCAATTGAGTGCTATAGCGCCACCATTTGACCAATCGTCATGGGCTTCGCATAGTCACCGTTTGGCATGGCCCTCTACCAGATTACATAACATATGTTATGGGTTGTTGCCAGTGGTGGCAACTGTCGTGACAGAAATAAGCTAAGAAGCCTCCAAAAACCAAATCAGGCAAGCAACTGTGAATGAATCCACCTACATGATGATCTTTTATTTTTTTGTTATTAATGTCCTCACTGTATTGCATTACTGCTACTGTATTGCATTACTGCTCTTGTGTTTTAATGTTTATGCCTTGCTTTTCTTTTCTTTTTTTCTCCATTGCTCTGTAAAGCACTTTGAGCTGCATTTCATGTCATGAAAGGTGCTATACAAATAAAGTTTCATTATTATGTATTATTAATTATACAGTATTGATATCGGCCAAAATGTCTCATTGGCACATCCCTAAAGATTCATATCAAATATTGAAATACTGAATCAAGCAACTGTCTGTGGTAAAACACAAACGCCTGAATAATAGACATTAAAATGACCCAAAACATGTTTGAAAGTGAAATATCCCTTTAAGTTCAAAACAATCATACAGTTATTGTTAGTTAAAAAAATAAACAAACAAAAAAACACGTCCAGTCTGCAAGAACCTCATTTTCCTTTCCTTTTTCTTTTCTTTTTTTACTATTTTGAAAAACATTTTTGAATAATTAAAATAGCCAGTCTACAAGCTCACAACGTCTTGATGTAGCTATTTTAACTATTACTTTTTTTTTTTTTCAAAATAGTAAATAAAAAAGAGAGTGTACAATTCAAATGGAATAACATACTGATCAGATAATATTATGGGGAAAACATTTTTCACATTTCAAACATTCAAACACTGAGGTCCATACGGTATCTGTCCTGGGCCAAGTAAGACAGTCTTCCATGTTGTCTTACACAATAAAGTTACAGATGTTTCTGCAGATCATTCACACGTGGAATGTTTCCATTTTCTTAGAAAGCTGATGGTCCTGGAAGCTCAGAGAAGGAGGATGGTCCTGGAAGCTCAGAGAAGGAGGATGGAAAAGAAGACAAGTCTTCAAAGACCAGCAGCACTAATCCTGATACAAGTGAGACAGGTACAATTATTCATAATGTCAATACTTGAATATTTAAACTTAAACAATAACAACAACAAAAACGGACAAAACCAGAACATTTTTGCAATAGCTTTTTGCAATGACTTTCAGGAAAACATTTGCAATTACAAAATAATGTACCTTTAGCTTTTAAAGTAGCATTAAGATGCTTACTGTAGGTTTAACCTTCTTCAATCCTTATTGATTCAAACAGGTTCCACCATTGAAGAGAAAGTCAAGAACAAGGATGATGTAAGTTATCTGTTTTTTTAAGTTAAGTGCATTATAGTCCTGACCTGCAGGACTGTTTGCATCATATCTGATTGATTTAATTGTAGTGTGAGTGATATATTTTGTTAAAAGGTTAAATCACTAGATTCTGACAGTAATCATTGCTATAGAGTGTGTTCAGTAACAGAGGTCTCTATGTCTCTCCAGCTCTTTAATAAACAGAAAAGGCATTATCAGGTAGTTGACAAGATTTCAGCCAATCTGTATCCTGACTGTGCATCCTGATTGCAATGCATTTTCTGTTTAAAGACATGGAGACCCTACTGAACAAGCACTCTGGGTACTATCACAATATAGAGCTATTTAACACTGTTACTGAACACACACTCTAGAGCTATTTAACACTGTTACTGAACACACACTCTATAGCAATGATTACTGTCACAATATAGAACTATTTAACACTGTTACTGAACACACACTCTATAGCAATGATTACTGTCACAATATAGAGCTATTTAACACTGTTACTGAAAACACACTCTACAGCAATGATTACTATCACAATATTGAGCTTTTTAACACTTATTTTAAACAAACACTTACACTACCTTTAACATCATTATGTGGAAATGTATTAACTTTGTTTTCTATGTGTTTTCTTTTTCTTTTTAAAGGTTGGCAAAGTGCACAAACCTGTGAAGAATTCAGAGAAGATCATCCCAGAAGAGCAACTTCGGAAAGTCGATGAACTGTTTTCTAGACTTAACCTCAAACACCACTATAAAGATAAGTTGACTACTGCTGACTTTCTGAGAATTCAACCTGCTATAAAGAAGCATGATGAAATAACTGAGAAAGACGTAGCTCACACGTTCCTTCAGAAGTTGTTGATGCTAGACCACAGAGCCAGGTACATCCCAGTAGCAGTGGGCAGTACCGAGGACAAGCATTCAGCAACCACTGAAGTCGCTGATGACATTTACACAGAAGACGGTGACTGTGATTTTATATTCAGCTCCAATGTAGACACTAGCCAGAGCCTGAAGCAGAGCCACGTCCATCCGATGGATGTTCAGATGGCTGTGTTTCACTGCTCAGATAGCTTCCTCAGGCAGAACATGATTACTAAACTAGCCCAGTGTCAGTATGCCTTACCTTTGCTAGTGCCAGACCCGTTCACAGGGGATATCGAGTGTCCTTTATGGACTTTTAGACAACTCAGAAAATCCTGGAAGGTGACTGATAAATCAGGTGCCATCACAAGTAAGAACATGCCCATCTGTCAAGCTGAGACACCTATGGTGTCATTTTTCCGTCTTGGCTCCGACACCTCTGTCGGAGATGATGACACCTTGTCGTCATCTAAATCTCAGCTGATGAATACCATAGTCAATGACCGTCACAGCACGTTCTTTCATAGGCACTGTCCAGGCGCCACCAAATCTCACTGCCTGATAGATGGTATGGCAGAGATTGCCTGGTATTACCCTGCTGGAAAAGCCAATGACGCTTTCTCTGACTGCGTTGCCTTCTGTAACCTTCATGGAGATGCTGTATTACATGAAAAACAGCGTGAGATACTGATCAACAAGGCTTCAGTCAACGTTGTCCTTGTACCTACTCTGGGAAAAGGTGACAAAGGTTGGAAAATTCTGTCAGACCTTTGCAAGCGTCCAAATCATCTCATTTGTCTCCGAGCTG
Organism: Protomyctophum parallelum; assembly: GCF_964188405.1. NCBI lineage: Eukaryota > Metazoa > Chordata > Actinopteri > Myctophiformes > Myctophidae > Protomyctophum > Protomyctophum parallelum. Next base: position 38,176,880 of record NC_139713.1, read on the forward strand.
ATGATGATTCTGCTACAGTTGGGATAGGATCAGGAAAATATAAAATAGGTCTGAAGGGTAGAAGTCAGTCAGATGTGGCTACAGAATTGAAAACAATACTTAGAAAGATTTTGTCAACACCACATGAATCCTTCCAGCTTGATACCATGGCAAGTGTCTCTGGAATCAGAACAGATGAAGCTGAACGCCCATGCCAAAGAGGGAAATCTGCTGCTGTGCAGATTCTGACATTGCTTCAAGGAAAGAAGCTTTCAGAGATCAAAGACACATTTCTGCCATGCCAAGGCAAAATGTGGCATGAGTGGTGCAAACTCAATAAAGATCGGTACCGTCTCCAAGGAGACGAGAAGGAGAAAGATAAATCTAAAAAAGAAAAGGGAATGGAGCAAAAAAGAACTGAACAACGAGACAAATCCTCCAGTAAGCTGATGAAGCTGTTTGTTCAAAACCTGCAGTCTCTGAAAGGGGATGAAAAACGTTACTTCCTAAAATGGTTTGGAATCTTACTGGATACCTTCTCAACAGACGATCTTTATCAAATCAACCAGGAATATGATGCAAAGTGGTCAGCGGTCTTGGCTTTGAAAAAGAAGCGTGACAATCCAAAACAACTGGAGGAGAAGCAAAAGGAGTTGGAAGACATTTCCGAGAAACTGTATTCAGCGACAGTTGGATTTGAGCACATCCTTAGAGAATTGGGACAAATGTACGAAGCTCATGCATCTCCAAAGAAAGAAGGAAACTCTAAATACCCTAAGCTGGCTGCAGAGCTCATGATCGCAGGACATCCAATGGAGCTGATGGACGGAGATGCAGCTCACGTGCCTTTAACGTGGATCACCAGTGTTCTAGACGAGGTCATCAAGACACTGGGAGACAAGAGGGTTTTTGTCTTGTCAATTTTAGGCATCCAGAGCAGCGGTAAATCCACCATGCTGAACGCAATGTTTGGATTGCAGTTTGCGGTGAGCGCCGGCAGGTGCACCAGAGGAGCCTTCATGCAGCTGGTGAAATTGTCAAAGGAGAAACAGGACGTCTTCCAGTTTGACTACGTCCTGGTCGTGGACACTGAAGGACTGCGTGCTCTCGAGCTGGCGGGGAAGAATACGTATCACCATGACAACGAACTCGCAACGTTTGTCATTGGCCTGGGAAACATGACTCTGATCAACATCTTTGGAGAGAATACGTCTGACATGCAAGACATTCTTCACATTGCCGTTCAGGCCTTCATGAGGATGAAGAAGGTTAAGATGACTCCAAATTGTATGTTTGTTCATCAGAATGTCACAGATATCGAGGCTGGTAACAAAAACAAGGAGGGGAAGAGACGACTACAAGAAGATCTTGATGCGATGACGAAGCTAGCTGCCAAGGAGGAAGTGGTCAATGCAGAGTTCTTCAGTGATATAATTTCATTTGATGTGGAAACCGATGTGAAATACTTTGCCCAGCTGTGGGAAGGCAGTCCACCCATGGCTCCTCCAAACCCGGGCTATAGTGAGAGCATCCAAGAGCTGAAGGACATGATCCTCTCTAAAGCAAAAGACTCTCGTGGAATTCTACTGTCAGAATTCAAAAGCACCATCTATGACCTCTGGAATGCCCTGCTGAAAGAAAACTTTGTTTTCAGTTTCAAAAACACAAGGGAAATTTCAGTGTACAGAACACTTGAAGAAGAATATGGGAAATGGACCTTTGCTTTAAGGCAAGCCATGTTGAGTACTGAAAACCAACTCCACACCAGGATTGATAATGGCACAACCATTGACACGATTCAAAATGAGCTCGTCAAAGGAATGAACAAGACTCATGAAGAAGTGGTACAACAGATGAAAGAGCACTTTGATGCCGTTAAAGATAAAGACATACTGCTTCAGTGGAGAGGACGATTTGAAACCAAAATTAAAGACTTCCATGATGACCTGGTGAAAGGATCCAAACAGAAGCTAGAGGAAATTATTCAGCAGAGAGATGCTCGGAAGAAGCTGGATGATAAGAAGACGGTGTACGAGAACAAGCTGCTACAGGAGAGCAAAACACTTGCCGGTGAATTAAAAGGCAAGGCAAAGGAAGCAAAGGAAATCAAAAGGGAGTTCAATGCTCTTTGGGAAGTTTGGGTTACTGAATTCAAAGCTGATATTCCTTCCATAAAAGAGATCAACATGCAAGAGGATGAAGATTATATCCTTCAGGAGATGGGCATTGAGCATTATCATGAAAGCAGAAGCTGTGGCAATTACAAAAACCTATCAAATCTAGGGAATTATTCAGTTTATGTAAGCCCTAAAGGCAGGATCTCTGCCTTTAGGAACCGGATTGGGATTAGTGCAGACCTACTTCCTTATCAAAAGGCTAGAACCTTCATCCGCAATATTGTGGATCAATCCGTTACCTTGATTGAGAGCAAACCTGTTCGAACCAGAGGCTACAATAGCAGTTACTTGCAAGAAGTAGCAAAGAAGGTCATACACCAGTTCAAAGAATTTGATTCAGACAAGACATACGCCCTTAAACCTGAGTTTAAAGTTGATCTTTTGCTTCATGTATTTCAAGCTGCAGAGAGTTGTCTTTCCAAGTCTCACAAAGTATTCAAGATCAACAATGATCCACTCACTCATTTGGAAAACAAAAAGGACCAATACTACAACGCGTTCAGAAGCTATTGTAAAGGAAACTCTTCTGCCGCTGTGCTCGGTGAGCTGCTCTGTAGCAAACTGAAGGAGTCTGCCACTCAGTCTGTCTATGACAAGACCGCCCTTCACTTGGCTGGAGAGATGAAAAGTAGTCTCCCTCCCTTCAGCGGGAACAGGGTGAACTTGGAGAGACACGTTTTAGGATCACTGGCAGAGCGAGCAGACTTTGACAGTTACATGAACTATATCACAAGTCCAAGGAAACACTTGGAGACATTTATAAAAGAAAAGGTTAAGAAATACATCACCACCAACCATGACAAGGTACTCAGTATCATGCAGAATCATGTGGAGGATGTGTGCCAGCTTCTGGATCAAGCAGTGCATGACGCGACAGAGAAAGTCACGACTCGGAAAGGAGACACCAACATGTGGCTGGAGGAGTTTTCCAGTCTGTTAAAGGATGATCTAAGATTCGACACAAACTGCTATGAAAACTTCAATGACATAAACCAATTTGATTTTCTTAAAGATGAGATCAAGAAAGGTCTCCGTTCCATAAAGGAGGATTTAAACAGCCTCTCGATCAACACGGAGGATGTCCGTGTGAGCCCAGATCAAATTCTCATCGACCATTTGTGCAAGTGTTGCTGGGCACAGTGTCCGTTCTGTGGCGCCATTTGCACCAACACCCTAGAGGATCACATTCCTGACGATCACAACGTCCGTTTTCATCGTTCACCAGGGATTTACGGATGGTCCCTTAGAGACAAACCAATACTTTTTCTTCCTTTCTGCACAACAGAGGTTGGAGGTGATGGAAGTTTCTACAATTCAGCAGATTCAGATGAGGTCTTTCTGTTCAAAGAGTATCGAAAAGCTGGTCCAGAGTATGCCAACTGGATGATCACGCCTGATGAATCAAAATTGCTTTACTGGAAGTGGTTTGTCTGTGAATTTCAAGAGGAACTGGAGAAGAATTATGGCAAAAAGTTTGCGGACAGCCAAGGGATTCCAGAAGAATGGAAAGAGATCACCCAAGAGGAAGCTATTGAAAGCTTGAAGGAGATGTAATCTGTGACTTGAAACATTCACAACCCTCTTCAAAGTAACAGAATCTGATACCGTCGTTTGATGACTCTTAACACTTGAGTGTCTTTGAGGTCTTTCTGACCCATTTTGAGATTTTGAAGTTGATTATCTTTGCCCGTGAAGCTCTCAGAAGGTTTCCTCCCATGACCTTTCGTAAATATTCGATTCAAATCAACTCTGTTCTTTTTTTTCTTTTACATCTGAAACATTTTCTAAATAGGAATGTAGGCATACTTATAGCATCTTTGCCTGTTCGTTTTCGGTCAAACTGACCCCTCAACCCCTTCCTCCCCTCACGGGAGTGGACTTGAACACACAGACAGCCCATTGTCCAATTTAAAAGACAATGTCTCTACCCCGCTGTGGGAGGTCAAAGCCTCTGGAGACGGTAGACAATAACAATGTCTCTACCCCACCGGGGGAGGTCAAAGCCTCTGGAGACCGTAGCCAATAACATTGCATGAACAAAGGTATTTTTGACCTGAAGTCAGCTTGTGTGGTGCCTGGCCTTACTTCAGACATGCGAGTGTTAAAGAACACTTAACAGCTAAATATGCACAATACAACACACATTATTTAAAAAATAATACATCTGTGGCGTAGTAGTGAGCAAAAGTAATGAAGATGGTGGCAGTATTGAGTTCACAAATTGTGAACTTGTGAAATTGCAAATTGCAAGATTAGTCCTAGCCAGACACACAGACTCACTCACAGACCTATAGATGGCCCCATGTGGTTTTGATTATGAAAATGTATTAGAAGAAGGCATGGTTAACTTTAGTTTTTAAAGGCAACTGAGATTCCCAAATCTTGCACATTCTGTTGAATAATATGCAGAACTAAAAGTTTTTTTGATTCTACATTTATGTATGCGACAATTAAGTCATCATACAGACTAGTTTCTGAATATTATGAATGGATAGAAGCAAATTAATTTAATTCTGAAATATGTACTTTCTCCTTTATTTCATCATGATAAAGTGGACATTTAACTGTCACATGAACTAAAACCAATCATATTTCTTTCATTCAAAATGTGTCATTTTCTATGTATTTAGATTAAGATTTATCACAGGGTGTTTGAGAAGCTGATTAAACAATATGCAGCATTTAAGAAGACTTTATTTGAAACAAAAACATGAAAATATGTTTTACTTTCTAAAATATAGTGGAACCAATTATTGATGAAAATATGTATTACTTCATCGACACGTCATTTTAAAACCGTCCATTTTCACAGAACATTATAGAAGTGATACATGGATGCCGGTAGTACTTTATTAGTTGATTGAACTTTTTGTTGTCCGTCATTTACTGTAAATCATCAAATAAATCTTTTGTAATTGATCAAAACATCTGATTGTTTTTTGTATAACTGAAAGTTAGTTAGTTAGTTTAATTTGTTAATTAATAAAAAATAAATAAATTATTTATTATGTGGAAATTTGTCTTTGGTCAGTAGTACTAACAACAAAACAGCAAAAACACTTACACACAATTATGTTCATGGCAAAAAGCAACAACAGTGACAAATACAAGTAGAAATATTGTATTATCAGATTCCATATATCCATTAGAGTTGTTTAATGCAGGGGTGGGAAACTTTGACGATGGAGAGGGCCACTATATTTCCGCACACCCTCCAGAGGGGCCACATTGCATATTACTGTTGTAGCAAAAATAGCTGATCTACAAGCTCAAAGCGCATCGCACTGCGATACGTTTTGAGCTTGTAGATTGTAGAGTTTTGCTATATTTGAATTGAAATGCTGAATATTCAAATGCCTTTCAAATGCCTTTAATAATAGTTATGTATCTTTATAAACTAAATACAAATAAATTGTACATAAACAAGACAATATTTTAATACTACGCATTAAGCTACTCATTTAGACTTAATTAGAAGCAATTAAATTCGGTCATGTTTGAATGTGTCCCCCGGGCCGCCTGTTGCCCATGCATCGTTTAAAGGACAATGAGAAGATTATACAGTTAATGTATTACTTTATCCGCGCGGCGCGCACAGAATCTGTGCCTCTCCATAGAAAAGTAACGGGCTTACAGCACACATTTTCTTTGTACAGTATTTTACAAAGCCCACGTTGGAACAGATATACTCTTACTAGATCAAGTGGGGTGACGTTCATTTACCAAGTTGATTATATCG
>NC_139713.1:38185274-38320274 GCF_964188405.1 Protomyctophum parallelum
CATGTGAACTGAGTGGTGCAATTCCCCCCCCCCCACCTCTCTCTCTCTCTCTTTCTCTCTCTCTAGCAGCACTATCCCTCTCTCTCCCTCTCTGTTTCTGGCGCCCCCTACTGGTACTAATAAGTCATATACTCATTTATATAGCGCCTTTATCCAAGGTGCTTTACAGAGATTGTGCATTACATTCACCCATTCACACACACATTCATACACCGATGGCAGCGGAAACAATGCAAGGCTATTAATAGCTGATTTTCGTTTTGTTGAGAACTGGAGATTTTCATCATCTGTGGTGAAATTCTCAACATTCTCAACAAAAATCTCAACATGTAATGGTTATCTTTATATGGCTGCATTGAGAGCAGTAGAGCAACACAATACTCGGGAATCCCCAGTCCCACATGCGAGTCGGTCTGTTCCCCATGTGTTGCACTATGCATCACCGGTGATGCATGCTGCATCACTGGTGAGGTCTCAACGCTCGAGTCAAGGTTGGTGGTTGTCTCGAACCCGGAGCCTCGAGTTGAATTTCGCATTTCTGGATTCGTCTCGGCGAGCCGATCGTTATGACACTAACTTTTTTATATGGGCGAATTTTTACGAGAATTCCATAACTTTATTCATTTTTACGAGGGAACACGCCCCCAGCACCCACAGCGTCCCCAGCGGGAATCGAACCCAGGATCTTCTAGCTGTCAGGCGACAGCACTACCAACTGTGTCATCATGCCCCGAACGCAGCATTTTGGTGGACAGCTATTTCTTATCACACCATTTATGGTGGTTAGGTTTCCCCCAGATGTGGTGGAGAACAGTGTTGTTTTTGGCAGCATATTTAGATTTTAGTTTTACTTAGTCACCTGGAATGTCTTAGTGTTAGTCTAGTTTTAGTCGACTAAATCTACAGTTGATGTAGTCGAACATGACTGTAATTATTGTTTTTTAGTTACACTTGCTGAAAATAGCCGATCTACAAGCCCACAACGTGTCGCGCTTGAGCTTGTAGATTGTCTATTTTCAGCATGCAACCAATTGTAAAATAACTTATACTGGATATACATTGGTATATTTAGTCTTAGTTATAGTCATCATAGCTTAGTTTTCCTTTAGTTTCCATTTAGTTTTCATCAGTGAAAAAAGGTAGTCAACGAACATTTTTCGTCTTAGTCGACGAAATCAACACTGGTGGAGACGACGCTGGTGTGCCTGCAGAGTACCTGACTGACTGAAACTCTTGTCACAATGTTTGCAGTGGTAAGGTTTTTCTCCAGTGTGGATACGCAGGTGTTTCTGCAAACAACATAGGTCAATGAAACTCTTGACACAATGTTTGCAGTGGTAAGGTTTTTCTCCAGTGTGGATACGCAGGTGTTTCTGCAAACAACCTATATCAATGAAACTCTTGTAACACTGTTTACAGCAATAAGGTCTTTCTCCGGTGTGTAGACGCTGGCGTCTTGTCAGCGTAGCATCTGGGAGAAGCTCTTGTCACATTGTTCAAAATGGAAAGGTTTTTCAGAATCAAAGGTGTTATATAAATGGTCGTGATTCACCAGGATCTTAAATGGTTGGATTCTATAGGCTTAAAGTAATTTATATATTTTTTGTAAATCTTTATGGGAAAATGGTAGATTTTTCAGTGGGTCCAGAAAACCAAGCCCCACTGTCCATCCATAGGGTTGAAGCGGTTCATTTTGAAGTGCTTCTGGACAAGACTTGTTTCAGCGTTATTTGGCATGACCCTCTACACCAGGGGTCGGCAACCCAAGATGTTGAATGAGCCATTTTCGACCAAAAAAATTAATTCAAAATCTATCTGGAGCCGCAAAAAAAATGTAAGCCTTAAAATGCTTATATAATGAAGACAACAGGGCTGCAAGTGGATATTAGCCTATCTATCAAAATAAAAAGTGCGCTATGGTTCAAGCCCGTTCGGAAATAGCGCACTGTGCAATGCAAACTAATAGGCGAGTGCGCTCCCGGTGCGCATTTCCGAACGCAGTCAACGCACCCTCCATTATTATGCCATGTTTTTTGCATTGTGTTCTTACCCGTTTAATGTGATTTCTGTGTGTGGACATCGCTGGATGGGCATGTAAAATGTCACTTTAATCTTCACACACGACTGCAAGCTCTCATCGGTGAGGCGTGTGCGGTATTTGGATTTAATGTAGTTCATGTTTGAGAATATCTGCTCACAAAAGTACGTTGATCCAAAGATGGATAATACTCCAAATGCGAGTTTCTTCATGTTCACATAATTGTCTGGAAGAGCATTCCGTGTTTTCCACACAAGTGTGTGGGAAGGCAGAAGGGAGCAAACTTTTAAGAAGTGGATCGCAGCTTTAAACAGCTCCACCACTGCTGGCTGCTGCTTTGCTGTTTCGTTGCAACCCGGGAGATAATAAAACGTCTATATGACTCCTTCATATAGTCACCGTCTGTGAATGGCTTGCCACGTTTTATTTATTGTTTGATAGTTTGTCACTGCAGATTTAGCCATGGTGCGTCATGGCAACTGCAGCCTGTTTTACGCAATCGCTACATTTACATTGTAAACGTGTACATAAACATTCAGATTCCAAATATAAAGTCCTCGCCACATGTGCCACGGGTGTTAGAATGTTGCTGGTACAGCGATTAGCATTGCTGCATCCCGCGTTGTTTAATAAAAAGCATTTTTATCCGAGCAGTTATTTACTGGCCATTGGCTTTCAACTACGCGCCCCCACCCGGTGTGCAACTGTTTCCCAACCCCGTTTGAGAAAAGGGGCGCTCGGATAAAAATGCTTTTTATTAAACAACGCGGGATGCAGCAATGCTAATCGCTGTACCAGCACATTTCTAACTCCCGTGGCACATGTGGCGAGGACTTTATATTTTAAATCGGAATGTTTATATACACGTTTGGACTGCGATTGCGTAAAACAGGCTGCTGTTGCGTCATGACTGACAGTCATGTTTCAGGGCTATACTGCAGATTAAGCATACAGGCAATCCATCATAATATTTATTCTACACACTTTTTACAAAATTGGGAAACTTAAGAATGTTTCTGTCACGTTTGGCCTCCTACAGAAACCATAAATGAAAAATAAAAATGTGAAAAAATAAACATTATACATTTTCATAGATTATTTTGTAATGCTACAGGGAGCCACTAGGGGAGTGCTCAAGAGCCGCAAGCGGCTCTTGAGCCGCCGGTTGCCGACCCCTGCTCTACACCATATACTGCAACGTTTCATAAACACTTGACTCTGCATGGATGTTTTAGGGGCAGAAGAAGAATTTTCATAAAACTGCAATTTGCATTGACTCAATTAACCTTCATTTTTTCACAAAAATAAATGTACTCCCAATGTTTTACTTTTACTTTATTTGTTTATTTGGACAGGACAATGCATATTAATGGACGTAAATACACCGGATATAGCACAGTTGCTAATTTTCATCCGCAGTCCTCACAAGAAATACAAAACGGAAAACAGACAGAAAAACAGTGGAATACATTTACATAACATTACATAGGGAACACAGCATAAAAAAAATACACCTAAAATAATCATGAATGCTTGCAGCTTTGGTTTTCAAGCAACCATTTTTCAGATTTAATTTAAAAGATGGAAATGTAGCACAATGAATCCCTTATACGCAGAGGAAGGCCAACCATGCTACACAACCCTGTACTGAGAGGACATTTTGGCACTAGCCCCTCCTATAGGGACACAAGGGTTTAATGTTTGTCTTTAGTTCAATGTTTGTTTTGTAAACGCCATTGACAATGAAGGGAAAATGTACGTCATGTTTGTTTTACATCACCATTACATCACCTAATCAACATGAGTTAGACTTTAATATATTAGCGCCCCTCACTTCACATGGGTGTGATATTTTTGCCTATATAAGCTCATGTGTAGAATCTTGTGTGCATTTCGTACATTTCGGCCAATAGAAAATAGCCGATCTACCAGCTCACAATACGTCGCGATGCAACTCATTGCAAGCTTATAGATCGGCTATTTTGTACACATTCCATACATGGGCCATTCTGCAAGAGTACTTTTACTTTTAGTACTTTAGTACTACGGTTGTACTTTACGGGACTTCTACCTGTAACGGAGTAAGTCTACATTGCAGTATTTATACTTTTACATAACCCATTGAGACCTGACTGACACCTGACTGTCTCAAGTGCCATGCTATGAGCTTGTAGATCTGCTATTTGTCAATGGCTAAAGTATAATAAAATGCTTAAAACACCAAACGGGGTTCCCGCCCCAAGATGGGTTAATGTCTGAAACATCCGACAGTATAATTAAACAGAGTTACAATAGAGAAATAATCTACCAAAGACAACAACTTTTTGTGCCATGTGTATATAGGTTTTACATACAAAAGATACTTTACACAAACTAAATTGTGGTGGTCATGTTGATAGTGTCAGATTATGTGATTCCATGACTTTAGTATCTACCACTTGTCGTCATCCTGGAATAGAATGAATGATCATTCTATTGTATGTTATATCATGTGTCAACTCAAATGGGGAAAATGTGAATTTATTACTATTACAACTAACCACTTCTTCCTCCCCTGTAGGAGTCCTCATTCATCTATGGGCTTTTCCCCTGTATGAGTCCTCATGTGTGATTTTAGATTAACACTCTGAGCAAAGCCTTTACCACACACGTTACAAGTGAAGGGCTTTTCCCCTGTATGAGTCCTCATGTGTGATTTTAGAGTAACACTCTGAGCAAAGCCTTTACCACAGACGTTACAAGTGAAGGGCTTTTCCCCTGTATGAGTCCTCATGTGTGATTTTAGTTCACTACTCTGAACAAAGCCTTTACCACAGACGTTACAAGTAAAGGGCTTTTCCCCTGTATGAGTCCTCATGTGTGATTTTAGAGTAACAATCTGAGCAAAGCCTTTACCACAGACGTTACAAGTGAAGGGCTTTTCCCCTGTATGAGTCCTCATGTGTGTTTTTAGATTAGCACTCGTAGCAAAGCCTTTACCACACACGTTACAAGTGAAGGGCTTTTCCCCTGTATGAGTCCTCATGTGTGTTTTTAGATTAGCACTCGTAGCAAAGCCTTTACCACACACGTTACAAGTAAAGGGCTTTTCCCCTGTATGAGTCTGTATGTGTGTTTTTAGATCACTACACTGAACAAAGCCTTTACCACACACGTTACAAGTACAGGGCTTTTCCCCTGTATGAGTCCTCATGTGTGTTTTTAGACCACCACTGTGAGCGAAGCCTTTACAACAAACTGTACAATAGGGCTGGGCGATATGACGATATATATCGTATTTTCGATAGAAAATGTCTATCACGAAAAAAAAGCTATATCGCTTATATCGCCGTTTCGCTTTACGGCAGTATTTACGTCACAGCGCTTATATACGGCATGCCCAGCAGCCCACCGCGCGCACTGAAAACAGTGAGCCAACACCTTTCGGATGTCTTCTCTATTATATACTCTAAGGCCAACACGACCACAACACAAGCCGAGGTGGTGCTTGCACCTAAAAGAGGGGCAACGTATTCCATTGTATGGATATGGAAGTGGTTTTGATTACATGAAGGGAGATGATGGCTGTCCTGACGAGATTCAGAGCGGCACGTTCGGAAATACCACACCGGAGCGAACTCATCTATCAGTTTGCATTGCACAGTGCGCCTAGTGCGCTATTTCCGAACGCGCCCTAAAGTAACCGGTCATTCACTGTTATAAATGCAGGTTTCATGTTGGGTCAAATTGATAAATTGCGTGAGCCACGCATGTTTTACACAGTTGAACAATAAGCTTGTCCGTCGTCGGGTGCACTGCAAACTTCTTCCAAGACGTTCCTCTTACCTGTGCAGTCCTGCTGCGTGTCTGTCTTGTTTTATTGTTCCAAATAAATTATTCCATTTGAAAAGTCCTTAATTCAGCAACAGCTTACAACAACAACACAAGACGCTGACTTTGTTGTGATCATCAAAAAAAAGGAAAAGAAAAAGCCCCACTCGTCCCAGACTCCCATATACGCACGGAGAGTTGACGACAAGATCGCGTTCTCTCTCACTCTATCGCCTGTAGTCAATTAAACATCGTTAAGCTGCCCAACGTCTTTAACAAACTAAACTATAACTACAACAGAACATGTTGATTCCCTATACAGAGCTTAAATGAACTGAAACAACTGTAGTGACAAACTGTGACATGAGATATTTATTTTTTCCTTAAGCCAATTTAATGCAGACACAGGCCTGTGAATGGCAACGTCTTATTTCTTTCTTTTTTCTTTTTAATTGTCATAATAATAATTATTATTAATAATACTAATAAAACTTTATTTGTATAGCACCTTTCATGACATGAAATGCAGCTCTCAAAGTGCTTTACAGAGCAATGGAGAAAAAAAGAAAAGCAAGGCAACGACATTAAAAAACAAGCAGTAATGCAATACAGTGAGGACATGAATAACAAAAAATAAAAGATCAATTAAAAGCAATGTTGTAGAAGTGGGTCTTGAGCTGTGCTTTAAAAATGTCTACAGAGGCTGAACAATTGAGTTCAGCCTCTAATTATTATTATATACATTTTATTTTGTAATATTTTTGTACTTGCTTTGGGCCTGTCTGTGCATGGGAAGGGCATCAGTATTATATTCATATAATTAGACTGGATAATGTGAATTTAATTGTTTTTTGAGTGGTGCAACCATTATAGACAGCTATGTGTGTCCCTGTCCCTGTATCCGAGCACGGAAATAGCATAACTATTGTCACCACCAAGTGTCACTGTTGTGCAGCCTAACACAGACAGAGGCCAGGAAGGAGAGCTTGTACAGTACAGTACAGTACAGTACAGTACAGTACAGTACAGTACAGCCCAAGTACAGTAAAGTACTCGACCTGAACAAAAATCAATTATTTTAGATAAAAAAATAGGTATCGTAAAAAATATGCTATATCGTGAGTATATCGTTATCGTGATAAAATAAATTCTATATCGTGATATGAGATTTTGTCATATCGCCCAGCCCTACTGTACAAGTGAAGGGCTTTTCCCCTGTATGAGTCCTCATGTGGGATTTTAGACCACAACTGCGAGCGAAGCCTTTACAACAAACTGTACAAGTGAAGGGCTTTTCCCCTGTATGAGTCCTCATGTGTGATTTTAGAGTAACACTCTGAGCAAAGCCTTTACCACAGACGTTACAAGTACAGGGCTTTTCCCCTGTATGAGTCCTCATGTGTGTTTTTAGACCACCACTGTGAGCGAAGCCTTTACAACAAACTGTACAAGTGAAGGGCTTTTCCCCTGTATGAATCCTTGTGTGCTTCTTCATATTTTCCTTAAGATTAAAACATTTGCCACACTCTGTACAACTAAAGCATTTCTTCCCTGTGTGGCTCCTCATGGAGTGAGTTTGTTTTGATGATTTCAGGTTCTTGGACAGCTTGCTGCTCAAAGGCAATCTTTGTCCTTCCACATTTGTCTTGTGTGATTTCAGTGTGTTTAAAGTTGACTGACCTTCACTGAGCTCCTGCCACTCATCACTGTCTTCAGTGTCAGATTCAGAACAGTGTGAAGAGAGGAGCTGGTCGTCACTAGTTGGTTGTGATGTTCCACAGTCCTCTACATCAGCTTGTGTTTTCATGTGTTGTTGAGTTGAGGTTCCGGCTACAGGCTCTGTCTCTCTGTTTTCATCATCATGAACATCTTCACTTTTCACTGCTTGTAATGTCAATGTTGACCCATCAGCCTCCATTGGTCTTTGAAGTAGCTCCTCTTGTTCCTCTTTAATCTGTGGTGGTTGTGGTTCCTCCTGGACCAGACTGGAGCTCCTCTCCTGTTGTTCAGTAAAAACCTCCTCTTTACACACAGGGAGGTGCGGGATGGCTAGAAAAAAAAGACACAAAGAGAGAAAAACATTTAATGTTTGAACTTTGCATTTTCCCCACGCAGTGTTTCCCGTTTTATAGCTTTGGTACTGTTAGAGGAAAGTCCTTTTCCATTTCTAAATCAAAAACAGTTTTCAGGGCTTGGAATTACATTTTTGAGCCACTAATAATTTGTACTTGTCTTGCATATTTTGTTTGTATTTATATATATATATTATATATATTTACAAATACGTAGCAAGTGTTCAACAGAAGGTTATTACAAAATAACACAATTATTTTGAAAGTGAAATATCTTTTGTTTTTACACTAGATGGTGCTCTTGCTAACCTATGGTCGCACACCAGATCGTTGGTAATGAGACGTTCGATGGGCATCCGTTAAAGAAAATATGTTTCAATACATCCAACTGAAGATTGCATGGTGATCGCGCCCAAAGTGGAATAATATTTTTATTAGGAAGAAAACTCAGACTCAATCCGTGGATCCGGATCATCAAATAGTAAAATCAACGGGAAGTAAACATTTTTATTAAAATAATTAAACGGTACGAGTTTTGGTGATGCTCTATATTGTCTGAATCAACTTTGTTTGTGTTTGGTTAAGGTGTTCATTTATCTCGGGGTCTTGTTCACGAGTGAGGGGAGGACGGAGAAGGAGATCAGCCAGAGAAACGGAGCGGCAGGGGCGGAATTGCAGTCACTGTACCGCACTGTTGTGACGAAAAGAGAGTTGAGCCAGAAGGCAAAGCTTTCTGTCTACCGAGCAATCTTCGCTCCTACTCTCACCTATGGTCATGAAGTGTGAGTCATGACCGAAAGAATAAGGTCACGAATACAAGCGGCCAAAATGAGTTTTCTTCAACGGGTGGCTGGCATCTCCCTTAGAGATAGGGTGAGAAGTTCAGTCACACGAGAGAGACTCGAGTAGAGTCGCTGCTTATTTGCCTGGAAAGGAGCCAGCTTAGGTGGTTCGGGCATCTAGTTAGGATGCCTCTCGGGCGTCTCCCTAGGGAGGTCCTCAAGGCACGTCCCACTGGGAGGAGACCCCGGGGCAGACCAAGACCAGACCCTTGGAACGTCTCGGTATCCCCCAGGAGGAAGTCACTAATGTTGCTCTGGAGAGGGAAGTCTGGAACACTCTGCTGGAGCTGTTGCCCCCGCAACCCGACTACGGATAAGAATAAGTTATGTAAGTAAGTAAACAAAACAGCACATACCTATACGGTACAACTTAACTACAGGTTGCATCTTCGCATCAAACTGTACACGTCTCTGGTCCACCTCTGGCTGTTCCTCTGACAACGTTGAATGTCTTTTGGAGGCCATCTCTATAGATACGGGAGACCTTTCCCTGTGGTGCTCTGTGAAAAGTCACCAGTAGAAACAATTCAGTAAGGGTGTGTGTGTGAGAGAGAGACTGATATATACATATATATATATATATATATATATCAAAAAGAGAAAAACCTTCCAAGGAAGGGACTGCACACTCCAGGGAACAGAGACGGACAACTTACTGCATCAAACTTATTTATTAGCACGACGCGTTTCGCCGTTTGCACCTCCTACGGGTTTTTTTGGATACTGTGCAGGAGTCCCTTTGTCTCATATATATATAGACATACATACATACACACATACATATATCCATGCTAAACCCCTTATCCCTAAACTACTTTGCCTTTTTTAACTACCTGAATTTTTTTTTTTGAATAGTTAAAATAGCCAATCTACATCGACACGTTGTGAGCTTGTAGATTGGCTATTGTATAGGGGTGTGCATCTCTATTGTGTAGGGGTGTGCATCTCTATTGTGTAGGGGTGTGCATATCTATTGTATAGGGGTGTGCATCTCTATTGTGTAGGGGTGTGCATCTCTATTGTATAGGGGTGTGCATCTCTATTGTATAGGGGTGTGCATCTCTATTGTATAGGGGTGTGCATCTCTATTGTATAGGGGTGTGAATCTCTATTGTATAGGGGTGTGCATCTCTATTGTATAGGGGTGTGCATCTCTATTGTATAGGGGTGTGCATCTCTATTGTATAGGGGTGTGCATCTCTATTGTATAGGGGTGTGCATCTGTCCCTTACAAGACGATTCGATACGTACCGATACGCATGGGCTACGATGCGATTCAGAGACGATGCATTTAGACACAGAAGCTTATTTGAAGCCATCTGTAAAGTAGCATTGCTGACCATCAAATAGATATGTTATAAGACTTAAGATTGGGAACAACAAAATATGGATGACAAATGTATCAAGATTAATTTAGTATTACATCATCGTGTTTATTCCATACTGAAAATAGACAACTTACCGACATGTATACAAGAAATACTTAATTACTGTACTACAAAACATACTGACATGGAATGGAAGTCTGTCCCACACAGTACACACCCATGTCTAAGACCTTCACTTTGGCAGGTACTAGAAACATGAAAAGAAATATGTTTGTGTTTGTACTGGCTTCAGTACAGTCTAGTCTAGTAGTCTACATTTACATTACAATTCCGCTTGGCCGTTAGGCAGTTGCTTAATCAGATGAAATATGAAAAAGATCACAAATATAGCCATCTTCTGGCTTCAGTACAGTCTAGTCTACAGTGCAATCAATCCATGTACTTTGCAAATCTCCTTCTGTTATGGAGAATTATTAAAAACATGAACATTTTAAATTAGCCATATTCAGGCTTCAAATCAGTACAGTCTAGTCTACAGTGCAATAAATCCCTGTACTTTGCAAAGCACCAGCTGTTATATTAAGTCAATAAAATAACACAATTTCAAAGAAATCCACCTTCTAACTCCAATGCCATAATATAACAGTACAGTAAGTGCAACATTTTAGTGCAAACAGTATATAATAAAGTCAAAATACCACATTCTTTGTTTATATGGGGCTGACAAATAAATAACTAACTACCATACAAATAGCATTTTTAAAGTGGCTTTGATTACATGACACAATCTAATCTGAGTGCACTGTCTGGCATTAGCTCCTCTTACTATGAACACTGTGCTGTAACATGTCACGTCTGTGTGTGTGTGTGTGTGTGTGTGTGTGTGTGTGTGTGTGTGTGTGTGTGTGTGTGTGTGTGTGTGTGTGTGTGTGTGTGTGTGTGCGCGCGTGCGTGAGACTGTGTAGGCTTCTTTAAGACATTTGCTTGTCAAGATTCTTCGTAAGGAAAATCAATTGATCGATGTGATCGTGTGCGAGTACACTGCGTTGAGCAGAAACGATGTCTCCTTCAGTGCTGAAAACTCTTTCTAATGCCACACTGGTGGCTGGTATACAGAGGTATTTCTACTACTGGTGGCTGGTATACAGAGGTATTTCTACTACTGGTGGCTGGTATACAGAGGTATTTCTACTACTGGTGGCTGGTATACAGAGGTATTTCTACTACTGGTGGCTGGTATACAGAGGTATTTCTACTACTGGTGGCTGGTATACAGAGGTATTTCTACTACTGGTGGCTGGTATACAGAGGTATTTCTACTACTAGTGGCTGGTATACAGAGGTATTTCTACTACTGGTGGCTGGTATACAGAGGTATTTCTACTACTAGTGGCTGGTATACAGAGGTATTTCTGGTATACAGAGGTATTTCTTTGCAAGAGAAGACATCAGTGGTAGTTCCACCTGCCGGGCATGCCCTGCCGGACTTCCTGGGTCTTCATCCAGGGGCAAAGGATCCCGCTGTCTGTACCTTTAAGAATCATGAGGGTTTGTCATTCACTCCTGCAGGTTCAAGCCATAAGCAAGGCAATATTACTGACCATCAATAATATATACACAGGATAATAATAGAGCTAATATTCGATTGACATTACATAAAAACAAAATAAGATAAAGTAATCCTACTAAATAAGATAAAGTAATAAGATTAATTGAATTACCTTGTGACTTCCTCGATAGCTTTCACCCTTGAAGATCTTGCTGTTGTTCTAACTTGGAAGATTTCTCCGAACAGCTGATTCAGAGCCCCACGTTTCTTCTTTTTGGGAGGTCATCATCTGAAATAGAAAATAAATAATACGTACCGTCACTGTGTATTCATTGTTTTGTATTCCACCACTCGAGTGCTTTTCTTTCACCTTACTATTATGCAATATCTCAATCTGCTCACAGTGAATAAAAACACACCTTTTGGCTCATCCTGGATCTGGGGACTAACGATGCCCATGTCTGGATCTGCAGGAGCAGGAGCGGGGTCTCCCTGAGGCGCTGGATCTATCTCTGCATTGGATCACTCTGAGCTGGATGTTCTTCTGGCCCGTTTACATCCTCTGCTTTCTAATGACACAATTATGTATAAAGTCACATATGAGATTAGATCAACAATCAGAGAAATGTTTCCCACTTATTCATTTCAAACTCATTTCAAAACAAAAAGCTAATGACTAGTCTAGCAGCAATACATTCAAGCTCTGTTGAAATGCACTGTAAAACTAATAATAATTAATATTGTGTTGACTGAATGACAATGACTAGCATCAATATAAGCTCTGTTCAATGCACTGCTGTAACTAATATCAATTCATGTTGTGTGAATGACTAACAGCAACACATTCAAGGCAGCTCTATTGTAGCACTGTAACTAATCATTGATATTGTCATAGTGTTGATTGAATGAGTGTCTTTGATAGGGGGGGGGGGGGGGTGCTATGTTACCTTTTCCTGGGCTGCATTTGTCAGTTTCAGGAAGATCCTCTCAGCCTCATGGTCACTCAGGAATGGCAACAGCTTGAAGCGAGGGTCCAGAGCTGCTGCAGTGTAGATTAGATCCTGGATGCCGTTTTCTGTGTACCGTTTCTGAAAGTCATCCATGAACACCTGACTTCTGTGTCCGCAGCAGATGCCACAAAGTGCTTTGCAAGTTTAAGTTGGAGGGGGGCAATCATTGAGATCATCCTCACACATAACAGTGGTCAAAAGTTTAACATCTGCCATCAACTTAACTATGGCTTCAGCATCTACAAGGTCACTGTCTTCAAGAGTGTTCTTGCTCACAGCATCCCCTCCTTTGATTTGTTGCACGTGAGGTCCAAGCATCTGTTGTTATAGGCACTCGCTCTGCATTTGCACATGCTTGTTCAACTTATTTCTTGACTTGTATGTACAACGCTGGCACACGTGTATCTGTGAAATGGCCTCTACTTGGTATGTGGTACCTCGGCTCCAATGTATGCATCATGAAACGAAAGCCATCATTCTCAACCACACTATGCAGGCGCATTTGTCTAGTTAATTTCCTCTCCTCTTATGAAATCCTAAACTTTTCCAAACAAAGGATTTAAGACGGGACCCACCTCTATAAATAGTCTCTACTGCCTCCATGCTGATACTCCTTTGTGCCGTTTTCTTTCATGTTGTGTACGGCTGTATTCTATTGCAGTTATTTTCTTTCATGTTGTGTACGGCTGTATGCTATTGCAGTTGTTTTCTTTCATGTTGTGTACGGCTGTATGCTATTGCAGTTGTTTTCTTTCATGTTGTGTACGGCTGTATGCTATTGCAGTTGTTTTCTTTCATGTTGTGTACGGCTGTATGCTATTTGTCATGTTGTGTACGGCTGTATGCTATTGAAGTTGTTTTCTGTCATGTTGTGTACGGCTGTATGCTATTGAAGTTGTTTTCTGTCATGTTGTGTACGGCTGTATGCTATTGCAGTTGTTTTCTTTCATGTTGTGTACGGCTGTATTCTATTGCAGTTGTTTTCTGTCATGTTGTGTACGGCTGTATGCTATTGCAGTTGTTTTCTTTCATGTTGTGTACGGCTGTATGCTATTGCAGTTGTTTTCTTTCATGTTGTGTACGGCTGTATTCTATTGCAGTTGTTTTCTTTCATGTTGTGTACGGCTGTATTCTATTGCAGTTGCTCATGCGGTGTCGCTTCTGTGTTCTGTCGCATAGTTGCGTGCTAGCGTCATAAGCACGCACCGCTTTCCTGTGCAGGAAGTAGCAGATCTACAAGTTGTCTACCCGTCGCAATGCACGGTGTTGTGGGATTGTATATCTGTGTTTTTCCCGCAGTTACTGTAGTTGAATCGATATATAACTTTAAGATCGAACCAATACAAAACGATACAGACGCTATATGGACCGATCCAGACATACGTGCATCGATGTAGTCGCATCGTTAATGTTAACTACTACTATTTTAACTATTCCAAAATGTTTTTCAAAATAGTAAAACAAAAAACACAAAGTAGTTAATTAGGGATAAGGGGTTTAGCATGGATGAGAATAGAGCACTCCATGTGTTAAAATAACACACTTTAGTTGAACCTTCCTGGACAGATGACTTAATCCTTTTGTCCAGTGGTGCACGTACCATGTCTCATGCAATAAATGGTTACACATGCACGTAATATTGTGCTTTGACAATGTAAAATATATTTTATCAAGCACTTGTTTGACAGAGACAGACAGACAGACAGACAGACATATTATGATGGACACATGGACACATCAACTGGTTCAAAATATAAGATCTGTAAAGACGTGCGCGCGCACACACACAGATACACAAACACGTTGGCTGCAATGCTTAAAAGGAATGGCTTTAGGGTGAATCACAGACAGACATCAGACGTTATTTCTAGCCAGGGAAGTTATCGAAATGGAGACGATTTCATACCTTGAGTGTGTGTGTGTGAGTGTGTGTGTGTGTGTGTGTGTGTGTGTGTGTGTGTGTGTGTCTGTGGGAGGCACATAAGCTGTGCTTGAATGGCCCTTTAGTCTTGTTAGAATAATACTAATAAAAACATCATTGTGTTTTACCTGAGAGAGTATTGCACCACATATTCCTACGTAGTAATGTCAAAGTTGACTCACCAGTCTCCTCTTCCTCTTTAATCTGTGGAGGTTGTGGTTCCTCCTGGACCAGACTGGATCTCCTCTCCTGTTGTTGTGGAGGTTGTGGTTCCTCCTGGACCAGACTGGATCTCCTCTCCTCATATTCAGATGAAACCTCTTTACACACAGACAGGAGGAGGAGAGTGTCTCGATTCACTTCACAACGCCTCGCAGAGCAAGGCGTTTCGAATAGAGCCCGACATCGGTGTCACCGATGTATCCGTCATTTTAGGCGCCGATGCCCGATATCGGACATTATTTCACCGAAGTCTTTTTTTATCATCATTAATGTAACCTACACTTGACTTTTAGAATGTAATACGCCCTTATGAAACACGCTCCATTCTCTGAAACAGCTGCAGAGAATGGATTTAAAAGGCGCGTCGTGCCTGTGACTCTGGAGCCTAGGCTGCAGCAGAAAACTCTGCCCTGCGAGTGACTGTCATAATTGGAAGTCCAGCTGTCATTCCGGACCCCTCGCCCTCAGAAAATGGTCGTTTGTGTACATGCCTGTGAAAATATTTGAGAGATGTTTGAAAAGATGAGACATATTTGAATAAACAAGCGTTACATGGATAACTAGAGGTCAATATCTCACTCCACGTCTTTGGACATATTTATTGGGCGAGTACAAACGGAGCGCGGAGCACATTTATTGAAATTTCATTGAAATGTATTGAAAAGATTTCCAGCACAGGATGAAATCCTCTACGCCAGACTCAAACAGACATAATATACATGTTAAAAAGTACATACAAACATACATAGTCTGCATTCTATGATCCTATAGTTTACTGAGACACTACACTGTCTCTGCATTCTATGATGAGACACTACACTGTCTCTGCATTCTATGATCCTATAGTTTACTGAGACACTGTCTCTGCATTCTATGATCCTATAGTTTACTGAGACACTACACTGTCTCTGCATTCTATGATCCTATAGTTTACTGAGACGCTACACTGTCTCTCTGCATGCTATGATCCTATAGTTTACTGAGACACTACACTGTCTCTCTGCATTCTATGATCCTATAGTTTACTGAGACACTACACTGTTTCTCTGCATTCTATGATCCTATAGTTTACTGAGACACTACACTGTCTCTCTGCATTCTATGATCCTATAGTTTACTGAGACGCTACACTGTTTCTCTGCATTCTATGATCCTATAGTTTACTGAGACGCTACACTGTCTCTCTGCATTATATGATCCTATAGTTTACTGAGACACTACAATGTCTCTCTGCATTCTATGATCCTATAGTTTACTGAGACACTACACTGTCTCTCTGCATTATATGATCCTATAGTTTACTGAGACACTACACTGTCTCTGCATTTCTATGTATTTATTTTACACCAGATTATGTCTTTTATATGACAGTACTAAATTGGATTGAAATTGTTTTATATTTACAGACATGTCGGCCGACATGTCCACTGAGCAGCCTTCCGCTACTGCTGCTCTTGCTGCGGATGCTATTGAGGCTGCTATTTATGCTGCCGTTTCCATGGAAAAAGGTAAGATAATGCACAAAACAAAATCGTGTTTAGAGGATTTAGTCATCACAGGTTACAGTAAAAAAAATAAAAAAATATATGGTTTTGTGTATTCCTGTCTTAGATGTTGAGTCTGCAACTCCGGGGTGGTCTAGTGTCAGGTGACAGCCGACCGAGATCCCCTTTACTGCACAGCCTGGGCCTGGGAGGAGGTGGGTGTACCCCAACTACCAAATGTACTTGAATTACTTTCCCCCCTTTTGAATACTGTAAAGCTCAGGTTTTCATACAGTTTGCACTACATACAACTGTTTGCTACTAGACATTGCACAACTGTGTATATATTTATATATTATAATGTAAAAAGTCAATTTGATTGATTGATCTGATGTGTGGTGGAAATAAAAAGGGACTGGCACAGTCCACCTCATAGTTATGCCTGCTGACTATTCTGCACACTTTTTCCAGATATTTGGTTGGACAAAGCGTTATAAAACTGCTTAGAACTCCAAAATGGAAGATGATAGAAACTAACTTTTGGATGCATGTTTCTTGAAACTAGGTTTTTGTTATAAACATATTTTGAGAAACATGGATCCACAGATGATGTACTGGTCGGACCATGTGAACATAATATATATATCAAAACATACCCTGGAATGTATGTCTGAATCCCACACAAACAGTGAGTTTATATCATGTTGCATTTTGGAGTTATGGACCGTTGAAGATGGATCGGTGTCACTAAATACAGTTGAAAAACCATGCTATAAAATGAGCTTCATATATATATAATGGAAAATGTGAGAAGTTCTTTTTTAAATTATTATTCAAGTCGACACCATAAGGTTTCATTTGAGATATGTCATCGATATGTAGTCCTAGTAGAAAGTAATTTGTTTCACTAAAATGCTCTTAATAGCTAAACATGATTATGGGTTCAAACTTGTTGTGCTATACTTTTGTAGTGGCACATGTGTGTCTGTCTGTCTTTTAGGAGACCATGAGTTACCAAACTGTATTTGTATCGTTGCAGTTGCTGAATGACCCTTTAGTCTTGTTAGAATAATACTAATAAAATATGAATTTGTTTTACCCGAGAGTATTGCACCACATCTTCCTACGTAGTAATGTCAAAGTTGACTCACCAGTCTCCTCTTCCTGTTCATCTTTAATCTGTGGAGGTTGTGGTTCCTCCTGGACCAGACTGGATCTACTCTCCTGTTGTTCCCAGGGGTTAAAGCCAAAAAAAATCCCAAGACTGAAAATTTTCAGACCACTTTTCAAACCATGTGGCGAACCCCCCACATTTGCACCGATCTACCCCTGTCCTAGACAGCGATAAAATAAATTAATACAAATGAATCATAAATTAATACCATGGCGCGCGCAGCGCACACCAAATTTTGGGGTTGTAAAATGATGTTTTCCCAAAGTTGCCTTTACCGAATGTGTGTCAATCCATGCTTCATTTTATAGAAGCAGCTTTTGAAGTTATGTTGTATTATATTGCTAGTCCGGCCAATCAATAAATACTCTGAAATGACTGTAGGGCTTGCCTTTACAGCCACATGGTGCATAGCAACAGTGTGTTAAAGTAAAAAAAAAAAACCCAGAGGAAGACACTTATAGGCATGTAGCCTTCAGTAGACCATTATGCACCTGCATTATAAGGTTGCAAGTGAGAACAAAAGTCAATTACAAGAAAACCCATTGGTTTTGGCAACTAAAATGGGACAGTGGGATAGGTGGGCAGTGGGCACTATATGCAGCTCCATCTCACTGAATTAGAATATTTTGTAAAAGTACATTTTCTTCTGTAATAAAATTCAAAAAGTGAAACTTTCATATATTCTCATTTCATTGTGCATAAAGTGTACTTCAAGTACTTCAAACATTTCTTGTTTTAATCTTGATGATTCAGGTCAGGCCAGTTGGCTGGTCAGTTAAGCACAGTAATACCATGGTCAGTACACCAGTTACTAGTAGTTTTGGCTCTGTAGGCAGGTGCCAAATCTAGCTGGAATTTTGGAAAGGAAAATTAGCATCTCCATGAAGCTTGTCAACATACAGAAGCTAAAAAGATGTGTTGAAACCATTGTTAAGTTTTCACTGTCAGTGGACCAACACCATGCAGATACCATGGCCTAAATCAGCACTGTGTTTTGTCATGTCCAGAGTCTCAACACAACCATCTATTATGATATTTTACAGCACTGTGTGCCTCTGTACATTGACAAGCTTTATGTTGATGCTGATTTTCCTTTTCCAGCAGCACTTGGCACCTGCCCACAGTGCCAAAACTACTAGTAACTGGTGTAATGACCATGGTATTACTGTGCTTAACTGACCAGCCAACTGGCCTGACCTGAACCCCACATTGAATCTAGGTTGTATTGTCAAGAGGAAGGTGTGAGACATGAGACTGAACAATCCAAATTAATTTACGGCTGTTATCAAAGCAAACCTGGGCTTCCATAACACCTCAACAGTGCTACTGGCTGATCACCTCCATGCCACGCCCCATTGATGAAATAATTTGTTCAAAAGTAGCCCAGACCAAGTATTAACTGTATACTTTTCAGATGGTCGACATTTCTCGTAAAATATTCTAATTCATTGAGATATTTTTTCATTTTTTATGAGCTGTATGCCATAATCATCAAGATTAAAACAAGAAAAGGTTTTAAATACTTCACTTTATGCACAATGAATTGAGAAAGATTATATGAAAGTTTCACTTTTTGAATTATATTACAGAAGAAAATCAACTTTTACAAAATATTCTAATTAAGTGAGATGGAGCTGTAGTTCCCAGCAACATCTGGGCACTTTGGCTATTTAGTAATAGTATAGTTATAGTAATTATATTTGAAAACGAATGTGCATGGTACATTTATGTCTACATTAATTAGCCTCTGTGTAGTTTATCACTGTCTTCCCTGTGAGTTCCATTCAATATTATAAAATCAGTATTCATATTCAGTAGAGTTGAGCAGGAGAATGTAGAGGCTGGCAGACAGGAGGACAAGGACCGATGCACGCAGCTAACGGCTACTAGGCTAGTAGCCACTAGCCATATAGAGAGTGCTGCTTGTTATACTAACAACGAGGCAAGCAATACACATTTGCGTTGAAAATAAATCCTTCACAGTATCACTGCACTAAGCTAATTTAAAGGAAACCGTCTGACTGTTCTGGCCTGGGTAGAGGGAAATATGAACGCATTTAGGCTCTCTCTGTCAGCAGCGCAGGAGCAGTGAAGCACCGTGCTCTCTCTCTCTGAGCGCAGAGAGTGGGGAGTGGGAGGGGCGAGCACGCACACCACTAGCTTCTTAAAGAGACAGGCTGCATTTTCACCGATTTGGCCATCATATCGCTACACTATACACATACTCCCGTCTCCCCCTTAAATATATTTTTTTGCTAATCTGCGCTGATCTCATAAAAGACCTATGAAATCCTCAGGACGGAAATCCGTCCCCAGGACGGAGAACTTTAAGCCCTGTGTTCCTCTTCAATCTGTGGAGGTTGTGGTTCCTCCAGGACCAGACTGGATCTCCTCTCCTCATATTCAGATGAAACCTCTTTACACACAGACAGAATGGGGAGAGAGAAGGTAGCATCAGCAGAGCAACTCAAAGTGCTTTTGTCAACTCAAAGATTATTCTCCTATTAGTTTTGTCAGGATAACCATAGTTTGAAAAATGAGTGTCTCGAGTCTCTTCACAATTCCTCGCAGAGCAAGGTGTTGAGTAGAGCCCGACATCGGTCTCAACGATGTATCCGTAACTCTACTCTTCCCCACCCAACCACCCCTTTTCCCCCTCACTGTATATTTCCCTTTTTACTTCCTTTATGATGAATTCCTGTTCTGTTAAATAGAAGTGTATATTTGTACGTCTCTAAATGTTTTGATGAATTGAACAATGTGGACCCTCTTGTAAACAAGTGTAATGCTTTTATTGGGTCGTCCACTCAGTTAAGTTTTTGTATTGAGTTGTGCTTGAAAAGTACTGTAATTCTGCAAACTGTTAATAAATATTACGCGCTCTTTCAGTTTGATAATACTCATTTTCTTACAGCTGCGGAGAATGCGCCATGCCTGTGACTCTGACCATTTATGCCAAATATCTTCATAGCTAAACATGATTATGGGTTCAAACTTGTTGTGCTTAGGGCTGCACGATTTTGCAAAAAACAATAACCTCGATTATTTTCTCTGAAACCTCGATTTCGGTTTCAATTTAGATTATTTTTCAGTAAAATAAATAAATTGTCTCAAAATGTATTTTATTTTTAAATGCAAACAAATGTGAATTTTCCTATTGGAATAGTCCAAATCCAAATCCCTGGCTACAAGACAAATATGCCTTAAAACATTACACTTGCCCTCTATGAATAAAAATAAATAAAAACATCAATATGTTATTTCTTTCATAAAGAGAGAATCTTTCAATCAATAGGGCCTGCTCCCATCGCAGGTTGATATATGTCCATGTGTGGTCCAGCCCTAGCTCTGGTCCATAGCCTTAAGCAGTAAGGCTATGGAACAGAGCTAGTCCAGCCCTATGGAATGCATATGCTAATAAAAACAACTTAATACTTCCTAAGAATAAAATGAGCATCAAAGCAATATTTAAATACTTTTGTATTAGCATGTGCATGCCATGCATTCCCTGGGGCTGGACATATGTCATGACATCCTCAACTTGCGACAGGAGCAGTTCCTATTAGAACTAGAAAGATAAACAGTGTACACTACCCAACTTTATTTTATGAAAAAAAAATGAAGGTGTTTTTATTTTTTGTTATAGAGGGCAAGTATAGTGTTTCAAGGCATATTTGTCTGGCCAGGGATCCTTTTAAACAAAGAAAGCTAAAACCCCTTTGGGATTAAACAAGTGAAAACGTTTACAAAATATGTCCAAATTCATTCTTAAAAAATAGCCAATTTAATGTTTAGGTGCCCACTCTTCCTGCACCCTGTGAAATGCCACTGAATCTGTAGGCCTAATCCTTTTCCATTTTGATTCTGTCTCGTATATGGGCCATGTGAAAAATAATGATGCCACATCTCTTTTCAACTTGTGACAGCTGATGCTTGTACTGTGAAGGCAAAAGTTTCTGAATGTCTCATCCTCCATTTTTACGCGTGCTGAAAATAGCCAATCTACTAGCTCACAGCGTGTTGTGGAGGCGACTCGCTTGCAGATCAGCTATTTTTTAGCACGCTGATGCAACAGGTCGTACGGTGAAACATAAGACAGGGTTCCCCTTTGTTTTTAGCCGAGACGATGTACACAGTCAACAGAGTCAGACACACATGGCTATTGGCTCCTCGATGCAAAATAAACAGTGTACACGACCCAACTTTACGATAATAAGGGACAGTAGGTCGGGATCAAATATTGTTTTGGAAAAGATAAAGTTATAATATGCCTCTTGTCCTAATTGTCCTAACTCAGCTCTGAACTCGGTAGAATCTGCACCTGGCTCGCTGATAACAAACTATCCTTACACCTGGGAAAAACTGAATCCATCCTCTTCGGATCAAATAGTAATCTCAGCAAGGCAGATGGCTTCTTGGTTAGAGTGGGTGACAATATTATCACACGAAAAGATCAAATTACCTACCTAGGTTCCATCCTGGAGGCCAATCTTTCCGGTGATAAGATGGCCACCAACGTAATCAAAAAAGTCAATCAAAGAACAAGATTCCTTTACAGGATCTCCTCACTGGTCAGCAAAAACACCTTGAAGACCTTAACAGGAGCCCTCGTACAAGGTTTCTTTGACTATGCATCCACCTCTTGGTACCACAGCACCTCAAAGGCCCTTAAAACAAGGCTCCAGACCTCCCAAAACAAACTGGTCAGGCTCCTACTTGGCCTCACCCCCCGAACCCACCTCACCCCTGCCCACTTTGACAGGCTGGGATGGCTTAGGGTCGACGACAGAGTACAGCATCTTGCAATGGGTCTGGTCCACAAGATTCGATACACCACCAAGATACCCATGTACCTGTCTAAATACTTCCTTAATGTAAACGAAGTCCACACCCACAACACCAGAGGGAGTGCAACAAACCATGTACAACCCAGATTCGGCACAAACAAGGGACTAAATTCTTTTCGCTCCTATGCCACCAAAATGTGGAACGCCCTACCAACAGTCATTAAGACATGTGAATCCCTTGACTCCTTCAAAACCGCTCTCAAAGGGCACCTACGGATGGCTGCAATTCGAAACTGGCCTCTGTAAAATCTGAATCCCCCCCCCCACCCCATTTCCCCTCACTGTATATGTATCTTTTCCCTTTTTGCTTCCTATATGATGAATTCCTGTTCTGTTCTTTAGCTACATAGAAGTGTCTATTTGTATGTCTCTAAATGTTTTGATGAATTGAACAATGTGGACCCTGTTGTAAACAAGTGTAATGCTTAATTGGGTCGTCCACTCACAGTTAACAGTCTTTGTATTGAGTTTGTGCTTAAAATGTACTGTAAATTCTACAAACTGTTAATAAATATTTCAATCAATCAATCATGTAGAGATTGTGTAAAACTGGCTTCAGTTGTGTCATGACAAGTGTTGGAGCCAGTTTTGTTTTATTTATTTGTTTCTCTTTCGTTTTCATTTTCATATACCGGTATATCAAATATTGTTTTGGAAAAATTATAATTTGGATTAATAGAAGCCCCCACCTTTAATTAGAAACTTAAGTAGGCCTATGTCATGTCAATTTAGTGAGCCTCTTTGCACTTCCTTTATAATGTATCCCCTTCAAAGTAAAACCTCCTCTGCAGTGATTCTGGAACAGTGAATTGTAACTTGTATTTTATTTTGAAAGGCTCAGTGGGGGAGGAAGTGGGGTAGCCTGTTTAAGGTCTCTTGACATGCCTTTTGAGAACAATGGAAAATGTTTGAGGCTTTGAAGGCATACAGTTTTTGACCTTTTTTCATACCTTACTAGCATACTAATTTATTTCTTATTTATTTTGGAGCTATTAATTTGACCTTTTCAGTTTGATTATTCAAGTAGACTTTTGTGGACCATAATAAATAGCTTAATGCTACTTAAGCTAAGCTGGTGTTGTTCAGAGTATACTAACCTGCAGTGTGTAGATCGATGTCCATATCAAAATCAATGTCCAGCAGTTTGTTTTGTGTCTCCAGCAGAGTTTGTAGTGTCTCCATCTCTCTCTGGAAAAGGTTGACCATGAACTCTCCCACCGCGCTGAGGCGCTCCAACACAAACACTCTGACGCTAAGCTCCACACTACAAACATCAGCAGCGCCAAGCTGCTGTTTGTCCACAACAAACAATATCTCCTCTCCCACCGCCGCTAGCTGTTCATTTATCTTCAGCCGTACAGACTCCATTTGACGCTTTTCACCTCCTTTAGGAGACATTTCCACCAAGCTTTCTGTTCCTACTGTAATATAGAATGTGTAATAAAGGCACAAACATCAACAATTCCCGAGAGACACGACAACATGTTTGACTTCTTCAACAGCGGCCATCGCCGTAATGGAAAACTAGACGCAGTCACGTGACGTGATGGCATCACGTGATGCAAACAAGCACTTCAGGGTCAAAGGTTTTCCACGCATGCGCAACAAAATAATCCAGGCACTGTTGCCTTAATGCCTTTCGCCCTCTGGTGGTGGAGGTGTGTAACTGTCACAGATAGATAGATAGATAGATAGATAGATAGATAGATAGATAGATAGATAGATAGATAGATAGATAGATAGATAGATAGATAGATAGATAGATAGATAGATAGATAGATAGATAGATAGATACTTTTTGAAACTGCCTTAGAATCTTAAAATATCTACAACCTCGTGTTGCGGTGTGACACGCTTTGAGCTTGTAGATCAGCTTTTTGCACATTTGACATTTTAAATCCGTGATTCATTGATATTAATAGGAAAAGGTACTTTGCAATTTTTCATTTTGAATACTTGAGTATGCGTAGGCTACTTTTTCCACCACTGATGACTGGAATCCAACATCAGGGACTCAGGGAGTCTGAATTAGTACATATGTAATAGACAGTAATTACCTAATAATTATTACTGGCGGTTCATGAGCTGGCAGTTCATGATCTATACCCGTTTTTCAATTGAGTGCTATAGCGCCACCCTTTGGCCAATGGTTGTGGTCTTTGTCTCTAAGCAGGGTGACATAGCCATATTGCCACATTTCGTGAAAACAACTGCATGGTTTGACCTGGAGCGCTGTGTATGTATAATTCAAAATAATGGGTGATCTTCACTGATCTAATGCATTCACCATTCACATGGAATCTGGCAAGCGGTAGATGGCAAACAGCAAAACCTGCTGGATGGCACGCAGAGCCGGACTAACAATGGAACTAGGTGGAGCTTAAGCTATCTGCTCCACTAACTATGACAGAACTCTTATCTCAGGTGATCTTAGTCTTCACCTGGATGATGCTACAGATGCTATGGCTATGGGTTTCTTAGAGTTATTGCACTCCTTTGATTTTATCCAACATGTTGTTGGGCCTACACATAAACATGGGCACACTCTGGACCTGGTGATTTCTAGAGGGCTGAACATCACTGTGGAAAGGACTATTGAAAGGCCTGAGCTATCAGACCACTTTCTGCTGTGTTTTAATATGACTGTCTCTGATCTAGAGAAAAACATCACTGAATATACCATAAAAAAGCGTTTTTTTAGCTCTTCTGCAGCCGACGAGTTCTCTCGTCACCTGGGCCCCCCCCCCCTGCCCGATACTCCCCCAGTGAATGATATGGTTCAAACTTTTAATCTTAAACTAGAGTCAGCTCTTGATATAGTGGCTCCTTTGAAAACAAAAAATAAACATAACACCAGAGTAACACCCTGGATAAATTAGCTTTCACGCTAACTGAAGCAAGAATGTCGTAGAGCTGAGCAAGCTTGGAGAAAAAACAAACTCACCATCCACCTATAGAGATTCTTAAAAAGTCAACAGTCGCCTATAACAAAGCCTTGCGTCTAGAAAGGCAGGCATATTTCTCTGGCATTATTAATGAGAACAAGAAAAATGCCAGAGTCCTATTCTCTACCATTGATCGACTTTTAACCCCCCCCCCCCAGTCCTACAAGCAGTCATTCCCGGCCTCTAAAGCTAAGTGTAATGAGTTTGCATGCTTTTTTGACAACAACATTTTTAACATTAGAGCTGAAATTATGAATGGTGCTGCTGCTAGTGCAAACCTTCAAACAGCAGCTAATGGTCCCAGGGTAGATCTCTCCAGGGGGAGCCTATTATCGTTCTGCGCAATTGAGGAAGACGAACTCCGCAAAACTATATCCCAGTACATGGTGGAAACGCTTGGTAAAGAGGGAGTCCGCTGACTGTCAAGTTCATGAGCTATTCCTTTTTTATATATATTTCACTTGAGTGCTATAGCACCACCCTTTGGCCGTTGAAAGTAGCATAGCCCTCTACCATATTGCCAAGTTTTGCAAAAATCGACTACGGTTAAGCCAGTCAGTGTAGAAACGTGTTTAAGAGGTATGAAAAGGTCAACTGAGTGCTATAGCGCCACCCTTTGGCCAATGGTCGTGGGCTTCATGTCTTCATCGTTTGGCATAGCCCTCTATACCATAATGCCAAGTTTCACGAAAACCGACTGCACGGTTAAGCCAGAAATGCAATTTAGTTTTTAAGGGGCCAGGGACTTCTGGCGTGGTCCCTTAAAGACTAAATTGCATTTCTGGAAAACCTTTGCATTTCTTAAAAACAGACAACTACAAAAAGGGACCATAGGCAAACAAAAAAAAACGACCGGTTCATCCAGAACTGCTATTTTTGGCTAAAGGAGAAGAAGAAGAAGATGAAGAAGAAAATATAGCTAAAAGCAGCGATAAGACGGGGTCAAGCAATATGTGATCGGCCCCCGATTTCTGATCACGTTGACCGGTATGAACTTCAGCTGAAAAGATACAAATGCACCGTGTAGCTTTGCATCTTCATTAAATCTTTGTATCTTTTGCATCTGCCAATGTGAACGCAGCATTCTTTTTTATATATTTTTTATCCCACGGTTTTTGTAACCCATTTTTCACCTCTGTGTCAATGATCTAATGTGATCCTGGACTCTACACACCCTCCGCCAACCTGGGGAGAGCAACGGACTTGAACTCATGCTTCCTTCATGCCTGAGTGTCCAAGTTGCTCCTTTACACCTTGACAGGGGGGAGTTTCCCCTGGTTGGACGTAGCACGTGGAAGGAACACGTTATTCAAACCAGTTCCTTTCCCCTCCATCAGGCGC
The DNA here is from genome assembly GCF_964188405.1 of Protomyctophum parallelum. NCBI lineage: Eukaryota > Metazoa > Chordata > Actinopteri > Myctophiformes > Myctophidae > Protomyctophum > Protomyctophum parallelum. The sequence continues at coordinate 38,211,858 of NC_139713.1, forward strand.
CCGGGCTGCCCAGGGGGAGGTAGTTTACTGCATGTTTTTTGTGAGGGTACCTACCCTAGGGGACACAGGGAGAACATGTGAGGTACCTACGCTAGGGGATACGGGGAGAACATGTGAGGGTACCTACCCTAGGGGACACGGGGGGAACATGTGAGGGTACCTACCCTAGGGGACAAGGGGAGAACAAGTAAACTCCACACAGAAAGGCCCTTTTGCCAACTCCGCCTCAGGTATGGGCACTGATGACGTGGAGGAGGGAACACGCCCCCAGCACCCACAGCGTCCCCAGCGGGAATCGAACCCAGGACCTTCTAGCTGTCAGGCGACAGCACTACCAACTGTGCCACAGTGCCCCGAACGCAGCATTTTTGTGGACAGCTATTTCTTATCACACCGTTTATGGTGGTTAGGTTTCCCCCAGGTGTGGTGGAGAACAGTATTGTTTTTGCGGAAAATTTAGATTTTAGTTTTACACAGTCTCTTGAATAGTTTATTTAGTTTTAGTCACATTTTAGTCACCTGGAATGTCTTAGTGTTAGTCTAGTTTTAGTCGACTAAATCTACAGTTGATTTAGTCGAACAAAATTCATTTTGGCGGGCCGTCGTAATCATTGTTTTTTACAGCCGATCTACAAGCCCACAACGCGTCGCGCTTGAGCTTGTAGATTGTCTATTTTCAGCATGCAACTAATTGTAAAATGACTTATACTGGATATATATTGGTATATTAAGTCTTAGTTTTAGTCATCATAGCTTAGTTTTCCTTTAGTTTCCATTTAGTTTTCATCAGTGAAAAAAGGTAGTCAACGAACATTTTTCGTCTTAGTCGACAAAATCAACACTGGTGGAGACGACGCTGGTGTGCCTGCAGAGTACCTGACTGACTGAAAATCTTGTCACAATGTTTGCAGTGGTAAGGTTTTTCTCCAGTGTGGATACGCAGGTGTGTCCATAAACAACATATGTCAATGAAACTCTTGTCACAATGTTTGCAGTGGTAAGGTTTTTCTCCAGTGTGGATACGCAGGTGTGTCCGTAAACAACATATGTCAATGATACCCAACTATATCTTTCTGTGGCTCCAGATGATCCCTGTGCTTTAGACCCGCTGTTGACCTGCCTGTCTAGCATCAAATGTTGGATGAGTGAGAACTTTCTCAAGCTAAATGAGGATAAGACAGAAGTTCTCATAATCGGTTCTAGTGAGCAGAAAGAATCAATAATAAGCAGACTGGGCAACCTAACTGTAGAAACTAACAGTACAGTAAAGAACCTGGGGGTTATTATTGATTCTGAATTGAACTTTAATTCACACATTAATCATGTCACCAAGATTGCCTTTTTTCACCTTAGAAATATTGCAAGAATCAGAGCCTATTTGTCCTTGGACGATGCAAAAACGCTAATCCACGCCTTTGTTTTTTCTCGGCTTGATTACTGCAATGCACTTTTTTCAGGACTGCCTAAGAAAACAACTGACAGATTACAACTTGTCCAAAATGCAGCAGCCAGAGTTTTAACTAGAACTAAGATGAGAGAACATATTACTCCAGTTTTGGCATCGCTGCACTGGCTTCCGGTTGTTTTTAGGATTGATTTTAAAATTCTTTTACTTGTCTATAAAGCTCTCAATGGTCTCGCACCTTCCTACCTACATGACTGCCTGCCTAAATATGTCCCAAACCGCCCCCTAAGGTCTTCCACCGCCGGCCTGCTCGCTTTGCCCCAAAAAATGGCAACTAAAAAATACGGGGAAGCAGCTTTTTGCTTCTACGGGCCGTCGGCATGGAACAAGCTCCCACTGTACCTTCGTCAGGCAGCCTCTGTAGACATTTTTAAAGCTCAGCTCAAGACCCACTTCTACAACATTGCCTTTAATTGATCTTATATTTTTTATTTTTCATGTCCTCACTGTACTGCATTACTGCTTGTTTTTTAATGTCATTGCCTTGCTTTTCTTTTATTCTCCATTGTTCTGTAAAGCACTTTGAGCTGCATTTCATGTCATGAAAGGTGCTATACAAATAAAGTTTTATTATTATTATTATTAATGAAACTCTTGACACAATGTTTGCAGTGGTAAGGTTTTTCTCCAGTGTGGATACGCAGGTGTGTCCGTAAACAACATATATCAATGAAACTCTTGTCACAATGTTTGCAGTGGTAAGGTTTTTCCAGTGTGGATATGCAGGTGTTTCCGCAAACAACCTATATCAATGAAACTCTTGTAAGGTCTTTCTCCGGTGTGTAGACGCTGGTGTCTTGTCAGCGTAGCATCTGGGAGAAGCTCTTGTCACATTGTTCAAAATGGAAAGGTTTTTCAGAATCATAGGTGTTATATATATGGTCGTGATTCACCAGTATCTTAAATGTTTGGATTCTATAGGCTTAAAATAATAATAATCAATATTTCTTTGTAAATCTCTATGGGAAGAAATTGTAGATTTTTCAGTGGGTCCAGAAAACCAAGCTCACTGTCCATCCATAGGGTTGAAGCGGTTCATTTTGAATTGCTTCTGGACAAGACTTGTTTCAGAGTTATTTGGCATGACCCTCTACACCATATACTGCAACGTTTCATAAACACTTGACTCTGCATGGATGTATTAGGGGCAGAAGAAGAATTTTCATAAAACTGCCATTTGCATTGGCTCATAAAACCTTCATTTTTTCGCAAAAAAAATGTACTCCCAATAAACTACTTTTACTTTATTTGTTTATTTGGACAGGACAATGCATATTAATGGACGTAAATACACCGGATATAGCACAGTTGCTAATTTTCATCCGCAGTCCTCACAGGAAATACAAAACGGAAAACAGACAGGCAAACAGTGGAATACATTTACATAACATTACATAGGGAACACAGCATAAAAAAGAAATACACCTAAAATAATCATGAATGGTTGCAGCTTTGGTTTTCAAGCAACCATTTTTTCAGATTGAATTTAAAAGATGGAAATGTAGCACAATCCCTTATACGCAGAGGAAGGCCATTCCATGCTACACAACCCTGTACTGAGAGGACATTTTGGCACTAGCCCCTCCTATAGGGACACAAGGGTTTAATGTTTGTCTTTAGTTCAATGTTTGTTTTGTAAACGCCATTGACAATGAAGGGAAAATGTACGTCATAATGTTTGTTTTACATCACCATTACATCACCTAATCAACAGAGTTAGACTTTAATATATTAGCGCCCCTCACTTCACATGGGTGTGATATTTTTGTCTACATAAGCTCATGTGTAGAATCTTTTGTGCATTTCGTACATTTCGGCCAATAGCAAATAGCCGATATACCAGCTCACAATACGTCACGATGCAACTCATTGTGAGCTTGTAAATCGGCTATTTTGTACACATTCCATACATGGGCCATTCTGCAATATGAGTACTTTTACTTTTAGTACTTCAAGTACATTTTGATGCCAATACGGTTGTACTTTTACTCGAGCACACTTTGAATACGATACTTCTACCTGTAACGGAGTACGTCTACATTGCAGTATTTATACTTTTACTTAACCCATTTAGACCAGGGGCCTGTTTCACGAAACTTGGATTAACTAATCCAGGATTTAGGCCAAAACCAGGCTTTTTAAATTCTGTTCTGTACAGCCTGGTTTATTCCGTTCCATTAAAGCCAAGCGAGGCTCAGAATGGGCGGATTTAGCGAGCCAGGATCATAAACCCTGGCTGATTTACTGATCCTTCTTCTTCATGGGGTATTATGGCAGTTTGCATCCTTAATATACTGTATATCTCAGTATCTTTACTAATCTATTCAAGACTTACTGATACAAGGACTTAAGCTTCTAAAATAAATACTGCTGCTGTAATTAAAGAGAGAACATACTCTCAATAGTGGAAAGACTGAATGATTAACTACCCCAAAAATATAGTTTACATTTTACCACTACTATTAACTTAAAACTGAATTCTTAATATTGTAAGCATAATGATATTGTGGCATTGTGATATTTGGCCATAACTCCCTCCTCTGAGGGAGCTACTTTTGGGGAAGGGGGTTGTTGTCCAGACAGGGGCCAGACTGGTGAACTGTGGGTCATGGGTTCAATAGTGGGTGAAACGTTACAATGGTAATATGTTGTAAAACAATGAGTAATGGTAATATTTAGTGGTTTTCACTTTTACAAAATATATATATTTTTTTTATAATATGTGACCAGGGACAGTAGTTTGATATACAAGGGGGACATGGTCATTTTTCAGTTCTTTACATATTATGAAACTGCACACTGTAACCTTTCATATGTGACCAGGGACAGTAGTTTGATATACAAGGGGGCCATGGTCATTTTTCAGTTCCTTACATATTATGAAACTGCACACTGTAACCTTTCATATGATGCATTGCTCATTGAAATTGGGGGGGAAATGAAGAAGATATGACCATTTGAAACTTGTTGAACCAGAAATGTCAAATTGGAGAATTCCCCCTTCAAAGATATCAGCAGTGATCTGTGACTTTAGGGGGCGCTGTTTTCCCTTCATTCCTCCATTAGCCAACCAGCAGTGTTGCCATGTCTGCTTATTATAATTAGTTGGCCATGTTTCTAAAGAAAAAGAATGCATAGGCCTACTGTACCAATAAGTCTTCACAATTAGAGAATGTTGTTATAATTGATAGTTTGCCTATTATCTCTCCTTTTTTAAATAGGCTACTGCATTTATTTGCCATTTTGTACTATGAAAAAAGGAAAACAGTGGCAGAAAATTAGGTCCAGATGAGTACAAATAAGATAGCTATATTAGCCTGTTATTATTATTATTTGTCTGCAGAACCCCCATCTGAAAATAATGTATGCCAGGGACAAGATTGGTTTTGTTATATGCTTGTAGATCGGCTATTTTTGCTTATTTTGGGCTTGTTTTCATATACGGGTTGCTTGTTTCTCTCGCAGAACCTGGCAACCCCGCAAAAAATAGCCGTTAGCTACATTTAGCATTATATATTGATATCAATCGTCAATCCTGTAGCTAAAACAAGTACATTATCGCGTTATATTACATATCGATGTGATCTGCATTATTATGACCTTAATTTCCATGGCAGGTACATTCCAAAGCAACTAATAAGAACCACGTTATGGTGACATAATGTTACAATGTTTACAATACATGCTAGAGTCTTCTTCTTCTTCTTCTTCTCTGCTATTGGAAATAAGAAGCCATGTTCCATTGTTGTGATGACCAGTGCCCCTAGCTAAAACATTAGCATGAATTAGCTTTAGGAGGACCGAAAATAAGCACACTTTTTACAAAATACGACTGTTAATACTTCTTTCTCTGCTATTTCTGTTAGCCAGTTAGTGAAAGACTAGTATTATCTTCAAAAACGATTGTGTACAAAAAGCGGAATTTTAGCGGAATTTGCATACTTTGAAGGTAAAGCTGATTTTCTGATTAGCATTGGTTAGCATTGCTTAACTCAATGGTTTAAACATTAAACATAGTGACTTGTTTACGCAATTACAACGACTTAATGACACTAAAGCGACTTTCTGATGGAATAAAAACATTCTTTAACATTCCAACTGTTTTAATGTGGCTAAAAACGAAAACCACCAAAAAAAGAGAAAGAATCTATTTTTAGATTATATTGCTATATGCTATTGCCGAGTTGTGGTTCAAATCACTGGCACTGGTCACATATAATATAATTATTATTCTTAACCGTGCACTTGCACGACAGCAAACCTATTCTGGGGAACATTCACCAAAAGCAGCTGATCTACAAGCTCAAAAGCTGTCATGATGTTGTGCAGCATATATATTTTGGTTCTTTGATTTTATATAGTGCTTAAATTAGTCCTTTAATGCAGACCGATAAAAATAAGGCAACATAAACCCATAATAATTGAGCGTGGAAACCGTCATTGGTTTGTGATCAGTTTGACTGCTTAATGAACAGTAAAGACATCAGGATTAGGTTAAAAATGGCTGTTAGCCTCCGGACCAGGCTAAGTCCAAAGCATTAGTTTCTATGGTAACTAATGTAGCATCACTTTCATGAAACCGAATCAAGCCTCAACATATCCAGGTTAACTGGTTAAATTAATCTGGCAAGATTAACCAGCTTTCATGAAACCGGTGATCCAGGATATATTAAACCAGGATATCTGTTAAATCCCGGTTTAATCTCTAATCCAAGTTTGGTGGAACGGCTGACACTAGATTCTACAAATGTCTTCTGAATTCTTAACGTTTTCAGAAACCTGTGTTTCTATGTCAGTGGTTCTCAAACCTTTTTCATGTCAAGAACCCCCAGAATGATCTGTATTTGGCCGCGGGCCCCCATCTGGAAATATGTGGTTCCATTTTGGGAACTCGGGCTCGTTCCTGCAGCATCGCAGGCGTGCATTAATTACGTTAAACCACCCCCTCTCGTGTAATATTGCTTCATTATTTAATCGGTTTTCACCAGCAAAGAAATTAAATAAATTAAAGGGTGTAAAAATTCATCATAGAGTTCAATATTTATCAAACGTTTCTAGTACCTCTAGCCTAGAACAAAAGCAAATATGTCAAATCTAAGAAAAAGTAAACATTTTTTATAAATTTAATTTCATTCAGTTGTGAAAACAGACACTTGGAAAAGAGTATAGGCTATTTATTGATTGATTGAATACTTTATTAACAGGCTTTGGGCCAAGCCCCTGTAGGGCCCTATAGGCTTGTTTCCATTGTGGTTCCTCTGTAAAATATCGGAATCAGTCAGAATCACCCCTACGATAAAGTAGTGGTACCGGCAGTGTTGTTTTTGTCGACTAAAACTAAGACTAAGACCTTATCCCCCCCCCCCCCCCCCGCCCAGAAGCAAAGATTTTAGTTAACACATCAAATGCTGGAAACGTATCCATATGCTTTATTAATCTCGAACGCCATATGCGCAAAGCGTATCTATACGTTTTATGGGTTTTTTTTATGATTAATGTGCTTCATATTTATACGCGCCCGGACAACATAGAAAGTAACACCGATCGGCTCTAGAAAGGTCCGGTATGTGATCCGGGAGTTAAAAGCCCCCCCCCCCCCCCCCCCCCCCCTCCTGAAAAGAGGTCTGGTCTATGCGGGCAGGCGCCCTCCATTATGACGTACTGGAGGCGGCCTGCACGGCATAAACCAACGCAGATGTCAGGGGATCTAAAATGGAGGTACCCATGCTCTAGTGTGTCAATACACTCGATTCCCCCTCCCCTCCTGTTTCTACATGGTTTCTCCCGAGGAAGCTTTGTGGGGGAGGTCTCTTCGTCTCGGATTGCATTAGCAGTTTGAGTTCCCCCCCCCAGGCCCCACTCCACTGCGCCTTGCGATCGCCTTGCTTGCACCGTTCTCTCGTTCTCGGAAAAAGATATAATGCAGTCGTGACGATTTGCCATCTGCCCGTATATTAACCAAGAATAATCTTCAACGATCTCCATTTCATACCGTTATCAACACACACACGGAGTCATGGACAGATACGCGAAACGAATGACGTATTATCGAGGGACGTACCGCCATTATCAACTAACTGCCTGGGATGGAGCTTGGAGGCTAGGCTACGTCGTCACTAGCCCGTAGCCTTTTTATTCATTATAATTGCAGTGATAAGACCGCAATGAAGGCGTCTGGGACGCCATCGACCCGTTTGTAATGTATAATGAATACAGATGTCTCATCCTAAACTGCGGAAGCTATCGAGTTTTAGTCATTTTTTTCTATATCACAGCCGGGCTTAGCGTCTCTCTTGATACCGTGGATGTAGCCTACATCCACAATCACAACCGTATAGCGAATAGCGAAATTGTGGTGGTCATGTTGATAGTGTCAGATTATGTGATTCCATGGCTTTAGTATCTACCACTTGTCATTGCCATCCTGGAATAGAATGAATGATCATTCGATTGTATGTTATATCATGTGTCAACTCAAATGGGGAAAATGTGGATTTATTACTATTACAACTAACCACTTCTTCCCTGTATGATTCCTCCTCATTATCCTCAGATGTGCATTTTGACCCAAGCACCCCCCCCCCCCCCCGTATGAGTCCTCATTCATCTATGGGCTTTTCCCCTGTATGAGTCCTCATGTGCATTTTTAGAACGCCACTCCGAGCAAAGCCTTTACCACACACGTTACAAGCAAGGGGCTTTTCCCCTGTATGAGTCCTCATGTGTGATTTTAAAATGTCAATCCGAGCAAAGCCTTTACCACAGACGTTACAAGCAAAGGGCTTTTCCCCTGTATGAGTCCTCATGTGTGTTTTTAGTTCACCACTCTGAGCAAAGCCTTTACCACACACGTTACAAGTAAAGGGCTTTTCCCCTGTATGAGTCCTCATGTGTGTTTTAAGTTCACTACTATGTGTACAGCCTTTACCACAGACGTTACAAGTAAAGGGCTTTTCCCCTGTATGAGTCCTCATGTGTGTTTTTAGATTAACACTCTGAGCAAAGCCTTTACCACACACATCACAAGTAAAGGGCTTTTCACCTGTATGAGTCCTCATGTGTGTTTTTAGAGTAACACTGTGAGCAAAACCATTACCACAGACGTTACAAGTAAAGGGCTTTTCACCTGTATGAGTCCTCATGTGTGATTTTAGATGCTCACTCTGAGCAAAGCCTTTACCACACACGTTACAAGTAAAGGGCTTTTCCCCTGTATGAGTCCTCATGTGTGTTTTTAGACCACCACTATGAGTAAAGCCTTTACAACAGACATTACAAGTAAAGGGCTTTTCCCCTGTATGAGACCTCATGTGTGTTTTTAGACCACCACTCTGAATAAAGCCTTTACCACAAACTGTACAAGTGAAGGGCTTGTCCCCTGTATGAGCCCTCATGTGATTTTTTAGATCACCACTCAGAATAAAGCCTTTACCACAAACTGTACAAGTGAAGGGCTTTTCCCCTGTATGAGTCCTTCTGTGCCTCGTCATATTTGCAAAACATTTGCCACAGTCTGTACAACTAAAGCGTTTTTTCCCTGTGTGGCTCCTCATGGAGTGAGTTTGTTTTAAAGATTTCAGGTCCTTGGACAGCTTGCTGCTCAAAGACAATCTTTGTCCTAACACATTTGTCTTGTGTGATTTCAGTGTGTTTAAAGTTGACTGACCTTCACTGGGCTCCTGCCACTCATCACTGAGCTGGTCGTCACTAGTTGGTTGTGATGTTCCACAGTCCTCTACTTCAGCTTGTGTTTTCATGTGTTGTTGAGTTGAGGTGCCGGCTACAGGCTCTGTCTCTCTGTTTTCATCATCATGAACATCTTCACCTTTCACTGCTTGTAATGTCAATGTAGACCCATCAGCCTCCACTGGTCTTTGAAGTATCTCCTCTTGTTCCTCTTTAATCTGTGGTGGTTGTGGTTCCTCCTGGACCAGACTGGAGCTCCTCTCCTGTTGTTCAGTAAAAACCTCCTCTTTACACACAGGGAGGTGCGGGACTGCTAGAAAAAAAAGACACAAAGAGAGAAAACATTTAATGTTTGAACTTTGCATTTTCCCCACGCAGTGTTTCCCGTTTTATAGCTTTGGTAGTGTTGGAGGAAAGTCCTCTTTTCCATTTCTAAATCAAAAACAGTTTTCAGGGCTTGAAATTACATTTTTGAGCCACTAAGAAATTGTACATTAGACATGTACTTGTCTTGCATCTTTCGTTTGTATTTATATATATAATATATATTTACAAATACGTAGCAAGTGTTCAACAGAAGGTTATTACAAAAGAACACAATTATTTTGAAAGTGAAATATCTTTTGTTTTTACACTAGATGGTGCTCTTGCTAACCTATGGTCGCACACCAGATCGTTGGTAATGAGACGTTCGTTGGGCATCCGTTAAAGAAAATATGTTTGAATACATCCAACTGAAGATTGCATGGTGATTGCGCCCAAAGTGGAATAATAATGCAATTTTTATTAGGAAGAAAACTCGGACTCAATCCGTGGATCCGGATCTTCAAATAGTAAAATCAACGGGAAGTAAACATTTTTATTAAAATAAATAAACGGTACGAGTTTTGGTGATGCTCTATATTGTCTGAATCAACTTTGTTTGTGTTTGGTTAAGGTGTTCATTTATCTCGGGGTCTTGTTCACGAGGGAGGGGAGGACGGAGAAACGGAGCGGCAGGGGCGGAATTGCAGTCACTGTACCGCACTGTTGTGACGAAAAGAGAGTTGAGCCAGAAGGCAAAGCTTTCTGTCTACCGAGCAATCTTCGTTCCTACTCTCACCTATGGTCATGAAGTGTTCCTACTCTCAACTATGGTCATGAAGTGTGGGTCATGACCGAAAGAATAAGGTCACGAATACAAGCGGCCAAAATGAGTTTTCTTCGACGGGTCCCTTAGAGATAGGGTGAGAAGTTCAGTCACACGAGAGAGACTCGAGTAGAGTCACTGCTTATTTGCCTGGAAAGGAGCCAGCTTAGGTGGTTCGGGCATCTAGTTAGGATGCCTCTCGGGCGTCTCCCTAGGGAGGTCCTCGAGGCACGTCCCACTGGGAGGAGACCACGGGGCAGACCAAGACCAGACCCTTGGAACGTCTCGGTATCCCCCAGGAGGAAGTCACTAATGTTGCTCTGGAGAGGGAAGTCTGGAACACTCTGGTGGAGCTGTTGCCCCCGCAACCCGACTACGGATAAGAATATGTTATGTAAGTAAGTAAACAAAACAGCACATACCTATACGGTACAACTTAACTACAGGTTGCATCTTCGCATCAAACTGTACACGTCTCTGGTCCACCTCTGGCTGTTCCTCTGACACCGTTGAATGTCTTTTGGAGGCCATCTCTATAGATACGGGAGACCTCTCCCTGTGGTGCTCTGTGGAAATCACCAGTAGAAACAATTCAGTAAGGGTGTGTGTGTGTGTGTGTGAGAGAGAGACTGAGATATATATATATATATATATATATATATATATCTCAAAAAGAGAAAAACCTTCCAAGCAGGGCTTGACAGTGCGACTAGGTACTCGCATTTGCGACTAAAAATATCACCGTGCGACTTGTAAAATTAAATTTGTCGCACAGGTGCGACTACAGGATTTGACCATTCAATCGTGATAAAGACAAGTCTCTGTCTACAGCAAGTGCACATTCTATTGTCGCGGTTCTATACCTAAATTTATATTTCTGAACGGTGGTGTCGTTCGCCAAAAAGAGCAGAGCTACAAGCTAACAACGTGTCGAGGCTCAATGCGGTGTTTATTTGAAGATCTGTCCCCTTTGCTCCCACCGCCCCTCCCCTCACTGTGTTGTTGCTCCACGGAGCGGAGCACGGAGCCTTCCCTGTCACTGCTTTCTGTCTGTCAGCAGCGGCAGACAGAAAATAAGTCAGAGCGGGATAGCATTAGCATGATAGCATATAGTCAGAAGGAATTGCTTGGACCCCGACACGTTATTTGCAAAGTCCGTTTGTAATGCTCAAAGTTCAAACGTAACTTACTTTTAACCAAACGCGGGTGAAACAGCGTGCAGCCGTGCACGCACGCGCGCACACACACACATGGAGTGGACGGATTTATTATCAAAAACAACCCTTGCTTAGCGTTTGCTTACAAAAGCGTGTGCCCAGCATAAATGGTAATGCGAATGACCGAACTGGCTGGATTACCGTATTAATATCAGTCAGTCAGTCAAAGCCAAGGAGATTGTTACAATACTAATTCACCATTGAGCAGCCTCTGCACTGTCTGAATGTCACACTAACATGACAGAACAGCAGGATGAAAACGGATAGCCTGTCTATCCATCCATGAGCAACATTATCTATCTAGCTCTGGTCCAGAGCTCTAATGTGTTGCACGTATTATAGGTATGGAACAGAGCTACTATCGATCTATCTACAAAGTATTAGCATAAAACAAATTGATTATATATATTATATGAAAACAAACATAACAATGATATCATGATGAATATCACTTTTTTGTGATAATTGCTGAAAAGATAGTGATATAATATTTTGACATATTATTTTCCACCCCTACCTCATATCACTTCATTAAAGAGAAATCACACCCATGTTAAGTGAGGGGCGCTCTTGTCATCATACATCATCAGATATCATCTCATAATGGCCAATCAGAATGCCTGTTGCCTGTGATTGGTTAGCTGATTTGCTCGTTTACATATGACATACATTTTCCCTTCAATGTCAATGGCGTTTAATTTATGTAATATTTAGCAGAATTTTTACGTAATTTCTCTGTTGATTGTCAATGGCTCATTTTGAGATGTGTGGGGACAAAGGCTGTATATAGGAGGGGCTAGCGCCCCTTAAAAATACATCATTTTTCATCGTGCTCCTAAAATAATTTGTGTGCTACTAGATTTTTCAACTTAGGCGCACACGTGCTACTTGGAAAAATGCTAAGCGTCGAGCCCTGCTTCCAAGGAAGGGACTGCACACTCCAGGGAACAGAGACAGACAACTTACTGCATCAAACTTATTTATTAGCACGACGCGTTTCGCCGTGAGCTTCGTCAGGTGCTAGCACCTGACGAAGCTCACGGCTAACTAGACTTGCACCTCCTACGGGTCTTTTTGGATGTGCAGGAGTCCCTTTTTTATATATATATATATATATATATATATATATATATATATATATAGACATACATACATACACACACATAATCTCCATGCTAAACCCCTTATCCCTAAACTACTTTGCCTTTTTTAACTACCTGAATTCTTTTTTTTAATAGTTAAAATAGCCAATCTACATCGACAGACATGTTGTGAGCTTGTAGATTGGCTATTGTTTAGGGGTGTGCATCTGTCCCTTACAAGACGATTCTATTGTATAGGGGTGTGCATCTGTCCCTTACAAGACGATTCTATTGTATAGGGGTGTGCATCTGTCCCTTACAACACTGCAGTGTTTCTCAACCGTTTGATCTGTCCAGGTGTGCCGTGAGATATTGACCGAAAGTAACACTAGCCCTCCCCCGAAAGCGATAGCTAGGCGTCCTATTGTTGCGTCATTGTTGTTGTCACACGTCTAATTAGACGTGCGATAACAACATGACGACGGAACAATAGACTCTAACGACCATCGGCCATAGAAATGTTAATCGCCTGGCAACTTTACTGTATAAATGGGGCACAGACATGGCATTCACATTGTACAGCTACTACAAGATGGAACCAGCAGCAAAAAAGAGATGCATCCAGAAGACGCTACATTTCGTTCCCTCCAGAAAGACACCACCAGAACCCGACAGCACAGACAGCGCCGCCGTGTCACCTGCATCTGATGAGGGCACAGCAAGCGCTCCCTCGCCGCCGGGGGGAACAACAACGTCGACTACTACCAACACAACGCCTACAAAGAAAGCCCCTGCCAGACTGTACCGTGATGATTACATGAAGCGTGATGATTACATGAAGTTTGGCTTCACGTTTACTGGGGATACAACTAGGGGTGCAACGGTTTTCGGTTTAAAACCGAACCGTTCGGTACAGCATACACGGTTCCATGCGCTCTAATGAACCGCGCTATTTCGGTTTGCATTCATTCATTTCTTACAGCTGCGAAGAATGAATTTCTCGGTCACACACCGGCCTACTTAGAAGTCTAGCACTCTTTCGGTCACAGAAGTGTAGCACTCTGTCAGGCCACCCCCACATCCACACCCCCCCCCCCCACACACACACACACACACACACACAGAGAGACGGCATGATGAGGAGAATCCAGCCCTCGTCTTTATACGTCGTTCTTGGAATAATTATTGATCGTCATACACAGAGACACACACAGCGGAGTAACCTCGCGCCAACAGGCTTCTAAGCACGGTCTTTGTAAGTTTTATCTGCATCTGCACTCGCTGTTTGAGTGCTAATTAAGAGGGAGAGTGAGAGCAAAAACAACCCGCAGCAGGACATTAATTCCGTCAGAAAAGTCCCAACTAAATACTCCATGTCCAATCCATGACTGTAGATAGAAGCCCTTCTTCTAATAATATGAGCATAATATCCTTAAATCCTCATGTAGACTTATTGTAAACTTTTGTATTTTTCTGTGCGACACACACGACGCATTCACTGTGTGAATCCCTCCCCTCTCCTCTTCCCTGCATGTGCTTACTGCCCCGTGTGAGCGCATAGGTGAATTGTTTCCCCTTGAAAATAATGATGAGGCACATTAAAATAGCAATATAAGGTTTTTTTACCCTTTAAAATAATGAAAAGGCAGAAATGCCTAATAAAATAATATATGCTAAAAAAAAAAGAAAGAAGAAAAGAAAATGCTATAAATAAACTTTTTTGAGTGGTGCAAGCCACTGCCTGGCTGGCTGGGTATGAGCATGAAAACAGCATGGTTGTTTTTCACCACATGTGCGCAACCTAACACACACACAAACACACACGCACATTATTAACTGTATATATGATGATTTTGTGTGTACCAGTACAGTGACAGTACAGTAGAGGGTACAGTAGAGGGACCGGCACACAGTAACTCTGTCATTTCTCAACCGTTTCGGACACGGGGCGGCTCGCCGGAACCGGCCCGCCCCCCTGGGAGCGTTCCTGGGGGTCACTTAACACGGGTGTAATTTTCTTTACTGTACCGAAACCGAACCGAAACCGTGGCCCCCATACCGAGGTTCGAACCGAACCGTGGTCTAACTGAACCGTTGCACCCCTAATACAAACATACATAGTCTGCATTCTATGATCCTATAGTTTACTGAGACACTACACTGTCTCTGCATTCTATGATCCTATAGTTTACTGAGACACTCAGGGCTCCAGCGTGCGACCTATTAGGTCGCATATGCGACTTAATTTATTAATGTGCGAGTTAAATTTGAACGAGGTCGCACCGGTGCTACTTATTGCTTTCACTCCCAGCCTCAACCATGAAGCACGGGCATTAGCGCGATAATAAAATATGACTTTATTCTCGCTCATTCCGCGCCTCCTCTCTCTCTTTCTCCCTCCCTCTCTCTCTCTGCCTGTCTGTCTGCACCGGTCTACACACGACACGCGTGAGTTCAACAGCGGCGGCGCGCTCACTGATCAACCCCGAAAAAAACGAAACTGAATTCAGCATCGGCTGTACACATAAGTTTCCCTGGAGCGAGCATGCTGTGCATTGCTGTCGCTGAATCCACGGAGACAGCAGACACAACATATGGGGGACTGCGCCTCGTCCCCGACCCCAAACACGGTAAACTTGTTGTTGAAAAATAGCTTCCAATAGCTTGTTATTTTGCGTCGAGTAGCGCTGTGTGCAGGCCAGGCTACATACATGATCGCCTCGAACAAAATACATCTCCCACGTGAAACCTGGTATATTCTTCGTCGTACGACGTGGTCTTGCATGCTGAAAATAGCAGATTTACAAGCTCACAACGCGTCGCGTCCACCACACGTTGTGAGCTTGTAGATCAGCACATGGAAATATGCAGGCTGAGACGTTTAGAAACTTTCCCCTTCACAATAAAAGCACATCAGCTTTCACATGTTCATTCCATATAAAGAAAAGACCGGAGGAAAGTGGGCAAGGATTATGAATTCGGTGGCATTTCACATTGCAAAATGGTGCAGGAAGAGTGGGCAGTGGGCACCTCAGTGTTAAATATCCTTATTGGCCATTAGGTTGAACATGCCCATGCAGAAGGTAAGGGGTGTGTCTCATTTCTGTTTCATATACAGTACAGTAGCCAAATGATAATAACGATATGGAAAAATGCACTATAGGTTAATTAATTATAATAATTTCCTATAGAATGTGTGAGTGAGAAATATAACATGTTATGTGCTTCATTTAAGGCATTTATGCTTCAGCCAAAAGAAAACCTGTGCTAGCCTTGGTGATAAGGTCATGTATTAATACAGCGCTGCGGCGCTATACAAAAGAAAGTTGGTGCTACCTAATTTGTGGTGGCGCTACCAACTGAAAAGGTAGGTGGCACCAGTGCTACCTGTGAAAAAGTTAGTCTGGAGCCCTGGAGACACTACACTGTCTCTGCATTCTATGATCCTATAGTTTACTGAGACACTACACTGTCTCTGCATTCTATGATCCTATAGTTTACTGAGACACTACACTGTCTCTCTGCATTCTATGATCCTATAGTTTACTGAGACGCTACACTGTCTCTGCATTCTATGATCCTATAGTTTACTGAGAAGCTACACTGTCTCTCTGCATTCTATGACCCTATAGTTTACTGAGACGCTACACTGTCTCTCTGCATTCTATGATCCTATAGTTTACTGAGACACTACACCGTCTCTCTGCATTCTATGATCCTATAGTTTACTGAGACGCTACACTGTCTCTCTGCATTCTATGATCCTATAGTTTACTGAGACACTACACCGTCTCTCTGCATTCTATGATCCTATAGTTTACTGAGACGCTACACTGTCTCTCTGCATTCTATGATCCTATAGTTTACTGAGACACTATACACTGTCTCTCTGCATTCTATGATCCTATAGTTTACTGAGGCACTACACTGTCTCTCTGCATTCTATGATCCTATAGTTTACTGAGACACTACACCGTCTCTCTGCATTCTATGATCCTATAGTTTACTGAGACACTACACTGTCTTTTATATGACAGTACTAAATGGATTGATTGAAATTGTTTTATATTTACAGACATGTCGGCCGACATGTCCACTGAACAGCCTTCCGCTACTGCTGCTGTTGCTGCGGATGCTATTGAGGCTGCTATTTATGCTGCCGTTTCCATGGAAAAAGGTAAGATAATGCACAAAACAAAATGTCTTTATAGGTTTAGTCATCACAGGTTACAGTAAAAAAAATAAAAAATATATGGTTTTGTGTATTCCTGTCTTAGATGTTGAGTCTGCAACTCCGGGGTGGTCTAGTGTCAGGTGACAGCCGACCGAGATCTCCTTTACTGCACAGCCTGGGCCTGGGAGGAGGTGGGTGTACCCCAACTACCAAATGTACTTGAATTACATTCCCCACTTTTGAATACTGTAAAGCTCAGGTTTTCATACAGTTTGCACTACATACAACTGTTTGCTACTAGACATGATTGCACAACTGTGTATATATTTATATATTATAATGTAAAAAGTCAATTTGATTGATTGATCTGATGTGTGGTGGAAATAAAAAGGGACTGTCACAGTTCACATCATAGTTATGCCTGCTGTCTATTCTGCACACTTTTTCCAGATATTTGGTTGGACGAAGTGTTATAAAACTGCTTAGAACTCCAAAATGGAAGATGATAGAAACTAACTTTTGGATGCATGTTTCTTGAAACTAGGTTTTTGTTATAAACATATTTTTGAGAAACATGGATCCACAGAGGATGTACTGGTCGGACCATGTGAACATAATATATATATCAAAACGGAATGTCTGTCTGAATCCCACACAAACAGTGAGTTTATATCATGTTGCATTTTGGAGTTATGGACCGTTGAAGATGGATCGGTGTCACTAAATACAGCCATCAGTTGAAAAACCATGCTATAAAATGAGCTTCATATCTATATAATGGAAAATGTGAGAAGTTCTTTTTTAAATTATTATTCAAGTCGACACCATAAGGTTTCATTTGAGATATGTCATCGATATGTAGTCCTAGTAGAAAGTACTTTGTTTCACTAAAATGCTCATAACTCTTTTTCCAAAATGCTGTTTTGGGTGAAAACAGGCTGTATTCAGCTGCTTACAGCTTCATACTGGTACATTTTATCAACACAGTTATTTTTTTTCCATGATAGCAGACATGTTAATGCTTCTTTTAAGATATTGTGTGTTCACAAAGACAAAACTGAGAATATTCTATCATTCTTTAGATATGTCTTCTAAGAAACCCCTTGGCTTTACATATATGACTCGAATCTGGCCTTGGCGCCAAGAGTGTTAGGGGGGATGTCACGGCCCGAGATTAACGTTGCTGATAAGGGACATCACGTGGTCTGAATGAAAACGATTTTAAACGACACGTGACTATATCTCAGGCTCTGACGTGACCTAGCATATAGTCAAGCTGAGTGGCTAGCGCACTAAAGGCTACCTGTTTTGAGGTAACTTTCTGCGTCATACTCAGGGTGGCCACCTGCAAGACCTCAGAAAGGAGGACACTTTTGCGGGGCTCGCTCCCCCGACCCCCCCCCCCCCCTCCCAGATCCCCCCCCCCCCCCCCCCCCCCATATATTAATATTATTACTACTACTATTGCACCTGATTTTCACCACCATCATCTCCAGCATTATGTCCACAGAGAACATATATTTGCTAATTAAATTAACCTTTTTAAATTATAGGGTACCACAAAGGCCATTCATTTTATAATCAATTTATTTTATTTCATGTTTAGATATGTTTTATGTTTAATCTCTTTCTTGTGGGTTTTTTTATACAGTTTTATGGTCATCGGTGTGGGACATAGAATGATGCCAGTAGCCTATATGTTCACACAGCCTCCCTTTCTTTATGATGTCGAGTTCCTTGCTCCATTGCTCATTAAATGTAGTTTTTCATTTCGGCATATTTGGTTTGTTTATCTCTGCATTAACTATCCTAAAGTGATTGTGAGAGCGCAACAAACATACCGACCATCACACTGGCAGTGTTGCCAGGTTTTGGAAGAGAACCAAGCAACCATGTCTATGAAAACAAGCCCAAAAGAAGCCTGACTAGGCTTAGTAGCCTATTATATAAAACAAGCCCAAAGTCGCTTATAATTAAGCGGACATGGCAACACTCTGAACGTCTCCACTAGCCTCTCTCTTTTTAAGACAGTTTGGCCGGCTCGCTGCGGAGGCGGAGCTGAGCAGCGCTGCGGAGATTTTAATACCCAGGCAGACGACGTAAATGACAGTAAATGACACAAGCACTGTATATCACAAAAAACCGGACAATTATGTGTCCGGCCAGAGGTTGAGGTGGGAGGAGGACAGGTGGGTCTAAAACCGGACTGTCCGGCGTGAAACCGGACGTCTGGCCACCCTAGTCATACTATCATAAAAAAAAAAAAAATCGGTCGGAAATCTTCGTTACAATGACATTGAGTTGACGTGTAAGTTTTACGGTAAACTGTTGCGTTTTATTTTTTTCGCGTGACGAGTTCCATGCTCTCCCCGTCTCCCCCCGTCTCCCCCCGCTGACATGGCCTCAAACACGGCTAAGTGCTGAACAGGGCTCCGTGCTGGAGCCCTGGAGCTTCACATGAGGTTACCACTACCAGTACCACTGCCTGTCTAGCGCTACAGCGCCGGGCTAACCTGAGCCCTCTCTCCCTCTCTCGACTCTCTCTCTCTCTCTCTCTCTCACTCACACACACACACACACACACACACACACACACACACACACACACACACACACACACACACACTCTGTCTCTCTAATGATTAGGCCAGTTGCTGTATAGCAGGGATGACAAACTCAATTACACAGTGGGCCAAAATAAAGAAATTGGTACAAGTCGAGGGCCGGACTGTGTTTCAACACACGGGCCATTTTTGGGGAGAGGGGTAGCTGAAAGTTGACCACAAGTGATATACTTTCACTGCTGATCAATAGTGAAGAGAAGACGCATGCTTGCGCTTGCGGGCCCTCGATACGTGACAATGCACTCGCAGTGCACTGTGGGACTTGTAGTATTATGGTGGTCCGTGCAATATACCAGAGGGCCCGTTCTAATACTAATTCAATATCATCCCGCGGGCCAAAGATAATTCATTCACGGGCCTGATTTGGCCCCCGGGCCTTGAGTTTGACATATATGCTGTATAGTGTTGTATAGCCTATCTGATCAGCGATCACCAGGGAGCAGCGACAACACACACACACACACACACACACACACACACACTCACGTCTCACACACTGCGTCTTGCATCAGCCTTCAGCGCGCATATGGACTGCCTTACGCACCGCCAGTCTCTCCCTCCGTATCTCTCTCTCTCTCTCTCTCTCTCTAATACTAATAATAAAACGCATCACAGCGCGACAACATATATCGGTATATCACAGTATCAGTATCACTGTTAACAACTTATCATATGTTGCATCAACTGCAGCGAGCAAAGGCTCTGCTCTGCTGCATCCAATAATAAATATATCAACTAGTCCAGTGCGGACTGGTCATTTCATTTGTATTGGTGCCGAGTGCAAAGCACAAGTTGCACAACCGATTGTTTTAATTCAAAGTGGTATATATTCTGTGAAATGTGTATCGTCATTCCGTGTATACAAGCTCCAAGTGTTGTGTCCACAACTCACATGCAGCGCGTTGAGCTTGCAGATCGTCGGTGCCCCACTCGCCATGAATCCAAGCAGAGGTCTTCACAAGTATAGGTAAAACACTGCCAGTCTGCAGCACAATGGCCCGTTGTGCAAAGTGTTGAGATTTTACTTGTGCGATATTCAGATAGTCTACAACCGATTGTTATAATTCAAAGTGTTATATATTCCGTGAAGTTTATATTTTCATTTGGTGTACAAGTCATGTTTTTAATATGCCTTTATCAAATGATAGAGAGATAAGCCATGCAGCCCATTGACTGCATGTCACTCTGCCTACATGCTGACAATGTGCGCACGTTGTATTAGCCTACATTATAACGTGACATTTATTATACAGCTCGAAAATATAGCCTCTCTGCAAGCTCACAACTGGTTGTGGACACTTCTATAGGTCTGACTCTGCTATTAATTTCTGTACCAAGTCGCCAGAGCAATGGTAAAGTGTCTATCATTTTTTAATTATATGGAGAGAAAAGTCGAGAGTCGGGATCTGGAGATTGCTGACAGACAATGAAAGAAACATATACTTCCACTCACAATTTAGGTGGCTTTAGGTGGTACTTATTCCTTCATTAAAAAATATGATTGGCACCTCATAAGTGTAAATATAAAATCCAATATAATATAGCCTACAATTGAAACCTGCTACTGCAGTGATTTTATCCTGTGTTCAATGCGTTGCTGCGTTTGTGTGTGGACATATATCTCTGTCGTATGGCCAGGGATTTTTTCTAAAACGGAGGACGAAAATATCCGTTTTGCAAAAGATCCATGCACGTATAGCCTGGGCCTCAGAAGGCATGTGATTGCGAACGCAGTGAGCCACTTACTATGACAGCAAGGGCTGAATGTCTGTGTGTGTGTGTGTGTGTGTCACGCTGTTACACCACCCGCCCGCCACCAGAGGGCGCAGCTGTAGCACACACACACACAGGGCGCAGCTGTAGCACACACACACACACACACACACACACAACCACACACACACGAGCTGCGTTCGCTTCCCGCGTTTGCGCGTCTTACTTGTGTCTTCGTCTAATGAAACGATCATCTCATTAATCATTGACATAGCGTTGTTTAGGCTATAATGATCAACTTGTATGGGTGATCATTTTATGTATATCAAATATTATATTAACTCAAGGTAATTAATGCTACAGCTCTGAATATAAATGTCGGAACTGGTGTAAAATGGAGAATACGTCTGTTGCAGTGTTGCGCACTGAAAACCAGAACAGGTACGCTCGCCCCTTTTCCAACTCACCCCCACGAAAAGTGAAGAGCGGTCGCCCTGGGATTTCGAAAAGTGAAGGCTTGCCCCAAAGCCATGAATAGCTCGCTCCCAAAGTGTGGTTATCTCGCCCCACAGCGTGGATATCTCGCCCCAAAGCACGAATATCTCGCCCCATGTTTATTTCATGTTTATTTTACCTTATTTCTCATATTAGAACCTTTAGAATCAATGTTGTTTGTCAAAGGAGAACATTTAGAACCAGTTTGTTGTTGGTGGTCAAATAAAAATGATGCATGGTACCCAGGGGGCAAACCACCCTTTTTTTAGGAAACCTGCATTTGCCATGACCTCAAAGGTTGTCCACCAGAAATAATATCTAAATTGTCAAAATTAATAATATCGAAATTGTGCTTTACCATGATTTCTACCATGAGTGTTGACTGTTTTGGCAAACACAAGCAATATTAATCCATTGGCTAATGTATGGCCCAGAAGGGACATATATCCTTGAGCTTGCATATTGTCAATATGGCTGCAAAAGAAAAGAGACAATGTCTCTTTTCTTTTTCACGTTTCACGTTTCGGGTAGGCACCATCTTGTAAATATGCACAATAAGGGTCCAGACACACCCAATAATAAAAAATAGGTATTCCATTGAGTCTCTCATGGTCAGAAACCATGAAATAGACACCAAGTTTGCATTTCTAGCTCATCTGGTTCAGAAGTTACTGCCAAACCTATATTTTCTGATTTCCAGCAAAAGAAATTGACCGGGTTGTCCATATAGGTTGTGATCCTATGAGATATTATTTCTGGTGGACAACCTTTGAGGTCATGGCAAATGCAGGTTTCCTAAAAAAAGGGTGGTTTGCCCCCTGGGTACCATGCATCATTTTCATTTGACCAACAACAACAAACTGGTTCTAAATGTTCTCCTTTGACAAACAACATTGATTCTAAAGGTTCTAATATGAGAAATAAGGTGAAATAAACATGAAATAAACATGGGGCGAGATATTCGTGCTTTGGGGCGAGATATCCACGCTGTGGGGCGAGATAACCACACTTTGGGAGCGAGCTATTCATGGCTTTGGGGCAAGCAGCCTTCACTTTTCGAAATCCCGGGGCGACCGCTCTTCACTTTTCGTGGGGGTGAGTTGGAAAAGGGGCGAGCGTACCTGTTCTGGTTTTCAGCGCGCAACACTGCAACAGACTTATTCTCCATTTTACACCAGTTCCGACATTTATATTCAGAGCTGTAGCATTAATTACCTTGAGTTAATATAATATTTGATATACATAAAATGATCACCCATACAAGTTGATCATTATAGCCTAAATAACGCTATGTCAATGATTAATGAGATGATCGTTTCATTAGACGAAGACATCACATGCCTTCTGAGGCCCAGGCTATACGTGCATGGATCTTTTGCAAAACGGATATTTTCGTCCTCCGTTTTGGAAAAAATCCCTGGCCATACGACAGAGATATATGTCCACACACAAACGCAGCAACGCATTGAACACAGGATAAAATCACTGCAGTAGCAGGTTTCAATTGTAGGCTATATTATATTGGATTTTATATTTACACTTATGAGGTGCCAATCATATTTTTTTATGAAGGAATAAGTACCACCTAAAGCCACCTAAATTGTGAGTGGAAGTATATGTTTCTTTCATTGTCTGTCAGCAATCTCCAGATCCCGACTCTCGACTTTTCTCTCCATATAATTAAAAAATGATAGACACTTTACCATTGCTCTGGCGACTTGGTACAGAAATTAATAGCAGAGTCAGACCTATAGAAGTGTCCACAACCAGTTGTGAGCTTGTAGAGAGGCTATATTTTCGAGCTGTATAATAAATGTCACGTTATAATGTAGGCTAATACAACGTGCGCACATTGTCAGCATGTATAGGCAGAGTGACATGCAGTCAATGGGCTGCATGGCTTATCTCTCTATCATTTGATAAAGGCATATTAAAAACATGACTTGTACACCAAATGAAAATATAAACTTCACGGAATATATAACACTTTGAATTATAACAATCGGTTGTAGACTATCTGAATATCGCACAAGTAAAATCTCAACATCTTTGCACAACGGGCCATTGTGCTGCAGACTGGCAGTGTTTTACCTATAGGCCTACTTGTGAGGACCTCTGCTTGGATTCATGGCGAGTGGGGCACCGACGATCTGCAAGCTCACAACGCGCTGCATGTGAGTTGTGGACACAACACTTGGAGCTTGTATACACGGAATGACGATACACATTTCACAGAATATATATACCACTTTGAATTAAAACAATCGGTTGTGCAACTTGTGCTTTGCACTCGGCACCAATACAAATGAAATGACCAGTCCGCACTGGACTAGTTGATATATTTATTATTGGATGCAGCAGAGCAGAGCCTTTGCTCGCTGCAGTTGATGCAATATATGATAAGTTTTAAAGTTGTTAACAGTGATATATAAACATGAACAATCGGATAGATATCTGTGTAGTTTCCATGCAGGCACAAGCTGCATTTCTCACCTAATTATAGTAAAAATGATATGCGCTAATAAGCGGTGACATCATCGTTTCTCAAAAGCTCCGTTTCGCATGACTACACAGCTCCACTGAAACAAATATTTTCGAAAATCTCCACTTATTTATCCGTTTCCAAAACCTCCGTTTGAGTGGCCAAAAACGCCGTTTGCGTGTGGCTGAAAGGCCCAAACGCACAAAGAAATGTGCGTTTTGTAAAAGATCCATAAGATCCATGCACGTATAGCCGCGAAGAGTGTGTGTGTGAGTGTGTGTGTGTGTGTGTGTGTGTGTGTGAGAGAGAGAGAGAGAGAGAGAGAGAGAGAGGTCCCGCCCCCCCATATCGGTGTGTGTGTGTGTGTGTGTGTGTGTGTGTGTGTGTGTGTGTGTGTGTGTGTGTGTGTGTGTGTGTGTGTGTGTGTGTGTGTGACTGTGTGTGACTGTGTGTGTGTGTGTGTGTGTGTGTGTGTGTGTGTGTGTGTGTGTGTGTGTGTGTGTGTGTGTGTGTGTGTGTGTCAGTGTGTGTGTGTGTGAGAGAGAGAGAGAGAGAGAGAGAGAGAGAGAGAGCGGTCAGGTAACAGGTTACTTGAGCCGGCTAGGCTGCATGCAGTGCCCCGGGTAGAAGCACCATGACGTCGGGTACAGAGGACTGGATGGCCCGCTGAATCTGGCCGTGGTTGACGGTATGTTAGCGGCGTTACAGAGCGGATGGGCCCGGGGGCATGGAACGCGTCACGCGGAATTGCGACTATGTAATAGTATACCCTGAAACTTACACGTCAACTCAATGTCATTGTAACGAATATTTTCGACTTTTTTTTTTTTTTTTTTCAACCATTATGAACCATTATGAAGCTAAGTCTGACACCAAAACCACTAGCATGAGTTGATAGCCACCAGGACTGCTAACTCGCAGAGCCCAGAGGCGCTCTGCCCTTAGCCCAGATACAAGATCAATTTCATTGGTCAAATTGTGCGATCCCGACCTGATGTCATAATCCAAGACGCTAATTTTAATAGCATTATTAGCTCCCGAGGGCCGTGACATCCCCCCTTTAATAGCTAAACATGATTATGGGTTCAAACTTGTTGTGCTATACTTTTGTAGTGGCACATGTGTGTCTGTCTGTCTTTTAGGGGACCATGAGTTACCAAACTGTATTTGTATCGTTACAGTTGCTGAATGACCCTTTAGTCTTGTTAGAATAATACTAATAAAATATGAATTTGTTTTACCCGAGAGTATTGCACCACATCTTCCTACGTAGTAATGTCAAAGTTGACTCACCAGTCTCCTCTTCCTGTTCATCTTTAATCTGTGGAGGTTGTGGTTCCTGCTGGACCAGACTGGATCTACTCTCCTGTTGTTCCTCTTCAATCTGTGGAGGTTGTGGTTCCTCCAGGACCAGACTGGATCTCCTCTCCTCATATTCAGATGAAACCTCTTTACACACAGACAGAACGGGAAGAGAGAAGGTAGCATCAGCAGAGCAACTCAAAGTGCTTTTGTCAACTCAAAGATTATTCTCCTATTAGTTTTGTCAGGATAACCATAGTTTAAAAAATGAGTGTCTCGAGTCTCTTCACAATGCCTCGCAGAGCAAGGTGTTGAGTAGAGCCCGACATCGGTCTCAACGATGTATCCGTAACTCTACTCTTCCCCACCCAACCACCCCTTTTCCCCCTCACTGTATATTTCCCTTTTTACTTCCTTTATTATGATGAATTCCTGTTCTGTTAAATAGAAGTGTATATTTGTACGTCACTAAATGTTTTGATGAATTGAACAATGTGGACCCTGTTGTAAACAAGTGTAATGCTTTTATTGGGTCGTCCACTCAGTTAAGTTTTTGTATTGAGTTGTGCTTGAAATGTTCTGTAATTCTGCAAACTGTTAATAAATACTATGCGCTCTTTCAGTTTGATAATAATCATTTTCTTACAGCTGCGGAGAATGCGCCGTGCCTGTGACTCTGACCATTTATGCCAAATATCTTCATAGCTAAACATGATTATGGGTTCAAACTTGTTGTGCTTAGGGCTGCACGATTTTGCCAAAAACAATAACCTCGATTATTTTCTCTGAAACCTCGATTTCGGTTTCAATTTAGATTATTTTTCAGTAAAATAAATAAATTGTCTCAAAATGTCTTTTATTTATAAATGCAAACAAATGTGAATTTTCCTATTGGAATAGTCCAAATCCAAATCCCTGGCTACAAGACAAATATGCCTTAAAACATTACAATTGCCCTCTATGAATAAAAATAAATAAAAATATCAATATGTTATTTCTTTCATAAAGAGAGAATCTTTCAATCAATAGGGACTGCTCCCATCGCAGGTTGATATATGTCCATGTGTGGTCCAGCCCTAGCTCTGGTCCATAGCCTTAAGCAGTAAGGCTATGGACCAGAGCTAGTCCAGCCCTATGGAATGCTTATATGCTAATAAAAACAACTTAATACTTCCTAAGAATAAAATGAGCATCAAACCAATATTTAAATACTTTTTTATTAGCATGTGCATGCCATGCATTCCCTGGGGCTGGACATATGTCATGACATCCTCAACTTGCGACAGGAGCAGTTCCTATTAGAACTAGAAAGATAAACCGTGTACACTACCCAACTTTATTTTATGAAAAATGAAGGTGTTTTTATTTTTTGTTATAGAGGGCAAGTATAGTGTTTCAAGGCATATTTGTCTGGCCAGGGATCCTTTTAAACAAAGAAAGCTAAATCCCCTTTGGGATTAAACAAGTGAAAACGTTTACAAAATATGTCCAAATTCATTCTTAAAAAATAGCCAATTTAATGTTTAGGTGCCCACTCTTCCTGCACCCTTTTGCAATGTGAAATGCCACTGAATCTGTAGGCCTAATCCTTTTCCATTTTGATTCTGTCTCGTATATGGGCCATGTGAAAAATAATGATGCCACATCTCTTTTCAACTTGTGACAGCTGATGCTTGTACTGTGAAGGCAAAAGTTTCTGAATGTCTCATCCTCCATTTTTACGCGTGCTGAAAATAGCCAATCTACCAGCTCACAGCGTGTTGTGGAGGCGACACGTCGTGACTCGCTTGCAGATCAGCTATTTTTTAGCACGCTGATGCAACAGGTCGTACGGTGAAACATAAGACAGGGTTCCCCTTTGTTTTTAGCCGAGACGACGTACACAGTCAACAGAGTCAGACACACATGGCTATTGGCTCCTCGATGCAAAATAAACAGTGTACACGACCCAACTTTACGATAATAAGGGACAGTAGGTCGGGATCAAATATTGTTTTGGAAAAGATAAAGTTATAATTTGCCTCTTGTCCTAATGTAGAGATTGTGTAAAACTGGCTTCAGTTGTGTCATGACAAGTGTTGGAGCCAGTTTTGTTTTATTTATTTGTTTTCACTTCATTTTCATATACCGGTATATCAAATATTGTTTTGGAAAAGTTATAATTTGGATTAATAGAAGCCCCCACCTTTAATTAGAAACTTAAGTAGGCTTATCTATGTCATGTCAATTTAGTGAGCCTCTTTGCACTTCCTTTATAATGTATCCCCTTCAAAGTAAAACCTCCTCTGCAGTGATTCTGGAACAGTGAATTGTAACTTGTATTTTATTTTGAAAGGCTCAGTGGGGGAGGAAGTGGGGTAGCCTGTTTAAGGTCTCTTGACATGCCTTTTGAGAACAATGGAAAATGTTTGAGGCTGGGAAGGCATACAGTTTTTGACCTTTTTTCATACCTTACTAGCATACTAATTTATTTCTTATTTATTTTGGAGCTATTAATTTGACCTTTTCAGTTTGATTATTCAAGTAGACTTTTGTGGACCATAATAAATAGCTTAATGCTACTTAAGCTAAGCTGGTGTTGTTCAGAGTCTACTAACCTGCAGTGTGTAGATCGATGTCCATATCAAAATCAATGTCCAGCAGTTTGTTTTGTGTCTCCAGCAGAGTTTGTAGTGTCTCCATCTCTCTCTGGAAGAGGTTGACCATGAACTCTCCCACCGCGCTGAGGCGCTCCAACACAAACACTCTGACGCTAAGCTCCACACTACAAACATCAGCAGCGCCACGCTGCTGTTTGTCCACAACAAACAATATCTCCTCTCCCACCGCCGCTAGCTGTTCATTTATCTCCAGCCGTACAGACTCCATTTGACGCTGTTGGCCTCCTTTAGGAGACATTTCCACCAAGCTTTCTGTTCCTACTGTAATATAGAATGTGTAATAAAGGCACAAACATCAACAATTCCCGAGAGACACGACAACATGTTTGACTTGTTCAACAGCGGCCATCGCCATAATGGAAAACTAGACGCAGTCACGTGACGTGATGGCATCACGTGCCCTCTGGTGGTGGAGGTGTGTAACTGTCACAGATAGATAGATGGATGGATGGATGGATGGATGGATGGATGGATGGATGGATGGATGGATGGATGGATGGATGGATGGATGGATGGATGGATGGATAGATAGATAGATAGATAGATAGATAGATAGATAGATAGATAGATAGATAGATAGATAGATAGATAGATAGATAGATAGATAGATAGATACCCTGCTGAAAAATCCAGCAAAAACCAGCTGATGATGGTTGCTGGTTTTATGTGGTTTTACCTGGTTTTACCTGGTCTTAGGCTGGTTTAGATGGTATACCAGGCTGGACATGCTGGTCAGCTGGTCTGACTCGTTTGTCAGTGTATTTGGTTAGCTGGTCTAAGGCTGGATTCTGCTGGTATTTGCTGGTGAGCCAGCTGGCTGGCCAGATGACCAGCAAAGCCAAGCTGGTAGATGGTCAAATGGTGGACTGACCAACAAAAACCAGCTTACCATCTGGACTTAGCTGGTCCAATGACTGGACAGACTGTTCAAACGGGTGGACACTGGACTGACCACCATCTGGACGGTTACACACCGGCATTCCGACGCATCCCCGTTCCGACTCCTCCCCATTTCGACACCGCCCCATTCCGACGCACCCCCATTTCGACACCCCCCCCATTCCGACGCACCCCCCCCCCCCCCCATTCCGACGCACCCCCCCCCCATTCCGACGCACCCCCATTCCGACCCAACACACAACCCCGCCTCCCCCAGCCCCCACCAAGCACCCCACAGTTGCCCACACACCATCCGAAACGGCGTCCGAAACGTAGGCTACACAATCACCCCCCCCCCCCCCTCCGGAATTAAACACCGCCATTCAACGCACAGACAAAGGCGCACGTGTGTGTGTGTGTGTGTGTGTGTGTGTGTGTGTGTGTGTGTGTGTGTGTGTGTGTGTGTGTGCGCGCGCGCGCACGCGTGCCAATTCTCATCTTTGTCGAAGCATAGGCCTATTAATCTGTCATTAATCCGACCATTTTATTACATTAAACAAAGATCTGTCTCGGCTGATGATCTGTCCATGAAAGCAAACGGCACGGTCAGGATGACATGTGACATGATCGCACGAGAGAGAATAATAATAAATAATAATAATTGACTGCATACGGTAGGCTATAATGAGTCCAGGCGTCCAGCACTGCAGGACACCCGCACCCTCCGTTCACTCCATTTGCTCGTGCGTACGTGTGTGCGTGTCGTGTGTGTGTCAAAGTCAGATTTTTTTTTTTTAATACAGGTCATATTTCTATCCTTTTATTAAATACAAATAAACTTATACATGATGTACATCTGTCTCGCCTGTTATTCTTGCTTTGTCTGCCATCTGGAATAGAGAGATTCCGTTTTTTTTTCGGAACCGGTGGGGACTGGGGAATGTAGGCTATATGTAAAGGGCCGAGGCTGCCTTGCGCACAGCGAGAGAGCGAGAGAGAGAGAGAGAGAGAGAGAGAGAGAGAGAGAGAGAGAGAGAGAGAGAGAGAGAGAGAGAGAGAGAGAGAGAGAGAGATGAATAATTCCGGGAAAGTGCCTTCTTTATATGATTGATACTTTGATAGGACAGCCCACTTAATTTCATATATTCCCACTGTAGGCTGCATGTCAATTTTTATCTTTGAACAGTGTATAGGCTCTATCGTTTAATGTTTATTTTTTTTAATTAATTCTTTGCTTAGCAAAACTGAACTTGTATGCATATATATATGCAACTACATGCTGGACATATCTGTTGCGTGTGTGACTGTGTGTGTGTGTGTGTGTGTGTGTGTGTGTGTGTGTGTGTGTGTGTGTGTGTGTGTGTGTGTGTGTGTGTGTGTGTGTGTGTGTGTGTGTGTGTGTGTGTCTCCAATTCTTGTGCCCACGTAACCACGTTATTGCAACATAGGTAGGCCTGTAACGGACCCACAGGGAGGTTTCCATGGTCAATTTGTGTGTTCTTTGAGCTTTTATTTTGACGTGTTTTCCTGCCCCAAGTCAGTTCTCCAGGGCTTTCATTGTAAGGGTTTCCTGCCCACAGGGCCAAATCAGTTTAATTGCAATGATCAAGTTCACCTGTGACTGTGAGGACAACGCCCAGGATGGGGCTGCAGATAGCAGCACTTGATAAATGCCACCTGCCAACCTCAGTGCTAAGAGGTTTGAGGAACAGATACTGCCATGAGAAGGAATGGCAACACATGGAGAAGTTTGTCAAGGAAGGAACTAAGGACGGATGGCCAAAAGAGCCCTGGAACAAACTGCACATGCCACTTTATTAGCGCCTTCATGGCTGGAAGGGGAACAAGGTTAATACCTTTATTTGTCATATCTTGTATTTTCACTGCTTATGAATTTGATGGGCTTATTGTTGTTTGTCATGGTTGATACAAAGGGGTTTTTTGAGTGATGTTTCACAGTCAATTAAATTCAATTCAATTTTATTATAGTGCCCACGGCCCACGGCCCTATTATCAGTTCGTGACCATCCACGGCCTATACCTGGGCCGGGTGGTCCCACTGATTTTCTCTGAGTGGCAAGACGGAGGACATGTACCGCGCTGTCCTCCGTCATGTTCAGAGGAGGGTCCAGCGGGTCACACAACAACAGTAAGTGTGTGCGTGTGTGTGTGTGTGTGTGAGACACGTTACATGCATGTGTGTATATAGGCTAATCTTTTCCCCCCTTCTTTCAAATGTGCCCTGCGTGTGTGTGTGTGTGTGTGTGTGTGTGTGTGTGTGTGTGTGTGTGTGTGTGTGTGTGTGTGTGTGTGTGTGTGTGTGTGTGTGTGCGTGTGTGCGTGTGTGCTGTGTGTGTGCGACTGTGCGTGCGCGTGTGTGTGTGTGGTTTGGCA
The DNA here is from genome assembly GCF_964188405.1 of Protomyctophum parallelum. NCBI lineage: Eukaryota > Metazoa > Chordata > Actinopteri > Myctophiformes > Myctophidae > Protomyctophum > Protomyctophum parallelum. The sequence goes on from NC_139713.1 coordinate 38,243,160, forward strand.
CAAATTGGCAGTGAAGTAATTTTCCATAGAAATAGCATATTCTGTCAGTATCGATCAATTTGTTCACATATATTTGGTTCAAAGTCTGTGTGAACTAAACGGACCAAAATGCAACATATTTAAACATTTTGGTCTCTGATCCGGACCTTCTAAGCGAACTTTTGGGTGTGGAAGATAGGCTTAAGGCTGCGCATATTAGATACTAGGCCTACTCACAAGGAAGATAACATGAAAATATTGGATTAGTAGCCTACTCACAAGGAAGATTGAAAATAACAACAATAACAAGAAGCATAGCCTAGGCCTATATAACAACTAATATTATACAAATAATAATAAGATGATGACAACAATGATGATAATGATAATGTTTATAATACAATATATGTGACAAGCATTATATTATTGCATTTTAATATTCCCACTGGGCAACACGACTACGCAGCATGCAGGCTATATAATATCTTCTCGATCATTGAAGAAGACTCGCTGTCCGGCAATCATACTCTGTCATCAGTATAATAATAATAATAATAATAATAATAATAGAGATAGAGTCTGTCTGTCAGACAGACATCTCGACCGTACGTACACACGCACGCAGTGTGGTGGCGGGGTAATAATAATAATAATAATAATAGAGTCTGTCTGTCCGTCAGACAGACATCTCGACAGTACACGCACATGCACGCAGTGGGGTGGTGGGGGGGCTGGATTGATGTACGTATAGGAGGCGGGGGGGGGGGGGGGGGTCGGAGTGGCGGGGTCTTTCCCAAAGTGGAGAAACCCCGCCATTCCGATCAATAGGGTTCGGAATAGCGATGTGTTTAATCGTCGGAGTGGCGGGGTCTTTCCCAAAGGGGAGAAACCCCACCATTCCGATCAATAGAAGTCAATGATCGGAATGGCGATGCGTGCGCTCTGTTCCCCCAATGGTTGCCAGCGAGATCTTGCAAAGGGATTATGTTACAGGGTGGTCAATAGCTCTAGGGTATGGCCCCACTCTGTGGTCCCCGGATGGTACTGGCTTTGTAGACAACCCGTGGCAGAATGGAGAGTGCACAGGTTTTGTTAACCGGAGTCCGGAGCTAGGTAGCCGGTTCAAATCAGGGCTCTGACATTTTGAAAATTTTGACCACTAACATGAAATGTGATATGAACAGGGCTTGGCTGTAAACAATTATCTGATGCTTCCCTCTGATGTTACCCTGGGTAAACTTGATTTACCAGAAAGCATTTCTTCTTCTTCTTCTCCACCTGTTATGCACACTATCTGTGCGTGTGTGCATGTGTGTGTGTGTGTATGTGTGATTTTTTTTAAATAGCAGACCTACGAGCTTGTAGGTCTGCTGTCTGTCTGTCTGTCTGTCTGTCTGTGCGTGCGTGCGTGCGTGCGTGCGTGCGTGCGTGCGTGCGTCCGTCCGTCCGTCCGTCCGTCCGTCCGTCCGTCCGTCCGTCCGTCCGTCCGTCCGTCCGTCCGCGCACCACCGAGTGGCGCGCTATGAGCTTGTAGGTCTGCTATCTGTCTGTCTGTCTGTGCTTGCGTGCGTGCGTGCGTGCTTGCGTGTGTGCGTGCGTGCTGGTAGGGACGGAGGACCCACGGTGCTCCCTGCGTGCGTGCGTGTGTGATGTGTGTACCATATGCTTGCTCAGTGGGTGGGCACTCGGGGACCCACGGTGCGCAGGTCCCGGTGGAAGTGCTCCCCGGAGTTCGCTGATGCATGAGGGAGCAGACACTTGGTTTTGCCGACTGCTGGCTGGTAGGGACAGAAAACCCACGGTGGTCCCTGCCTGGCCTACATGTACCATGTGTACCTGTACCATGTACCACCTGTACCTGTACCATGTACCATGTACCATGTGCTGGTACTAGTACCTGTACCATGTACTAGTACCTGTACCATGTACCTGTACCATGTACCATGTACCATGTGTACCTGTACCCTGTACCATGTACTAGTACCTGTACCATGTACCATGTACCATGTACTAGTACCTGTACCATGTACTAGTGCATGTACCATTTACCATGTACCAGTGCCTGTACCATTACCTGTACCATGTACCTGTACCATGTACTAGTACATGTACCATTTACCATGTACCAGTACCATTACCTGTACCATGTACCATGTACCATGTGTACCTGTACCATGTACCTATAACATGTACCAGTACCATGTGTACCTGTACCATGCACCAGTACCATTACCTGTAGCATGCACCAGTATCATTACCTGTACCATGTGTACCTGTACCATGTACCAGTATCATTACCTGTACCATGTACCATGTGTACCTGTACCATGCACCAGTATCATTAAAGAGACACGCCCCCAGACATTAAAGAGACACGCCCCCCCAGACATTAAAGAGACACGCCCCCAGACATCAGCATTAGCTTGTTAGCATGAGAGCATTAGCTTGTTAGCATGAGAGCATTAGCATGTTAGCATTAGCATGTTAGCATTAGCTTGTTAGCATGTTAGCTTGTTAGCATGAGAGCATTAGCATGTTAGCATTAGCTTGTTAGCATTAGCTTGTTAGCATGTTAGCATTAGCTTGTTAGCATGAGAGCATTAGCATGTTAGCATTAGCATGTTAGCATTAGCTTGTTAGCATGTTAGCTTGTTAGCATGAGAGCATTAGCATGTTAGCATTAGCTTGTTAGCATGTTAGCTTGTTAGCATGTTAACATTATCTTGTTAGCATTAGCTTGTTAGCATTAGCATGTTAGCATTAGCTTGTTAGCATGTTAGCATTAGCTTGTTAGCATTAGCATGTTAGCATTAGCTTGTTAGCATGAGAGCATTAGCATGTTAGCATTAGCTTGTTAGCATGTTAGCTTGTTAGCATGAGAGCATTAGCATGTTAGCATCATCTTGTTAGCAAGAGAGCATTAGCATGTTAGCATTAGCTTGTTAGCATGTTAGCATGTTAGCATGTTAGCATTAGCTTGTTAGCATTAGCATGTTAGCATTAGATTGTTAGCATGTTAGCTTGTTAGCATGAGAGCATTAGCATGTTAGCATTATCTTGTTAGCATGAGAGCATTAGCATGTTAGCATTAGCTTGTTAGCATGTTAGCTTGTTAGCATGAGAGCATTAGCATGTTAGCATTAGCTTGTTAGCATGAGAGCATTAGCATGTTAGCATTAGCTTGTTAGCATGTTAGCTTGTTAGCATGAGAGCATTAGCATGTTAGCATTAGCTTGTTAGCATGTTAGCTTGTTAGCATTAGCTTGTTAGCATGAGAGCATTAGCATGTTAGCATTAGCTTGTTAGCATGTTAGCATGTTAACATGTTAGCATTAGCTTGTTAGCATTAGCATGTTTGCATTAGCTTGTTAGCATGTTAGCTTGTTAGCATGAGAGCATTAGCATGTTAGCATTAGCTTGTTAGCATGTTAGCATGTTAGCATTAGCTTGTTAACAAATTAGCATTAATTACATTACAAATAATTGATTAATTGCTTAATTGATTAATTGATTAATTGAATGATTAAAAATGCTTAATTGATTAATTGGTTAATTAAAATCGACGCACTTCTGAAAGTCTGTCGCTTCTCAGCTCGCAGAGATGATAGAGTTATGCTGCACTAAAGTCAAGATGAGGGCCGTGCATAGGCATTAGTAATAGGCTACTAGTGCAGCAGGTGCTCACCACAGCCACCCTGCTGACCTCATGTTCATGTATATACACGCCCACCGTCATCCATATCACACTTTTGATGAATTGAACATGGTGGACCCTCTTGTAAACAATTGTAATGCTTAATTGGGTCGTCCGCTCACAGTTAACAGTCTTTGTATTGAGTGTGTGCTTGAAATGTAGGCTACTGTAATTCTACAAACTGTTAATAAATATTTCAATAAATCAATCAAACAGGTTGGTTGATATGGGAGGCACCTGTTTATGCAGTATTATGCTACTGAAATCTGAAAACAGTGTCAAAATGTCGCAGGCCCTTCATAGGGATATCAGTCTACAGCGGTTTTCAACTTTTTGTTTTCTTCTTCCAAGGTCCATTAATTAATCTGCATTATTTTGAGCCAGGTACGGACCACCATTTGTTGCCTACACCATACATACACGTTCCATTTGGAAACCCCCCCCCCCCCCTGAAGGACCCTGGACCCCACTTTGAGAACCGCTGCTCATCTAACCCAGTGGTCCCCAAACTATTTCATGTCAGGGACCCCCAAATTGACACTAATAAGCCTGCGGACCCCCATTTGAAAAGATATGCCAGGGTCCCCCATATTTCTACGGTTCAAGCAGTGATTCTCAACCTGTTTAATTTCAAGGACCCCCAGTTTGACATGCATGCATTAGTCTATGGCATTTCTATCACTGGGACCCCCAATTTATATTGTAAAATTAATGTCAATTTAACTCAGTATCTCTGAGTGTACAAATGGAACCAAATGAACCTAAGGGGTCCATTTTGATATCGGAAGGTCGCTAGTTCGTATCCCCGGACCGGCACGTTAAAATTACCACCGCTGAAGTGCCCTTGGACAAGGCATTGAACCCCTACCATGAAATGTTCTATGAGCAGGGCCTGGCTGTAAACAAGTTCTTGAGCTTAGTCCAGTTACCCTGGGTAAACATAGTACCTTTCCTTTCCTTACCACCACTGATCTAACCACCTTGTAAACTCGTAGATCAGCTATTTTCAGCAAATATATTTAGTGTCGTCCATGGGAATCCTGTAAAATTATAGTATTAGGGTTTAAGTGGCTCATTAGATAATGATAATTATCATAATAATGATATGATGAAAACTCCAGTCAAATTTCATAAATATTTATTACATATCAATGAACAGAATTGACTACTTTCACAGCAGTGGTCTACAGCACTTGTTTAAAGTAATTTATATAGTAATAATAATAATAATAGAGTTCCATTTAATTTGAGGCCACATTTTGAAACACAAACATTTACAAGTAGTACTTGGCATTAAAAACGATGGCGATACAATATTTTAAGACACTTGGTGTTTTGTTTTTTTTCTACATTTTCTTTCTTTGATCTTGGAAATGACAGAGAGGTTCAGCAACAGTCTAAACTGTAAATATTGATTCAGATACCAAAGGAAATGCCAAGGGTTCAAAACAACGAGGGGTGGACAGAAGTAAAGGAGAGAAACAGTCACCCATACCCTCAATATGGATAATAATAAATAATAAAGAAAATACCCCCCACTGCCTGCATTTGTCTTCCATTTCATTATGTTCTGCAATGTGTAATAGTGTTGAAAAGTGTTTTTATTTGTTTGTTTTTTCACAGGCAAAATACAGAAGAAAAAAGGATAGGGGGATATAATATATAGGCGTGTGAGACAGCAAGAGAAGCAAGACAAGCTCATGCAAAGTGTGACATAACATCTGCAAAGTCAACTGCTGCTGCTCGCAGCTTCCTTCTGTCGTCCTGCAGTCCCCACCAAGTGTGAGCAGACCCGGCCCATGGCCAATGTATAGTTCATCAGTTCACCACCATTAACCCTATTTAAAAACAAATAGCAGACCTACAAGTTCATAGGTGGCGCGCTATGAGCTTGTAGATCTGCTATTTTTCAATAGCTAAATTATAACATAATGTATATATGTAACCACCAAAAGGGGTTCCCGCTCAAAATGGAATAAATCTGTGGTTTTCAACCCTTTTCATATCAAGGCCCATTTGATGACATTTAGCCTCTCAGACCCAACACTTAAGAATATGTTGTCCACAATTCCATGCTGTATTAACGTTGGTACCATTAGGAGAGATAAGAGGCAAACTTTGATCAAAATATATATTTTTAGTAATGCAGATGTTTTAACAATAATTTAACTCTTGAGAGCTTAAAATGAAACCAAGCGTACATTTAGTTTAATCTTGAACTCTCTCAAGAGTTCAAGCTATATAAGGGTTAAATATCTAGGGTCCATTTGGTTACCACTGGAATAAATGAATAAAAGATATGCCAGGGGGTCCCTGGCATATCTTTTCCAATGGGGGTCCTTGGCATATTATTTTCCAATGGGGGTCCGCGGGCTAATTAGTGTCAATTTGGGGGTCCTTGACATGAAAAAGTTTTGGAACCACTGCTCTAGTATTGTACTTGAGTACAATTCTGAGGTACTTTTCCTTAACTCGAGAACACTTTCAGTCCACAATCATTCAAAAAACGTTAGTTACTCGTTGCTTTGTAGATTTAGATTATAATAAAACGTACGACGTTAATTAAAGAATTAAGCCTATTCGAACATCTGCAAGCTGAACATTTGCTTTGGCACTGAAGTATAAAGTTGGTGCCAATACCTCCTGCATTTTACTCAAGTCAAAATGCTGAATACAGGACTTTGTGTTTTTATATGGTGGGTATCGTTACTTTGACTTAATAAATAAGTACTCTTATAAGTACTTCTTCCACTACTGCATTAATAGTGTACCATCAGTGGTCCTTGAGGGAGTTCCAGGTGGTCCCCAGTTAAATGATGGAGAGTTGGTAACCATTTTACACCATCAAGAGTTACACTATTGTTAAACATCTGCATTACTATAAATTTGCAAGAAGTCTACACAATTTAAAAAGTAGAATAATTGTTATTTTGATCAACGTTTGACTGTCTCCACTCTCCAAATGGTGCCAACATCAATACAGCATGGAATTGTGGACAAATAAATCTTATCCAATGACAACAAAATATTCTTTAGCTAAATGTATAATTAAATGGTGGTCCGTGGCTGAAATGTAGAACAAATAATGGACCTTGATATGAAAAGGGTTGAAAACCACTGGTGTACATGGACTGTAGGTCGCCCCTGAGTGTTGGCATGTATTTCTAGTCATTGAGCTACAGTGAATCATACCTCTCACTGATTGTAACATAAGGCTTACCGCAAATAGGCATCCACACTTTTCTCACATCCATTTTTCTGCAAGTAATTATATATATTGAAATTCTTTATTGGGAATTATGCCATTACGCTTAATAATGCAAATCCCATGGTGTCCAAAGGTACGTTTTTAAAAGCACACAAGTCATAGTACTTGTGCGGCATTCACAGGCAAGTCATGTAGGGTTCAAATATACTCTTTCTTGCGGACAAGATATTTTAGTGCACGTGGATTTTAAAGGAGTGCCTCCATGAAGTGAATTTAAGGGAACGCAATGTAATTCTGCATTAACTGTGTTAACACGGACTATACAATCATGGCTGGCTGCTGTCAGGCACCAGCACATGGTGGTTGTTGCGGCTGGGGGTCAGTGGAGGGCGCTGTCGGTCAGTGGAGAGTAAAATGCTGCAAAATGGCACTTTTGTGAGACTTTTCCAGCCCTGTCAATCTGTTATGTACTTTAACCAAGTAAACCCAAAATAATGATGGCGTGAAGAAGAGCATAACACATCACCCCTTTGACTAAATACGGGAATAAAACTTGTTTTCTTTTATATCAATGAAGGCATACATGTCCGTCAATGTGTATGCATCTAAATGTATAAACAGATGTACACATACATAAGCATATATCATACAACAATCTGAAAAGTGGATTGTATAATAATAATAATTAATAATAATAATAATCACATAGTATACATCACATGAGCTGTAGCAACTTCAAGAGGGTATTGTGAACACAAAGATTTTTAAGTCGTTTTTTGTCGTGCCTTGGTGCGTAGATTAGATATACATTCAGTTTTGATTTTGGATGAAACCACAATCATTCAGGGTGTCATCTAAATCAGTGGCTTCCCAGGACTTGCCTATAGATCAGGGCCCACTTTAACCCATTCAGGACCCCCTTTTGGTGTTTTAAGCATTATGTTATACTTAAATAGCAGATCTACAAGCTCATAGCGCAGCACCGAGTGCCACGCTACGAGGTTGTAGATCTGCCATCTTGAAAATGTGGTGCAAATCTTTGAATATGTATCCTTTCAGAGCGAACATTTTTTAACTCAAATCTTTGCTTCTGGAGGGGGGGGGGGGGGGGGGGTCCCTGGAACTACATATTTTCAGATGGGGGTTGGCGGTCAATTACATACAATGTTTGGATGTCCTTGACATGAAATAGTTTGTTGAGAACCATTGACATAGAAACAGGTATTTCAGAAAACTAGTGTCAGGATTTAGAAGCCTTTTTTTATGGTCCTCAGGTTTAAATGGGTTAACACCAGGCTTTATATCGTCTCTGTCGGGTTAGAAGTGGACAATTATTTGGGGGCAGTCTTGCAATATCCCCATGTCAGGCCCACAGGTCGGGAACCATTGATCTAAATAAACCACGCCCTTATAGGCTACACAAACTCATTTCCTCTTTGGGTTATTGGTTTGCAGGGCCGCTTACAAAACACATGCATGCGCGCACGCACGCACGCGCACACGCACACACGCACACACACACACACACACACACACACACACACACACACACACACACACACACACACACACACACACACACACACACACACACACACACACACACACACACACACACACACAAACTGACTAAAACCAACCATGCATGAAATAATGGGGACCCGGAAACATACATAGGCTGCAATCAAAAAAAAGAGAAAGAGAGAAAATAAAATGTACCATAAAAAATAAATTAAGTGTAAATGTATAAAAACAGAAGAGAGGGCACGTGGGATTGTCTTCACTTCAGATCCAGGATGTCTTCTTCGAAGGATGTGGCGAGGCCGAATGCACTGGCCACACCGGCCACCAGGGGGCAGTCCTCTCTCAGCACCACCTTCTCCGCCTCTGGCTCTGAACCGGACGATAGGGCTGCAAAGATCAGGAGCATTTTAGTTCAGTCAGCGGCTCCCAAACTTTCTCATGTCAAGGTCACCCCCTATCCCGCGGACCCCCCCATTTTGAAAAAGATATGCCAGGGACCCCCATGAGAGAAGGTTTTTACGGCTCTAGCAGTAATTCTCATTTCAAGGAGAGTGTACTACAAATGGAAGCAATTTGTACACTCAGAGTTACAGACCCACAACGGTCCATTTGGTTCAAACTATAATTTAGCTGGGGACCCCCTGGAACTCCCTCAAGGACCCTAGGGGTCCCCGGACCCCACTTTGGGAACCACTGTTTTAGTTCATTAGTTATACAACATATTGCGACTAAATATTTCATTGTAAAATCCCATGGAACACATATTATGACACTGTCCACCTCTGGTCAAATCCCAAAGGACCGTGCTGATCCCTTTTAGTAAAATGAGTGTGACTTAAGGCTGATCCCTTTTAGTAAAATGAGTGTGACTTAAGGCTGATCCCTTTTAGTAAAATGAGTGTGACTTGAGCCAAAAGAAGCAATTCTTTGGCCTAAGCCCTAAGTCAACGGTTTTGTGACGTCAGTCAGTAAGTAAATTGGCCTAGGTCTAAGGTTTAATCCTATTTCTTAGTTTATTTAATTATGTTGCATAACTGACAAAATAAATATCATATAGTTATGTTTTGGATCAGTTTAAAAATATTCCTGAAAACTTAAGACTTAGGACATTAGTTTAAGAAGGCGACGATTTAGGTTTTGCCTTTTAGGCTTGCTAAACCAAAAGCAAAATAAGGCCATAATATGCTTGATAATTGTATAAGTTCCACAAAAAAAAGGCAATCTAAAGCTCACAAGGCGTCGCATCGTGATGCAATGCATTGTGAGCTTAACCCATTCTGACCTGAGATCAGATTCATACGAGGTTTCCACTGGACACACACTGGTCTGATTAACCCATTCTGACCTGAGATCAGATTCTAGAAATGTCAGTCGCTCTTCGATTTTTCAAAAATAGCAGACCTACAAGCTCGTATCGCGCCACTCGGTGGCGCGATATGAGCTTGTAGATCTGCTATTTTTCAATAGCTAAAGCATAACATGATGCCGACACCAAAATGGGTGCCCGTTCAGAATGGGTTAATGTAGATCGTCCAATTTCGTTATTTTGGACAATTCTAGCTCATTTATGAAAAACTGTTTGGACACCAGGATGAAAGCGGTGAAAAGAACATGGAAATAATGACGGAAATATGACTCTCTTCATTTCATCCAGCTGCAAAACAGAAGGATCATGCAGAGATAATTGTGATTAGCTCAAATAATTAGTATTAGTATAAAAGCATAAAGTGTGACAAGCCTACCAGACGAACAATGCAGCTGGATGTCTTCCACATCAGTCGAGTCCAACCTGATTGAAAAAAGATGCAATAACAATAATGCAATTAATGACTAACTCATGTGGATTATTACCAGTAAAGTGCCTGAGAGCGTGCATGCATCAGCCTAGGTGACAGCAGACTGCTGGGCGAGCGCTGGCGCTTTGGCATGGGGGGTCAGATCAACATTATGGAATGAATTCTGTACTGGGCTGGCTATATGGAGCGTGTCTTGAGTGTACAGGGTTTGATGTGGTCAGATCAACATATGGAATGTGAGAACAGGTCAGCTCCATATATGGAGATCTAAGAGTGTACAGGGTTTGATGAGGGCCTTAATTTTCAGGCCCGTTGAGAACTCTAGTTTTCGCCGGCTGCCGGGCGCGCCTGCACTAATAACTTTGAGGCCCGTCTAGAGTTTAAATGGACAGGTATCAGTCAAAAGGGAGACATCAAAGAGGAAGCATGGATGGGGATGGATCAACATACATGATGTATGGAATGGCAGAACAGGTCAGTTCCATATACAGTATGGAGATCTAAGGGTAGAGTTGCTGGCCAATATTGATGACATTAGGGATCTCCATATATGGGCTTAATATTGATCACGTGATGTCACGAGGCATGACCATATATGGGGCATATGACTGACTGACTGACAGACTGACAGGAAGTGCACAATTTCATAGTTAACTGTGACCTGAGGTCGCAATAGAAATAGAAATAGAAATAAAACTCTGTTGTCCCTCACCGGTCACTGTTAGTGGACGTCAGGGCTCGCGCCTTGGGCTCCCCGTCACTGTTCTTCTTGAGGGACCTCCTCTGTTTGCTCGCACCGCTGTCCGACTTCCCGCTGGGCTCCTCGGTCAGGCCTGCACCATATTCAACAATCAGGGTTCCACTTAGCTATTCCGCTGGTTCTCACTGTACGACCCCCCCAATGGGCTCTATGCACACACGCCCTTTTTTAAAGAACCCCTTCAGTGTTACTGATGATACTAATGAAGGCTCTGTTCCATTCTGGTCAAACAGTGCTGCTATTGTGCACGTTGGTTCACTGGAAACACTCTGCTACACCAGTGGGTCTCAAAATGTCTTTGAGTGGGTTCCAAATGACCCCGTGTAACTCTGAGTGTGTACAAATGGAACCAACTGGACCCGTAAGGGTCCATTTGTACACACTGGGCTCACTTCCTTCCTGGACTATACATGTTGTCTCAGTACGACAGCCCCTCCCCCTATCCACAAGGAGGAGCAGTGCAACAAAGCATTATGGAAATTGGAGTCCAGGAAGGAAGTGAGCCCAGTGTCTGTGACATCATGGGCAATGCTAAAATCTAAAATATCTATAATTTTCTTTGCAAAAAGGGGTCCCTTTAACCCATTCTGATCGGGAACCCGTTTTGGTGTTGGCATCATGTCGTGCTTTACCTATTGAAAAATAGCAGATCTACAAGCTCATATCGCGCCACCGAGTGGCGCGATACGAGCTTGTAGGTCTGCTATTTTTTTTTAAATCGAAGAACGACTGACATTTTTAGAATCTGATCTCAGGTCAGAATGGGTTCATCAGACCAGTGTGTGTCCAGTGGGAAACCTCGTATGAATCTGATCTCAGGTCAGAATGGGATTTAATGTAAACATTTATTTTTAGTCTGGGGTTCAGGTCTGAACAGTTTACCCAGCAGCTCCTTCCGAGTGCGGCTCGCCATCTCCTTGATCTCCATCCGAGAGAGAGAGAGCGAGTGTGTGGCGGAGACGAGGGGCGCAGACGCCACCATGATGGCCAGAGGAGCGCTCAGCACCTTGTTGACCAGAGGGGACTTCAGGGGTCTCTCGATGCTGCGGCCCACCAGGTTGCTCAGGGGGATCTTGAAGATGTGCTTACAGGCAGCGTCGCCTGGAAAGGAGAACGTGGAGGAAGAAAGCAAAGGGTTATCATAAGGTGACCGGGAAAAAAAAGAATTGTGTTGGGGTTGAAAAAATTAAAACAATAAAACATTTGAGTAAACTAGAATAATAAAAGAGGCTTTACATAGAAAACAATAATAAACTAAAATCATAAAAAAATGAATCATAAAGATGTCCTTTGTTTTATTCTTTCAGTCTTCGCCTCACAACGTGTCACATCGCAACTATTCAACTATCTTGACTAATCCACGTCACGAAATCAATTAACAATTAAAATGAATAAAGACTCAACTAAAACTAAGCCTTTACCAAACATGAAAAACCAAACTAAACAAATCTGCCATAAAAATGAATCAAAGCTAAAGAAAAAACAAAACAAAACAACCTTTGAAGAAAACAGGACTGTGATGATGCAACGTAATAATGGATGGGTCAGGGTGAGAAGCTAACGGAACAGACATGGTAGCCTATAGACCAGTGGTTTTCAACCAGTGGTCCGGGGACCACCAGTGGTCCTTGAAAGGCTTCCAGGTGGTCCCCAGCTAAGTGATGGAGTTGGTAACCAAATGGACCCTTATTAGATCTCTAACTCTTGAGAGCGTCAAATGAAACCAAATGGACCCATTACGCTCTCCAGAGTTACATCATTGTTAAACGTGAACATCTGCATTACTCTACATAAGTCTACACAATTAGAGAATTGTGGACAAAATCTTATCCAATGACAACAAAATATTCTTTAGTTCTGGGTCCGAGAGGCTAAATGTCATCAAATGGTGGTTCGTATGTGGCTCAAATGCTGAATAAAGAATGGGCCTTGATATGAGAAGGGTTGCTAGAGACAAAGTGACCAACGTCAGAGAGAGAGAGAGAACAGTTAAACATGATATGCTCACTCTCCACGCAGAAACCTTGTATGTCCAAAACTGTTACTTTTCGGGAAATGGAAAAAAGACTAACCACTTTCATTTCTACTTTCAAGGGCAGTGGTTTTCAACCTTTTTCATATCATCATTTTACGCTCTCAAGAGTTAAAGATCTAAAAGGGTCCATTTGGTTCCAGACTCTCCATCATTTAGCTGGGGACCACCTGGAACCCCCTCAAGGACCACTGGTTAAAAACCACTGTTCAAGGGGATCAAAATAGCAACAAGCTTGTAGATCACCTGTTTTTTTTGCCAACGTACAATGTGGAGATACGAGGTTTGTATTCGACAGCAACTATTTGGGATGGAGCTCGATACCCGATACCAGAAAAAAACCAGACAACAAGCTTATTGAGTACCCGGTATCAATACGCTTTGGGCTTATCAAGCCTGCTATCGAGCATGGCGGTATGCCCATGACGTCATGTTTAAAGTAATCAAGACAAGATGAAGATCAAGAAATAAATCTAATCATCCATGCTGGCACAAACAGGTCGGTCTAAAAGTGTATCGATACCTGCCAACCGAGGGCTGGTTCTGTTCCCAATTTGTCGTCTCCGGTCTTTCCTCAAAATAATAGAGAATGCTCGATTGTGGGCTCGATAAGAACCCGGCTCGATAATAAGCCTGATCGTTATCAATGGTGCTCGTTATCAATAAAAATGAACGAGCTCCATCCCTAGCAACAATATCCACTCATGTTAGCCCATTTTGGGTGGGAACCCCTTTTGGTGTTAGCATTATGTTATGCTTTAGCTATAGAAAAATAGCAGATCTACAAGCTCATAGTGCGCCACCGAGTGTCGCGCTACGAGCTTGTAGATCTGCTATTTTTGAAAAATCGAACAACGACTGACATAGAAACATAGCTTTTTCAGAAAACTGTCAGGATGTAGAAGACATTTTTAGAATCTGATCTCAGGTCAAAATGTGTTAAAAGAGTGCAGTTAGAATGACTTGAGTGGTGAGCTATTATGCCAGTAGAGGAGAACGCTCACACAAGACTGGCTGGGACAACATAATTACATCTCCACATGTGAATGGCAATATACCTGAATCTAGACTGATTGATGAGCCTACATAATGAGATCATCTGTGATCGCATTATGAATGATCAATATGCTCTATATCAGCCAGCCTAGTAGTGTAATGTGACCACTCAGTGATGGCCATTTATTATCAATCATAGACTGTAATTATGCAATATATAAATTTAAATTAATATTGAGGTTAGACAGTTAGAAACAGAATTGGAATATAGCAATGGCTAAAACGGCGGCATGCCGGCCTGCAGTGCTCGATTGTGCCAACAGGGAGCAGTGTTAGAGTTCTGCACCATTAAGATAGATTGGGAATAGCTCATTCTCAAAGTGTGTGTTGGGGGGGGGGGGGGGGGTACACAAATAGAACCAAATGGACCCTTACGGTCTGTAACTCTGACAGCATACAAATGGAACCAAATGGACCCTTACGGGTCTGTAACTCTGTTAATGGAACCAAATGGACCCTTACAGGTCTGTAACTCTGACAAATGGAACCAAATGGACCCTTACAGGTCTGTCACTCTGACAAATGGAACCAAATGGACCCTTACAGGTCTGTAACTCTGACAAATGGACCCTTACAGGTCTGTAACTCTTGACAGCATACAAGTGTCATCTCACAGAGCTATAAGGGGGTCCTTGAAATCAAAAGGAACCCAGGAATAGCCACAGTGCATGCACACACGCGACGGAATCAATGGCGAGGCACCGTACATGTATCTGAAATGCAGTGGTGGAAAGTAACTAAGTACATTTACTAAGTAATGTACTAATTTTGAGGTATTTGTACTTTCCTTGAGTAATACTTTTACTTCTACTCCACTACATTTCTTTTACTCACATGAACCACTTCAACTCTATATTGTACTTTTACACAATTTGTACTTTTACATACATGAACCACTTCAACCCTATATACATTTCAGCCATTTGAAAATAGCCCATCTCGGATATTCTCAAACGATTTGGTGCACATTTTGAAATGGAACATTCTGCAATATGAGTACTTTTAGTACTTTAAGTACATTTTGATGCGCATACTTTTGTACTTTTACTTTCAAATACGGGACTTCTACTTGTAACAGAGTACATCTACAGTACATTTACTTAAGTCAAATATGTTCCACCACTGCTGAAATGTGGGCGGGTCATGGGGGTGAGGAAAGCAGGAACAATATATATGGGGGTCGGCGGCCAATGACATAGAATTGTTGGGGTCCTTGACATGAAAATGTTTGACTGACAGAAACATACTGTAGGTTTTTCAGAAGACTGTCATGATTTAGAAGACATGTAGAATTGTACAATCGTCCTCAGGTCTAAATGGGTTAAATGAAATGAACATACATTTAAATAGCCTATTGTTGCTGTCGGGCAGAAACCTCCCATCTACATATTGTACCCGTTTGTGTTTTTCTTTTGTAAATTAACGCCCTGCTTGATCATACTACAGCGTGGCACAAAAGTAGCAGATGCACAAAGTGTTTCAAGCTTGACATATGAGGTTTCCACCCGACAGAGACGTCCCCTAGGAGGAGCAGAAAATGAAACATGACGTCCTCTAGGAGGAGCAGAAAATGAAACATGACGTCCCCTCCTAGGAGGAGGAGCAGAAAATGAAACATGACGTCCCCTCCTAGGAGGAGGAGCAGAAAATGAAACATGACGTCCCCTCCTAGGAGGAGGAGCAGAAAATGAAACATGACGTCCCCTCCTAGGAGGAGGAGCAGAAAATGAAACATGACGTCCCCTCCTAGGAGGAGGAGCAGAAAATGAAACATGATGTCCCCTCCTAGGAGGAGGAGCAGAAAATGAAACATGATGTCCCCTAGGAGGAGCAGAAAATGAAACATGACGTCCCCTCCTAGGAGGAGGAGCAGAAAATGAAACATGACGTCCCCTCCTAGGAGGAGGAGCAGAAAATGAAACATGACGTCCCCTCCTAGGAGGAGGAGCAGAAAATGAAACATGACGTCCCCTCCTAGGAGGAGGAGCAGAAAATGAAACATGACGTCCCCTCCTAGGAGGAGGAGCAGAAAATGAAACATGACGTCCCCTCCTAGGAGGAGGAGCAGAAAATGCAGCCATAGACGTAGACGGTGTGGAAGAACAAGGGGTTTTTGTCAGAACTACCTCCCCTACCCAGTGGTGGAGAAAGTGCTCCAACGTTTTACTCAAGTCAAAGTACTGATACTGCAACGTAGATGTACGACTGTTACAAGCACAAGTCCTGGCCGGATTCGAAATTGACTTGAGGAAAAGTGCAAAAGTATCATTGTCAAAATATACTTAAAGTGCTAAAAGTAGAGGTATTCTTATAGCACAATTATAGCATCTTGGATATTTGGATCCAAGATGTAGTGTAGTAGAGCAAAATTGCTGAAAATTTGAATTACTGAAGAATTTACCCCATTTAGACCTGAGGACGCTTCTGTGTCACCTTATAGCTTTTAACCAATATAACCATTATTTTATACTTTAGCTGTTGAACAATAGCAGATCTACAAGCTCATAGCGCTGCACCGAGTGCCACACTACAAAGCTTGTAGATGTGCACATCTTTGAATATTAAATTCTTTCCCAGCAAACATTTTTAACTCTTATCTTTTCTTCTGTGGGGTGCCTGGAACAACATCATTTCCATATGTGGGTCTGCGGCCAATTACATATCATTTTTGGGGGTCCTTGACATGAAATAGTTTGAGCACCACTGATATAGAAACATAGGGTTTTTTCAGAAGATTGTTGATTTAGAAGACATTTTTGTAGAATCTGATCTCAGGTCTTAAATGGGTTATAATTGCAGTACTTGAGTAGATGTACTTGGTTACTTTCCACCACTGCCTGGGCCCCCCCTCCCCCCTCCCCTCCACATTGTGCATTTGGACGAGCACTTTGGATTGGAGAGAGAGGGCTGACAAAAGTCTCCATGGCGACGGTGCAATCTGTAAATCATGCTGCGGCAAACGTGTCTTCTCCTCTCTCTCTCTCTCTCTCTGTGTCTCTCTCAGTCTCTCTACCCTTTACTCTCATCCGTGCGCTTCATTGCGAGACGACGAGTGTCGCTCGCGTCATGCATTTCGGCCGAGGATTTGTTTCGTCGACCCGCGACAAAGTACTAATTTAGCGCTCTTTGTTTGTCGTCGTCGCATTTCCGACATCCACTCTCCTCCACGTGTTCTTCTATCATCCCTTCAACCACTAAAACCGGGAAAGCATCGGTGTCATCTTAGATGTCTGCAGATCTACAAGCCGTGAGCTTGTACATCTGCTATTTTTGAAAAACAAAAACATTGTATAGACATTTATAGAATGGGTTTCAATGGGTTAAACCCTATATAGCCTACTTTCTTGACTACACCAAGGGCCCCATCTTGCACCGCCCCTTACGCCTTATTAATCTTTGCCATTTTTATACTGTTATACATTTTCAACTAATTTAAAAGGTTTTTTCAAATAATACCTTTAGGGATTAAGGGGTAAGGGGTGGCCGCAAGATATAGATATATAGATAGCCCCAAATCTCCTTGCCTAAATCAGCTAAATCTTCAAGCTCACAACGTGGTTGCGTTGCGTCGTGCGTGTTCGGCGCCAGGATTCCATGGCGACATCATGGAGCTACAGTATTACGTGTTACTCCTCCTCATGCTTTTCATTTGGCACCTCTCCTCCTGCTGCCTTAAGGAGGAGGAGGGGAGGCGGAGGGAGGGAGGGAGGTGGAAGACAGAATGTTCACTTAACATTCAAACGACGTTCAGTCAACATGCCGCCTCAGAACAGAGAGAGAGAGAGAGAGAGAGAGAGAGAGAGAGAGAGAGAGAGAGGGTGACAGACTGTGTGAGCAGCGTGCAGCAGCAGTGAGCGGATGTGCATATTGTGAACCTCCCTCCTGCAGTACCTTCAGCATCCTTAGACATGTACAGGGAAAGCTTGGTACCGTAGGGGATCCGTATAGAATCTGAACCAAGGGGACGAAGAAGAGGATTACACACACACTACAAAACCACACACAAAGAACAGTATGCGCATGCAGGTATAATCTCCAAGCGCACGCACGCACGCACACGCGCGCACACACACACACACACACACACACACACACACACACACACACACACACACACACACACACACACACACACACACACACACACACACACACACACACACACACACACACACACACACACACACACACACACACACACACACACACACACACACACACACACACACACACACACACACACACACACACACACACACACACACACACACACACACACACACACACACACACACACACACACACACTAATGATAAGTGCACAGATCATAGGATCATAACGGTTCAACACAAGAAATAGACAGATAAACAAAGAAAATGCTAAGTAGAATTAATTTCCAAAGCAGTTTATATATTTCACACCACCACCACCACCACCACTAGCTACAGTGCATACACACACAAGAAGTGCACCCCAGCAGCCCCAGCTAGCTAAACACAGCAGTGGCAGCCAAAGCCTCCACCCTGTCAGCCTTAATGGAAGTGGTAAATAAAGCATTCCCTCGGGAGCTAGAGAGGAAGAGGCAGTGTTGATGGAAGAGAGAGAGAGAGAGCGGACCGACGGGTGGACTAGTTTCCGTTTCAGCCGTCGGGAACAGACAAGGTGACGCGTCGCGGCGTCAGCATGGAGGTTGTTTGTTTCCGCGCGCGCACACACACACACACACACACACACACACACACACACACACACAGGCACGCAACATGGACATCAATCAGCATTAATCAGACCAGTGTGTGTCCAGTAGGAAACCTCGTATGAATCTGATCTCAGGTCAGAATGGGTTAACCCATTTAGGACGGGAACGTCCATCTCGCTTCAGCGTTTAATCACTTTAACCTGCTTTTATTTTTATTTTTACTATAGCTGTTGAAAAATTGGAAAAGTTGTGAAAATGCGTGCACATCTTTGAATATATGTTCTTTCACAGCAAACGTTTTTAACTCGTATATCTTTGCTTCTGGGGGGGGGGGGGGGTTACTCTCATAACAGGATGCCACCAGAAATGTTTAGGTGGGATAATACTTGGCTATACTTGCAGGTCGTGGCGTAATTTACATTTAGAACTTGGTTGTTATCAATATTCTTTAGAAGTGATGCACCCAGTTCACTCCACTCCCACAGTCCAATCGGACACAGCGCTTTGCTGGCGTGTTGAGGGAAGTTCTTCTGGGAGGAGCTAAACACTTCACCTTATCACACACACACACACACACACACACACACACACACACACACACGCTCAGGTGAGTTTCAGTGATGTCATCAGAGTCACTGATGGGCAGTGATGGCACACTACACCGGTCTCCTGCCATGGTACACCAGTCTTGTGATGCTATACCCTAGAGTGCATCGCCATCTTTTGGCTAAAATAATTATTTCGCTGCCTTCAATGGACCCTCACAGCCTGGCTAAAATGATAAGTTCACAGCCCTTAGCAGACCAAATAACATTTTGAGGAGCACTAGGCCCCTCATATGTCCAGCTTTTAGTGTGCGCGTAAACACAAACTTTGTCCTAACACAAACATTGAATGCCATTGATAATGAATGGCCATTTTTACGTCATTGTCCCACCACAAACATTAAATGCCATTGATAATGAATGGCCAGTTTGGGGTATTATGTGTCGTGTCGCAGCCTGAAAAGGTTGAGAACGACTGGTTTCTAGATCTTACCGTCACCGAGCGGTGAAGGGAACACGGGCATCTCGTAGCCCGTGGGCGTCTGTGGAGAACTCTGGGAGCTGGTGTCCCGGGAGCTGCAGTTGGAGGCGGAGCTCACCGGAGCCGAGGACACGAAATAGATGTCCGACTGGAACAGACAAAAACAGGTCCCGCGGATGTTATTTAATTTACTAGTTTCAAATACGCTTTAATCTTAAATTAACCAATTGACCGAAAAAAAGCCGATCTACAAGCTCTGCAATATGTATTTCTGCTATTTTCGCTTTGTGCATCATGCGCAGACAAGCTGGCTTCTATGCAATCCAAATGACTGAAATCAGTCGTGGCGACTGAAAACTTTAATCTCTGGTGCTCTCTGGTGGAGCTGTTGCCCTCGCCACCCGACTACGGATAAGCAGTTGAAGATGGATGGATGGGAACCCATGTTTGTAGTAGCCTGTAACATAACATGACTAGTATTATGTCTGACATTTTGTACTAACAACCAACCCAAACCGCTTGGGAAATCAGTGGGAAATTCGACTGAAGTTATTACTATGATGCTTCGATAGACATGCATGGGAGCCAGGCTGGAGCACACATGTACTAAGCACCACTTGCCCCTGCCCATATGGCGGTCCCGTTGACGTATCCACTACGTGCACGTCTCTCTATGGGTAGCTGTGCATCACAGCGTTGGCTGAATTACACAGTCCCCTGAGTCATTAGACACACCTGCTGTACATCGCTCTACACCATCGGATGTATGTACGGTACACACATACTGTATTACCAGAAAGAATAATATCCATCTGCTCTCGCTTGTACCATTTTACCGCTCTCTTGGATAGTCTGGACTTCCCTCAGACATCACCGATAACAGAATTACACCGAAAAGACCGTGGCATCCATAGATAGCAGAATTTCCATGTGGCATTAATCAGACCAGTGTGTGTCCAGTGGAAACCTCGTATGAATCTGATCTCAGGTCAGAATGGGTTAATGCGCATGGCAAAACGGCTTCAATTACCGTATGTTTATTCGTTGCTTCCGAAAATGAAAGAGAACAAAACAAAGCCAAAACCCTTGCTGAGCCCTACATTGTGCTGTTCAGAGGACAAGATAATATAAACACAGTACGGCTTCTTCTAGTCTATTGTGAATATCCAACACAGTTAAACCCATTCTGACCTGAGATCAGATTCACACGAGGTTTCCACTGGACACACACTGGTCTGATTAACCCATTCTGACCTGAGATCAGATTCTAAAAATGTCAGTCGTTCTTCGATTTAAAAAAAAAATAGCAGACCTACAAGCTCGTATCGCGCCACTCGGTGGCGCGATATGAGCTTGTAGATCTGCTATTTTTCAATAGCTAAAGCATAACATGATGCCAACACCAAAATGGGTGCCCGGTCAGAATGGGTTAAACCCATTTAGGCCTGAAGCCAATTCTACAAATGTCTTCTAAATCCGTTTCGATATCAGTGGTTCTCAAACATTTGCGTGTCAAGGACCCCCACAAATCTATGTATTGGGCTGCGGACCCCCATCTCAGAATAGTTGTGCCAGGCATCGCGACATTTGACATTTGACATTTGACATTTGACAGGCGTCCCCTCCCAGCCCAAAACATTGAGACCCCTGGCCTGGACTAAATCAACTGTAGATATAGTCGACTAAAATCTTATGATTTAGTCGACAAAACTAGACGAAACAGTAAAACACCCCAGGTGACTAAAATGTGAATAAACCTAAATGAAAACTATTCTAGAGACTAAAACTAAAATGTGCACGGGGTCCACACTGACCCGGGACGCCGTCAGCTGGAGCTCTGGGACCACGGCTGTGTATACCAGGTTGCCGTTGACGACCAGTCGAATCTCAATGGAGTCCGTGGTGAAGGCCAAGATATAAGGGAATGCACAAACTGTGGGGGGGGAAAAACAAAACAAAGATAACATTATCAGACTTGGTTTAATGTTGGGGATTTATTGCTGTATTCAGACAGGACCGTGAACAGAGAGACAGGAAAGCACCAGACCGAGGTATGATATAGGACTTTATTGTCAGTTTGCACTGAAACTTGTCTTGCGACCCAGCGGCCTTGTATGCAACACATATGCACACATTTGCCCCGGTTACATGCAGGATAGTGCCATAGGTCAGGTCAGCTGAGAAAAGGACTTGTAATAGCCTTATTTATGTTGTGTGCTGTTACTCAGTGAGCCCTAGCAGGACTCCTTTTCCCCCTCGAAACAGAATCTTGCAAATTGCCAATCTACTTGTGAGCTTGTAGACCGATTATATTGTGCCAAATGCTCACCTATTTTCGGTAGAGACACTAGGGTTTATGTTTGCGTTCATGACTGCATTTTTATGTGCCATAAAAATAACCTGTGTGCACACACACACACACACACACACACACACACACACACACACACACACACACACACACACACACACACACACACACACACACACACACACACACACACACACACACACACACACACACACACACACACACACACACACACACACACACACACACACACACACACACACACACACACACACACACACCGTTACCATGGAGACATGCAGCTGGGGCAGGGCGTGGCATGTTGTCAGTGGTGGAAAGTAACTAGGTACATTTACTTAAGTACTGTACTTAAGTAACATTTTGAGGTAATTCTACTTTACTTGAAGGATTTCCAATTTCCAAAACTTTAGTTACTAGTTAATAGTTTGTAGATTTTTATTATTATGACAAAACATACATTAACCACTTCAGCCCTATATACATTTCGGCCATTTGAAAATAGCCGATCTACAAGCTCACAACGCGTCACATTCTATACATTTGAAAACTTGAAATGAAAGCACAATGAGTACTTTTACTTTTGGTACTTAGTAAGTAAGTACTTAAATACATTTTGATACCAATATATTTGTACTTTTACTCAAGTCAGTTTTGAATCCTGGCCCTTTACTTGTAACGGGAGTATGTCTACAGTACAGTACAGTACAGTTCTGGTCTAGCCCATTCTGAACGGGAACCCATTTTGGTGTTAGCATCATGTTACGCTTTAGCTATTGAAAAATAGCAGATCTACAAGCTCATAGCGCGCCACCGAGTGGCGCGCTACGAGCTTGTAGGTCTGCTATTTATTTTTTTAATCGAAGAATGACTGACATTTTTATAGAATCTGATCTCAGGTCAGAATGGGTTAATCAGACCAGTGTGTTGTCCAGTGGAAACCTCGTATGAATCTGATCTCAGGTCAGAATGGGCTAGAGAGGCGGGCGCGCTTGGAGCAAGCGCTGGAGAAATATTGGTTTACCGATCAGAGGACCCCCACCCCTGACCCCCTACGCCCCTCCCTGGTAGAAAGCAGCGGAGAAAACTGACGTCACTATATTGAGAGCGACGCCCCTCTGCACTGTAGTTTCACTCCCACTCCTAGACCAGGAAATGTCCCTCATTCTATGAGCCGTAGCACGCGGAAATAAAAGTCTGGGTACCGAGGCCATTGTCGCGGTAACCTACCGATGGCATTGGGCATCTGGTTCCAGCTGAAGTGGAAGTCAGAGGTGTTGGCCTGGATCATGGGCGTGGAGCCGTTGAATGGACACACTTTCTTGTAGTAGCAGATATCTGCGTGGGACAGACACACACAATAATCTCAAACCTTTTCACGTCAAGAGCTCCCAAATTCAAGCTATAGGCTAAATGATATTCATAAACATAGGCATAGGCTAAACATATCACGTAGGTTATTTTTTAACACATGCTGGGGATCCCCCTGGAACCCCTTCACACACCCCCTGGTATTTTCCGGACCCGACTTTGAGAACCACTGGTTTACTGTGTAAACCTGTGGTTTTCATTTTATTCCAGAAAGTTGTAGTGGACGATGTGACGGACTTAAAACGTGTGGCTGTGATGCTAGAAAACAATGTCACCTGTGTGAATTGAGCGGTGCGGTCTGCTCAACAGTGTGTGATGAACGCGACCTCAATCAGCTGCAGGGGTCAACGGGTCGTACCCCAAACAGACAGACGTACACACAGGGCCAGCCATTGGAGCGATTAGGCACCGCTCACAGATGACCCAAAACAGTGACAGTTGAGGAGAGACTCACAGTTGTAGCAAATAAGTAGACCGGCTTCACCGTCTTCGTAAACATCGATAGCTGCTACAAAGTTCACCTGCAAGCAAAACACAACTCCGGTCAAAGCTCGGTGTCCCCAACTGTATCAGCTGAGAAGCCCAGGACCCAAACTTAGAAACAAGAAATGATCACATAGTGATATTTGTCAGGTGAAAGAAGTGCTGGTTTCTTTATTTAGTAACGAACGCTCCTCTCAACCGGCCGGCTTCCTGTTACCCGTTTCCTGGTCATGTGACCTGAGTAACCAATACATGACAGCAGCGTGTGTGGCAGCCAATCAGGACTAGGACTTTTTTATATGCGCAAACATGTGGAATGACAAATAAAGTGAACCTTGAAACGTTTCATAATGTTTAATTACTGGAATTCTGCTATAAATCTCAATTTTTTTAAATCAACGCTGAAAACCTTTCTTTTTATTCATTCCTTATTCATTATTTAATCGTTCAAGAAAAAATAAAAGAAAACCTATTTAGTCTTATTGGACTGAGCGAATTATAATTTCTGAGGGGCGCTATCCCCTCCTACGTCCAGCTTTGAGGGTTTGTGTAAACACAAACACTGAAGACAAAAGTGAGGACGCAAATTGTGATTGGCCAGAATGAGAGGATGTATGATGACGTATGATGATTTATTAAAGGAGAAAGGGATGAAAACCAGATCACGTGTCGGGGCAGCTGCCCATCCAGCCTCTCCTCCCCAGGTGCTCCTTACTGGGAATCAGAGTGTTGTTGATTCAGACAAGATGCAGCTCTGTAATCACACGCTAAACAAAGAGGACAGGCGGGCCAGAGGTCTTGGCCGTCTCAGATGAAAGCAAAAAATAAATATGTCTGTGTGTCTCTGTGTGTGTGTGTGTGTGTGCGTGCGCGTGCGTGCGTGCGTATGCACTTGGATACTTGTGGCAAATGTCCCCACAAGCTTGGTAGCATTTTAGAAACCCTTTATACTCTATTAAGACCGGAGGGAGATTTTTACAAACGTCTTCTAAACCAGTATTTCTTTCAAGATATGTTTAAAAAATAATTTCAAAATGAGCAGATGTACAAAAATGATGTGGATCTGCTATTTTTGAATCACCAACTATAAAATGACACTGTTTCATGGGTTGCTCGTGTTTCTTTGACTTAAGCTCAATGACTAGGGAAATATTCAGCTTGTGATGCATCAGGATTAGGAATGTATACGTTAGATTTACGGTCTGCAACCTACAGTATAGGCATAACAATAGTTATGCCTAGATTACAAACCAACCATGTAGTGTATGCATGTGCCTGTGTGTAATGCAGTGGTTCCCAAACTTTTTCATGTTAAAGGACCCCTAAATTGACACTAATTAGCCCACAGACCCCCATTTGAAGAGATATGCCAGGGACCTCCATGAGAAAAGATTTTTACAGCTCTAGCAGTGATTCTCAACCTGTTTAATGTCAAGGACCCCCGGTTTGATATGCATTAGTCTACGGACCCCCCATTTAATGGCATTTCTATCTCTGAGACCCCAATGTATATTGTAAAATCTGAGTTAATTTAACTCTGAGAGTGTACAAATGGAACCAAATGGACCCTATACACTTTACAGTCCAGGTACAGTACATACCTATATAAGGGTCCATTTGGATCAAAACTATCCTTTAGCTGCGGAGCCCCTTGAACTCCCTCAAGGACCCCCCCCCCCCCCCCGGACCCCACTCTGAGAAGCACACACTGTGTGTAATGCGTGCGTGTTGCGCGGCCTCCTCCTCCTCACCCTGTTGGCGTCCACGTGGTGCAGCCGGTAGGCGTCGCCCGTGCTCTCGTTGATCAGGTCAAACTGGTGCCGGTACGCCACGCAGATCATGTTGTCGTTCTCCCCCGTCGGCCCGTCCACCAGCGCCATGACCACGGGCGGGTCGCACAGGCAGATCTCCTACAGCACGGAGACACTCACGTTATTATCATTACACACTGCACTGGCTCTGTCTCTCAGGGACGTGCAGAGAGTGTTACAGTGGCTGAAATTACGTAAGAGGGTGCACTTTTTGGAAGAAAATAGCCGATCTACAAGCTCTCAACGCGTCGCGGCGCTATTTCCTCGGGGGGCGTGACCCCCGCACTCGTTGGGCTACTGGAGATGCGGCGATGTGACTAAACAAATTATTTCCAACGTCCAAAATGGTGCGTTCACAAGATCAGGAGAGTTCCGGGGTGGAGAAAAAAGAAAGCCATTCTCGGGTATGGCATGGAAAGGAGAAGAGGACGGGCATTTGCATTACTTTCACCATAGTAAAGGCTGCATTCAGGGTCTGGAGAGGGCAGTTGTTTTATACAGACGGGTAAAAGGGCCCTCTTTGATGTGTGCATGTGCCTGGTTCAGCAGTTCAAGGATCATGCACTGTTGTCACCAACAAATTCTGCCACACCACATTTGCCCAGAGAGCCAGGGAGATCGCCGTTACTGAAAAGACACCCTTATATGGCCATATAAGAACAGAGCTATAACTATTTAACACAAATAAATGTTTTGCGTGACAACAGTGTTGTTTTCGTCGACTAAAACTAAGACGAAAAATGTTCGTCGACTACCTTTTTCCACTGACGAAAACTAAATGGAAACTACATGAAACCAAAGCTAGGAAGGGACTAGTGGACAAGAGATCCAGTATAAGTCATTTTACACTTGGTTGCATGATGAAAATAGCAGATCTACAAGCCCACAACGCGTCGCAGCGCGACGCGTTGTGGGCTTGTAGATCGGCTATTTTCAGCAAGTGGAAAAAAAAAACAGTCATTACGACGGCATCAAGGCCCGCCAAAATACATTTTAGTCGAGTAAATCAACTGTAGATTTAGTCGACTAAAATCTTATGATATTCAGTCGACTAAAACTAGACATTCCAGGTGACTAAAATGTGACTAAAACTAAATGAAAACTACTCAAGAGACTAATGACTAAAACTAAAACCAAACATTGCCACCGCGCCGTATGAATACCCGTATGTACTGGAACTCCTCCACTGGCCAGTCTGTCGCCGCCATGGCGCCGAAGCCTTCGGGGCGCGGCTGTTTCCTGGTGATCAGGAGGAGCTTGTTCCTGATGGCTGCCACTATCCTCAGCTCTGCGCCGTGGTGAGTGTTGATGCAGTACAGATGACAGCCTGGCACAGAGAGGAGACATGAGAGTGCATGCATGCGGTCAGACATGCGAGAGACGCGAGGGAATCACATTTGACCTAGCTGCGGATTTCGAATGCCTTCGAATTGCATTGAAAGAGGGACAAAAGGACGTTGAATCAGAGCATTGAATGCTCCGGTACCGACTGACCTACCGCAACCAGTCTCCAGCGTGAAACGTTATATTGTGACTATTTCAATATTCTAACCACACTGACCTGGGGGTAGATTAGAGTATTGTTAATTCCATATACTAAACAGAAAAAAACATGGCACTTCATCTTTAAGTAAAAGAAAATAAGTACTTTCCCCACTGTACAGTAGCGTGGGTGAGAGTGGCACCATGTCACAGATCAATGTTGTGGCTTGGAGCGAGGTGTGTGTGTGTGTGTGTGTGTGTGTGTGTGTGTGTGTGTGTGTGTGTGTGTAAGAGTGTGTACAATAGAGCTAGACCCCTTATACTATATAAGGGACATTACTTGACGTACAACGCTAGCTGCAATTAGGCAGCCGTTGTGTGCCGGTTTTAACCACTTTTTTCAAGCGTGCCATTATAGGCAAAATCTTTCAAGATTCTTAAAACGTTTTACTGGTCCATTTGGTTCCATTTGGTACACTCTCGGAATTACGACGGCACGTTGAAAAGAAGTTGTGCGAAAAAAATGTAGTGAGAAAAGCGTGTCTAATGTTTAATATGAGTGTGCACAGTCAGTGCATGTGTTATCACACACATTCACACACACACATGCATATATACCCTTGACTTGCATAATTTTATTAAAAAGGAAAAGAAAACGAACCTTTAGTTTTCTCCAGTTTGTTTTCTCGGCTGTCACACTTGGTCCTGACCGCCTGCCGGTCCTCCAGGCCCCTCTTCAGGCCGCTCAGTCTGAAGACGTACAGCCGAGAGTCCTTCCCTGTAAGCAGCCAACACCACAAGGTCTTTACACAATAAAACACCTGAAGACGTACAGCCGAGAGTCCTTCCCTGTAAGCAGGCAACACCACAAGGTCTTTACACAATAAAACACCTGAAGACGTACAGCCGAGAGTCCTTCCCTGTAAGCAGCCAACACCACAAGGTCTTTACACAATAAAACACCTGAAGACGTACAGCCCAGAGTCCTTCCCTGTAACCAGCCAACACCACAAGGTCTTTACACAATAAAACACCTGAAGACGTACAGCCGAGAGTCCTTCCCTGTAAGCAGCCAACACCACAAGGTCTTTACACAATAAAACACCTGAAGACGTACAGCCCAGAGTCCTTCCCTGTAAGCAGCCAACACCACAAGGTCTTTACACAATAAAACACCTGAAGACGTACAGCCCAGAGTCCTTCCCTGTAAGCAGCCAACACCACAAGGTCTTTACACAACACCAGCATGCCTACAGTATACTTTATTTACTGTCTTTGTTTGTTTATTTGGACAATGCATATTAATGGACGTCACATGGACGGAACACAGCGTAACAAAAGAAATACACCTAAAATAATCATGAATGGTCGCAGCTTTGGTTTTCAAGCAACAATTGTTTCAGATTAAATTTAAAAGATGGAAATGTAGCACAATCCCTTATACGCAGAGGAGGGCCATTCCATGCTACACAACCCTGTACTGAGAGGACATTTTGGCCCAATGTTGTTTGCCGGTGTGGCACTTGGCAGTCTCCTCGAGTGGTGGCTCTGGTACTGATTCCCCTATCAGGCTTCCGTTTAATTAATTCACTTAAGGGGGGCGGGCACAGACCATGTAGGGTCTTGTATATGACCCCAACCTGTTTGAAGTATAGGGCAGGGGTTGACACTAAAGTCTCAGAGGCACTTGCCTGTCATATCTACATTTGTATGCCAAATACCTACAACATAGCTATGAATATGAATATGGGTTCACACTTATTTTGAATTGTAGCAACAGCACATTATAGGTAATAATAACAGTGCTCTTATTTTACATTCAGACCAAAACAGAGGAAAATACAGGATCTTTGGAAAACAATTGAGAACAAAAGGTCAGTAAGCTAGTGTATTGAAAAGAGGACAAAAGCTGAACATTAAAAGAGAAAGAAAACACTGGATTCGTTTAAGAGAAATAACTATGTCCGTGTCACCAAGACTAGAAGGGTTAAGTGGTAAAAAGCACTGGTGCCAAGCTGCACTAATAACATTGATCGTTACATGGCTGTCACTGTGTCACATGATGGCGGCTCTGAGAGGCACTACCATTATCACAGAATCACTTATGTCATCACCCAGTCAATGCTGCGTGAGTTAGAGGTTGTCACACCACTGTGAATGAATCATGGGGCAAGGTGGCCCGTAAATCTTCCTGTGTTCGTGTGTGTGTGTGTGTGTGTGTGTGTGTGTGTGTATGTGTGTGTGCGCGTCCGTCCGTGCGTGCGTGTGTGTGTGTGTGTGACACTGACTGTATATAAACCATACATAATATAGAGCAGACACCCGGCATTGTCACACCCTGAGCAAGCAATTGTTACGACAGGTGTCAATAAAACATTTTTTATTGTTTGGATTGTTTGGGCCCAATCCATCCCAGAATGCACTCTGTTCCTGCCCGGAAGGAGGAGTGAAATCGCCTCATGCGCTTTTGAGCAACTTAATGCAAGTGCATGGGAGGAGAAAGCCGGTGCCGTCTAAGGAATGAACCCAGTAAGACCTGCAGAGGATCTGAACAGTTTTATGACTCCATGTCAGTGGTTCTCATACTTTTCACAAACGCCCAGAATTATCTGAATTAGGCGGCGGACCTCCTTCTGAAAATATTTAGTTCCAGGGACGCGCCATAAGAAAATATTTGAGTTAAAAACCTTCGCAGTGAAAGTACAGTATAATATATACAAAGATTTTTTTTTTAAATAGCCAAAAGGTTAAAATAATGGTTAAAGTGGTTAAAAGCTAAGGTGACACAGATCTTAACCCATTCTGAACGGGCACCCATTTTGGTGTTGGCATCATGTTATGCTTTAGATATTGAAAAATAGCAGACCTACAAGCTCATATCGCGCCACCGAGTGGCGCGATACGAGCTTGTAGGTCTGCTATTTTTTTGAAAAATCGAACAACGACTGACATTTTTTAGAATCTGATCTCGGGTCAGAATGGGTTAATAATCAGACCAGTGTGTGTCCAGTGGAAACCTCGTATGAATCTGATCTCAGGTCAGAATGGGTTAATGAAGGTTCTTGCCTACCCTTGTCAGCCCTGACGATGAGGAGGTCCTGAGGCTCCAGGACGTGCATCTGCTTCACCACCATGCTCTTGTCAAAGACCTGGACGGGTGGCAGCGTGGCCTGTGTCTCTGCAAGGCAACACCACACATGCACACTTCAAACACTTACAGTGTCAATGGGCTATACTGTATATGTGACTGAGGGACTGCCATTGGACTTTTTTGAATTTTTGTTTTTTCCATGTCATATCAAAGCAGGGAATCATAGCTTCAAATTGACATATTGGTTGTTCAGTTTGACCCACCAGTTTTGGAGATGTGGCTTATAGAGTAATGTCTTGCAGAAAACAAAAAAATTTTCCTGTCAAAAATAAAAACTGGTATACTTGACAACGAAATCTATACTAGGATTGAGTTGGCTTGGTCTGAATCTGACAACGTTGGACATGCAATCTATTTTTGGTTGAGAAACAACCCAATAATGCCAGAGACTATAGGACTTAATAAAGGGTTGCCATGTTAAAAGCAAACATGCAGCCAAGCATGAAAGTGTAGTCAGCGATTGTGCGTAGCACTCACCAGCATTGGACACAGCGGGGTCTGAGCCTGAAACGTGGACAAACACATCAACATGACCATGTTAGACCAGGGGAAACGTGGACAAACACATCAACATGACCATGTTAGACCAGGGGAAACGTGGACAAACACATCAACATGACCATGTTAGACCAGGGGAAACGTGGACAAACACATCAACATGACCATGTTAGACCAGGGGAAACGTGGACAAACACATCAACATGACCATGTTAGACCAGGGGAAACGTGGACAAACACATCAACATGACCATGTTAGACCAGGGGAAACGTGGACAAACACATCAACATGACCATGTTAGACCAGGGGGGTCCAAAAGGTAGATCACATGGGACAATCATTTTTTGGGGGGGTAAATCGTGTTGAGGGTGGTTGTAAAATCCGAGTGGAATAGTAAGAGAGTGGCGACACGCTTTGATCTCGCCGCAAAGCGGGTGCCTATAGGGCTATAGTTCCAAACATTGGAACTATCCCATTGAGATAGAATGAGCAGTAAAGAGTATTTGAAGTGATCAAGTTTTGAAGCATCTTCCAGAAACACGAATGGTCTCAGAAATGTCATATAACATCAACCTTAATGCCTCAAACCTTTGCTGTCTGCCGGTCAGCCTAAAACATCATCATTTCATTCTCAGTCTTGAGATGTCATTTTTTTGGGTCACTTTTGTTTTTGTTGCTTTATTCCATGCATTGTAACGGGCGGAAACAATGTGCAGATAGACGTCCATATATTGACGAGGATGACCTCACCGTCCAACAGTACGAGCCCTGCGGTGTCCGTGGCAACCAGCAGAGACTGACCCCACGAGTCAGCACACACCATCTCATAGGGGAACGTACTGCAGAAAGGCTGCGACTCCCATGGCTGTAACACACGCATGCACGCACACACACACAGGCATACAGTACGCACGCACATGCACATGCGCGCGCGCGCACACACACACACACACACACACGCACACACACACTTGGATTACTGCTCGCATTAGAACACTATGACAGCAGTAGTACAGAGAGAATCAAATGAGCCTCAGAAGAGTGGTTCTCAAAGTGGCGTCCAGGGGCGTCCACTCGCTACGTTTGTTCATAATAATAATATAATGACATTTTGTTTGACCACTTTAACCCTACTGTAAAAATACATCGGCTATTTTCGAAAGAAACACATTTTGGAATATCTTTATGTCTGTAACATTTTAACAAGCCAAATCTTCTCCTATGGGAGGGAGGTCCATTATTTATTCTGCATCCGAGCCACGGCCGGGCCGCCATTTGATGAGATTTAGCCTCTCAGGCCCAAAACGTAGAAGATTTTGTACACAATTCCATGCTGTATTGATGTGGTACCATTAGGAGAAAGAACAGGCAAACGCTGATCAAAATAACAATTCTTCTACATTCTCTAATAATTGTCTAGACTTCTTGTAAATGAAGTAACGCAGCTGTTTAACTCTTTAACTTTTAACTCTTGAGGGGGGAAAAATGAAACCAAATGGACCCGTATAGGGCGTTCTGCTGACCTCTTTCCTACAGAGACCTGTGGTGACAAGGCTGGTGGGAGCGTCTCCTCTAACGATGGTCTTCAGCTTTAAGGCCTGTATGGAAAAGACACAGTGCATCTCTGTAAACGCTGTGACCTCACACAGAACACAGTACGCCTCATTGCTGTTTATCCCATTCTGACCTGAGATCAGATTCATACGAGGTTTCCACTGGACACACACTGGTCTGATTGACCCATTCTGACCTGAGATCAGATTCTAAAAAAATGTCAGTCGTTCTTCGATTTTTTCCAAAAATAGAAGACCTACAAGCTCGTAGCGCGCCACTCGGTGGCGCGCTATGAGCTTGTAGGTCTGCTATTTTTTCAACAGCTAAAGCACGACATGATGCCAACACCAAAATGGGTTATTATCTATCTAGAGATGGTAGACATACGGCCATTTTGTCTGTGTTGTGAGATCTCACTGGGACATGTATGTCGCTTCTCGCGTGCGTTTAATCTAAAGCCCAGTAGTTCAGACCTTGATTGATTGAACACTTTATTAACAGTTTGCAGGGGGAAAAACACAGACTAATTCATAACTCGTAGACGGCGGTAGAAGTATATCTGACTAATGTTTAGTATTATCAACAGGTCATTTCCATCCACATGCATCTTTGACAGAACCCCCTCAATGACCTGTGTGTGTGTGTGTGTGTGTGTGTGTGTGTGTGTGTGTGTGTGTGTGTTACCTGCCCTATCCTGACAAATTCGGCCTGTCGCGCTTCCTCCTTCTTGCGTGCAGACTTGGGCGACTCGGGGAGCACGTCGCTGAAGGAACGTCTGTTCAACATGTTCTGAGGGGAGAAAGGAACCTGTATATGGTATGGAACATCAATACACACGAGCACGCACACACACAGCAGACAAACACACGCACACACAGAGATCCCAGCTCACACATGTACACACACATGTACGCACACACACATGTACACACACACACACACATACACACACACACACACACACGCAAGGGGAAACAGGAAGCAAAAAGTCGTCTCAGAGGAGGAGGGGGAGGTTAGCACAATAAAAGCTAAACCATGTCAGGAGAGAGAGAGAGAGAGTGGGGCGGAGGACATGGAGAAGAAAGGAGCAGGTGTGATGGAGAGAGAGAGAAAGACAGCACTGCAGTGTGGATACGTTGTCTCTGTTGGGTGGAAACCAGGGTTAAAGAAATCCCGAAAACGGCAAATGTATTTTGGATGCTTTTTCGCCTGGCGGTGTGGCATGATCAAGCTGATTGCGTAGGTAAACAGCTGACCTACAAGCTCAAAACACGTGGCCGCGAGACACATTGTTAGCGTATAGATTGGCTGTTTTAGCTATTTTTTTAAGATTTGGGTA
The DNA here is from genome assembly GCF_964188405.1 of Protomyctophum parallelum. Classification (NCBI taxonomy): domain Eukaryota; kingdom Metazoa; phylum Chordata; class Actinopteri; order Myctophiformes; family Myctophidae; genus Protomyctophum; species Protomyctophum parallelum. The sequence goes on from NC_139713.1 coordinate 38,276,953, forward strand.
AATTCGTGAAGATGTAGGTGAATTTGGCACAGTTGGGTGGTCTTGGTAGTCGGTTTTGGCAGGGTTTGGTGCTCATGCTGAGGTTATGGTGGGGTTAGTTGGGTTCATGGTGGGCTTATGGTGAGGTTACGGTGAGCTAAGAGTCAGTGGTTCCCAAAGTGAAAATAGCAGATTTACAAGCTCACAACACAATGCTTCACGCCGTGTTGTGAGCATGTAAATTGTCTAGTTTCACTACTTTGTTTTGCTAATTTGTGGAATGTCTTCGATTTCTCTTGTGTGTGTTTTTTGAAAATGTTTTGAAACAAACATATTTAAAAGCCAAACGTAGGAAACGGAAATGAAGGGACCCATAAAAATGTGTCTGCGACCCACAAATGTGTCCCGACCCACTGTCGGGGAACCAGCGGGCTGAACGATACCTTATGGAGGTCAGGCGTGAGGTCCTGGTAGAGGGAGCGGATCAGCATGTCCAACGTCCGCTGGCGTTTCTGGGCAAACGTCGGCGTCTCCAAAGTGGCTTTCTCTCCATTTATTACTGTGGTGGTACATGAAGAGAGACAGTAGGGTTCTCCATTTATTACTGTGGTGGTACATGAAGAGAGACAGTAGGGTTCTCCATTTATTACTGTGGTGGTACATGAAGAGAGACAGTAGGGTTCTCCATTTATTACTGTGGTGGTACATGAAGAGAGACAGTAGGGTTCTCCATTTATTACTGTGGTGGTACATGAAGAGAGACAGTAGGGTTCTCCATTTATTACTGTGGTGGTACATGAAGAGAGACAGCAGGGTTCTCCATTTATTACTGTGGTGGTACATGAAGAGAGACAGTAGGGTTCTCCATTTATTACTGTGGTGGTACATGAAGAGAGACAGTAGGGTTCTCCATTTATTACTGTGGTGGTACATGAAGAGAGACAGTAGGGTTCTCCATTTATTACTGTGGTGGTACATGAAGAGAGACAGTAGTTCTTATCATCGTACATCATGACGCAATATGTCCATTTGCTCAGACACTGACGTAAAATTGTCCTTTGTGTAAAAGGAGAAATTCTCCATTCATTGTCAATGGGAGTTTAATGTTTGTGTGAGACGAAAAATCTACACTAATAGCTGAATATAGGAGCCCCTCAAAAAAACAACATGTGAACGAGTGATTTATTTGGTAACCATGTATTTGTCTGCTTACATTTGACTAATAAAAAGTCCCTGAATTCTTGGTGGTCAGTAAATACGGGCGGAGATGGGAGAGGTGGTCCAAACAGTGGCACGCTCTCCTCTGAAAAAATCTTCAACCTGTGACAGAAAGTGTACAAATGTAACCAAATGGACCATTTGTACATGCTCAGAGTAACAGTATACACATGGATGGATTTACTTTGTTACACATGAATCAGGTCTCCATTTTCACACACACAGCATTGCAATAACAAAAGCCACTCACCTGTAACTGTCATTCTGGCTATTATACCTAACTAATGCAAAGATATCTGCAATGGAAGTCAAGGAAATACAAGCAAGAACTAATAAGACACAAATTGTCTAATGCAACCCTGGGCACTATCTATCTATCTATCTATCTATCTATCTATCTATCTATCTATCTAATGCAATCAGATAGGACTTTTCTGTTTGGATGTATCGGACTGTCAAGGCCATAACGTAGTTTTTTGCCACTCAGTAGGCGTTCCCAAACTTCCGGTTATGATGATAACCTCTTTGTGGCATAGTAAAACCCATAAAAACATGTAATTGCGGGGGTACTTGACATGAAAATGTTTGATCCTCTCCACTGCTATAGCAACATATGTTTTTTTTGGGGGTTTTTTAAGTTTAGTTTTAGACATACAAAGACATTTGTAGAATGGGCCTCGAGGTCTTGACTTAACCCATTCTGACCGGGCACCCATTTTGGTGTCAGCATCATGTTATGCTTTAGCTATTGAAAAATAGCAGATCTACAAGCTCATATCGCGCCACCGAGTGGCGCGATACGAGCTTGTAGGTCTGCTATTTTTTTGAAAAATCGAAGACACTTTTAGAATCTGATCTCAGGTCAGAATGGGTTAATAATGAAACTGTCGGCCCAGGCCGTAGCGTAACGGTCTGGGCACCGGACTGGTAATCCAGTCGCAGTGTGCCGCGGGTTCGACTCCCGGACCCGACACGGCCTTTACTGCATGTCATCCCCCCATCTCTCTCCCGTTTCCTGTCAGCCTACTGTCTGTCCCTTCAAAAATCAATAAAAGGCGTAAGCCGCAAAAATATATCTTAAAAAAAAAAAAATAATAATGAAACTGTCAGGATGTAATAGACATTTTTAGAATCTGATCTCAGGTCAGAATGGGTTAAAGGGTTAAATTGCTGGCTGGTGTCAAAGATACGGGTGAAGTGAGATCGGATCATGGAAGGTTTAAACGATGGCGAGGCGTCGTCTCCTTCCTGGAATACGATGGTGACGATGTCATTCCCGATGTGTCGCTTTCTCTCCACCTGGCACGGAGGAGCAATCAGAGAGGAGGATGAGGCACCACTTATTTATATATATTTATTTTTTTTAGCAGGTGAACTTCGAGCAAGACCTGACCAAAATGGCATTTCAAATACAAACATACTAAAGACACTAAAGACAAAAATAATAATAATAATAAGGAAAATGTCTGGGACTGGAAATGGGGTTAGAATGGTTGCAGGGCAAACGGAGATTACGATAATGACAATAACAGAAATAAAAGATATAACACTACTATACAATAAAACATCTATCTCTATATTTCGGATTCTTGTAGTAAGAATCAACGGTTCCCGAGCAATGTAATGATTGTGTCCCCTATCTCTTGTTTCCTTAGTGTGAGCTGTGAGCCTGCTGTACACCCCCTGGACATGACGCTAGTATGTCACAGGGACTTAACCTCAATCCAACCCTTCACGGCGAGTGCCAAGCTACGGCGCATCGGGTACCATTTCTCGTAGGCTTTGGTATGAACCGGCCCGGGGATTTAACGCCCAACCTCTCAATCTCAGGGCGGACACTCTAACCACAAGCCCCTCCGAGCATGCCTATCAGCTAGCAATGTTCCCCATCCAAAACCTTGCCAACAAGATAAATGAGACGCAGATGGCGGACTAAAATCTCTTTTCAACATAGCATGTGTGGAATTATGTGTCTTTTCTCATTGCCATTTTAACCACATCATGGACCATAGAATCCCTATTCCGTGCATGTCATATCTCATTTGAGCTTGTAGACGTGCTATTTTCAGAGAGATTTGGTGTAGAAGGAAAAAAAGGGAGGGGTCAAAGTACCCCCTGGGGGACCCCCGTCAACGGAATATATACTGGGGTTTAAGTGGCTGAAACAGCCTCATCGAAACAACGATGAAGCAAAAGGTAGATCTGTCTGAATATAAGCCGCCTTCCACTGTAAACCCAATATACTTTCATTGGATGTCAAATAGCAGAAACAACCGATCTGCTGTACATGCTCCCTAACGCATTGCAATGTGCCGCACTGTGTGCAGAATGTTCAGCCATGACGTGCCCAGATTAGGGACACTAGGGTCCATGTGGTTAATTAATAATTGGAACACTTTCATCTACGAACCTCGGTAGCTGAAACACCACCAACAACAGTATCGCCAAATGGGTCGCTTTATTTGCTTTACAGTATGCCACCCAACCCATTACCCTAATAGCTGCAGAAGACAACTTCAACTACTATGTTAATTACTTTCTCATGTGAACTGAGAGCTTGCCATTAAGGTGTACAGACAGACACAGACACAGACACAGACACAGACACACACACACACACACACACACACACACACACACACACACACGCACACGCACACGCACACGCACACACACACACACGGCATGTGAGAGGAATGCATTTTTATTCATTAGAAACAGCCGAATGTGTTTTAGGAGAAATCCAATAATGGCTAAGATCAGTGCCAACAGTCCACCCTCTCAAATCCCAGTCAATGATATTGACGGAGCTGTGGGTGGATAGCATTCCCTCTGCAAAAGGACCACACTCGGCTGAGGCTCAGTGAAAACCCAGCTCACAGACTACAGCATGGGATAATCAGGGAGATTTCATGTCGGGATCACTATCCGGAAGGATCACTATCAGGAAGGGCGTTCCCAGGTCGAGCCTGATCGGGAGCAGATGACCTGTGCGGTGTGAGGGATTCAAACTAGATCCGATCTTTAAAGCCTCACAGAGTCACAACGCATTGCGCTGCGACACACACACACACACACCCAGACACACGTGTGCGTGCGCACACACACACACACACACACACACACACACACCCACCCACACACACACACACACCCACCTGCTGTTTGTTCTCCTTAGAGTAGGGTAACATGGTCGACACGTGGAACATGAGTTCATGGCCCTGATACACCGTGTAGATGGAATTCATTCCTGTAGTGTCGTCTGCGGAGGAAAGGGGGCGACAGAGCGGAGACAGAGTATTGATTTGAGAGGCAAGCCGAGGAAAGGTTTCACAACGTGAATGCAATTTCAAAACACAGCGTTCATTTAACTCTGAGAGTGTACATTGAAGATGATTGATTACATTGATCGTGTAAAATGTCCTTCTCCATTTTGTTTTGTTTGCTTTAACCCATTCTGACCTGAGATCAGATTCATACGAGGTTTCCACTGGACTCACACTGGTCTGATGAACCCATTCTGACCTGAGATCAGATTCTAAAAATGTCAGTCGTTCTTCGATTTTTCAAAAATAGCAGACCTACAAGCTCATAGCGCGCCACTCGGTGGCGCGCTATGAGCTTGTAGATCTGCTATTTTTCAATAGCTAAAGCATAACATGATGCTAACACCAAAATGGGTTCCCGTTCAGAATGGGTTAAAGACTTGAGGACGATTGTACAAATGACAATTTTTTTTTCGTTTCACTTGATTTTCCTTTTAAATGGGCGTGGCTATTGATTCAGGGGCTGGAGACAGGCTAAGTAGTTGTCTCACCTCACACAAGAATTTTCTAAAATGTTCAAAAATAATGTACTACTATTTTTGAATAGCCAACGCTAAAATCAGATTTTTAACCCATTCTGTACGGGAACCCATTTTGGTGTTGGCATCATGTTATGCTTTAGCTATTGAAAAATAGCAGATCTACAAGCTCATGTAGGTCTGCTATTTTTGAAAAATCGAAGAACGACTGACATTTTTAGAATCTGATCTCAGGTCAGAATGGGTTAATCAGACCAGTGTGTGTCCAGTGGAAACGACGTATGAATCTGATCTCAGGTCAGAATGGGTTAATGGGTTAAAGGGGACATAATGTCTTATTAATCTTTTACAAAAGAACAAGTAACTACATAACAAACAAGCGGAGCTTTCCTTGGCGGTGGAAGCTGTCCGGTCCATGCATGGTCCCAGCGGTACGCTCTCAGAGTTATGGGGGTCCTTGAAATTAAAACGTGATGAGAGATAAATGACGAACGGAGAGTGTTCTCTTACTCTTGGTGTCCAGGCCACCGCGGTAGCCCACCCATCCCTGAAGTGTGACTGTATCTCCGAGCAGATTCAGAAACTTATCGAAGTTCTCACTGCCCGTCTCTAAAAAGAAAACACAGGACACATTTCAGCACACACTATACATTTTAAGCTGATAAATGAGTTCTCTCTTCTGAATGGATAAAACTGGTATCCCAACTTGACCATTCATTTTGCTGATAAGCAGTACTGGAGAGACAGCCGTTACTGAACAAACACTGTACAGCAGTGGTTTTCAATCCTTCTCATATCAAGGCCCATTATTTATTTGCCATTTGAGCCACGGACCACCATTTGATGACATTTAGCCTCTTAGACACAACAAAATGTTGTTGTCATTGGATAAGATTTTGTCCACATTTCCATGCTGTATTGAGGTTGGTAGCATTAGGAGAGATTACAGGCAAACGTCGATCAAAATAACATATTTTCTAACTCTTGAGAGCGTAAAATGAAACCAAATGGACCCGTTTAATCTTTACGCTCTCAAAGAGTTAAAGATCTATAAGGGTCCATTTGGTTACAGACTCTCCATCATCTAGCTGGGAATCCCCTGAAGGACCACTGGTTGAAAACCACTGCTCAACAGCAATGATCACTTTGATTTGATGTTTCCATTTCACAAAAACATACACTAGTACATTACAGTGTCAAAACACTTACCGTTGCTAAACATCTCATCATCCGTCAGCTGCCCATCTTTGGCATACAGCACGCCGAATTTGAAGTTCACAGAGCCCTACAAAGACAAGACTCCATGAAATGAGTGACCTTTGCACGTACAACAACATTTCAATCTTTCAAATTGAAATACTATGTCCATGCATTCAAAAGCAATTTCCACACATGCAGTAGAAAAGCTTGTAAGGTTTCTGTCGGGCAGAAACCTTGTATCTGCCTATTTTAACTTTCTTTTTTCATTCTTCTTCTTCTTCTTCCGTAAACCAATGTCCTACGTGATCGTACTACAGCGTCACACAAAAGGATCATCAAAGCGAAGCGACGCATTTTGATCTTCTATTTTTGATATACTTTCGAATATGAATCCTGAAAAGTAACAGTTTTGGACATACTAATGATGACTAGTAGCTATATATGTTGATAAGTGAAGCATGAGTTCAGGGTGGTGAAGCTTGATCAATCAATCAATATATATCAAAAAGTCTACTGAACAATCAACTGATAGTTTCAACTTTAAACTTGCCACAAGAAAAACGGTATAATTTGAGTTCCATCCCACGTACCTCTTGTTCTTCCAACACCAGTAGATCCTGAGAGAGAAGAACATAACAGTTAATGTTTATAGCAGAGATACAACATGCTCACAACAACGCGTCACGGTGCGACCCGTTGCTTGTTGTATGTATCTCCGCTCTGTCGGATGGAAACCTCAGACGTTCCAAAAATCTAATAAAAAGAATAGCAAAAGTAGCTGATCTACAATTACCAGGTCGTTTCGAGGAAGCAATCTGATTGGTTGAAACAGCTTTCTAGCCGTGGTTCAAATGAGCACCACTCCACCCAATCAAAACAGAGTATTCAGCTGCTTTGTTTTCCCAGAGCACAGCAAACTCGGTGGCTAGGCTAGCTAGTTTCTTGGGACATTTGTGGTCGTAGTGACTACATGTCATTAAAAAAATATGTTTGTTCAACGATTTTCTTAGTTTTAAGGGTAACTGTTGTTGTATAATTGCAATATTACACTCGAAGGTGTGGTTTAACGTGATTATTGCCACTTCAGTGATGCTTGCGGCACACACTGGGTTCAGTATCTCCCTGGAGCCTTTCTCAAACATGTCCAGGTTCATTGCACTCACCTTCTGAATCTCTGGGTTCAGTATCTCCCTGGGGCCTTTCTCAAACCTGTCCAGGTTCATTGCACTCACCTTCTGAATCTCTGGGTTCAGTATCTCCCTGGGGCCTTTCTCAAACATGTCCAGGTTCATTGCACTCACCTTCTGAATCTCTGGGTTCAGTATCTCCCTGGGGCCTTTCTCAAACCTGTCCAGGTTCATTGCACTCACCTTCTGAATCTCTGGGTTCAGTATCTCCCTGGGGCCTTTCTCAAACCTGTCCAGGTTCATTGCACTCACCTTCTGAATCTCTGGGTTCAGTATCTCCCTGGGGCCTTTCTCAAACCTGTCCAGGTTCATTGCACTCACCTTCTGAATCTCTGGGTTCAGTATCTCCCTGGGGCCTTTCTCAAACCTGTCCAGGTTCATTGCACTCACCTTCTGAATCTCTGGGTTCAGTATCTCCCTGGGGCCTTTCTCAAACCTGTCCAGGTTCATTGCACTGGAAAAACCAAGGAGAGGAGGCCAGTGTTAAGAGTTATTATAGCAGTGGTTATAGTGATAATGCAGCTACTGTGTGATTCATTACAAATGTCCAACGTGACTTAATCAAAGTCAATATGGCCCCCTGGGATAGACGGATTAGACGTCGCCATAAGAACTTATACAAAAACAGCATCTGTATCCTGGGCAAAACTTTAGCAGAAAACAGCGCTGCGATCTGTTATTTTCAGCGAGCTAATGTGGAGCGAAAACGGAAGACAGACGAGGATAGAGCCTGAACTCCTCCGGTCGACCAGGGTGAGTAACATAGAAGGATATGGACATCTGATACCAGGCGACACCCACCAATAAACCCATTCTCACCTGAGATCAGATTTAAAAAATGTCAGTCGTTCTTCGATTTTTCAAAAATAGCAGACCTATCTACAAGCTCATATCGCGCCACCGAGTGGCGCGCTATGAGCTTGTAGATCTGCTATTTTTCAATAGATAAAGCATAACATGATGCCAACACCAAAATGGGTGCCCGGTCAGAATGGGTTAACTACTTTTGCTGGGGAGCCCCCTCAAGGACCCCCTACAGAACCCCCACTGAGAAGCGCTGCTTTATCAGAGACATTCTGGGTTTCATGCACAGCTGAGGAGGTGTAGTAACTGTACTTAGTTCCACGGGGGAACCTCCACCAATGTCAAAACAATCCATTTTGGGGGACCTCGGGGACCCCCCGGGAAGCAGTTTGTTCGCAATGATTCTCACCTTAAGATGGACTTGACCGATAGGGTTTTTGTGGGGCTGTAGGGCAGGCTTATCTTCAATGTACCCTGAAGCGACAAGAACCACACACGCACGCGCACACACACACACACACACACACACACACACACACACACACACACACACACACACACACACACACACACACACACACACACACACACACACACACACACACACACACACACACACACACACACAAAGTTAAACAGTCTGCTCTCTCACTTTTTACAACCATTTTCACCCAGGTCAGGATAAAGAAACAATATAACATAAATATATACTAGATAATTATGAAACAATATCCTGTTTTAACCACTTGATCCCCAGCATGCCTATTCTGGTCAAATAGCCCCAACTTGTGAAAGCTGTACGCTTTTATTGTGAAGGCAAATGTTCTCACAGCCTGCATATCTCCGCGCGTTGAATATAGCTGATCTACAACAACGTGTCACGGACGCGACACGGTGTGAGCTTGTAGATCAGCTATTTTCAGCATGCAACACGTCGTACGACAAAGAATAAATCAGGCTTCACTGTGGGAGGGAGATGTCTTTTGTTGGCCGATTGAGGCGCGCATGTATGTACACATACACATATATTTCTTAAGGGCTGCTGATGCCACATTTTAGTGGCATAGAAACGCAATTAATTTAACCCCTTGTTTGAGCCGAATCTGGGTTGAACGTGATTTGTGGTTCCAGTTTTGGTAAGGTTCTCAAAAAGGTTTTGAGAACGACTAGGCCGGGCCCAGAGTGGTGTGTGGAGTGGAGTGACTCACGCTCTTTCTCCAGAGGATGGCTCGATACTGTGGAACGCGCTGGTTGTTCTGGTCGGACAGAACCACCGACAGGTAGAAGGGGTTCTTGTCTGCATCTGTGCCCACGTAGTTCTGATGGACTGAAGGGGAGAACACACAACCTACCTCAAATCAAACTGATTATGCACGCACGCGCGCTTTCATTCATGCTTAAAGGACAACTTTGGGGGTTTTTTTCAACCAAGGTTCATGGTTTAGCTGTTATTAGAGAAAGTAATAATAAGTAAAAGAGTATTATTATTTTTTTCATTTGCTGCTTTTTTTCGTTTTAGCGATTTTAGCTATTTTTGACAGGGGGGCGGAGGCATACGAACATGGGGCTAAATATGTGAGCTTGTAGATCTGCTATTTTTCAATAGCTAAAGCATAACATAATGCTAACACCAAATAAAAAGGGGTCCCCGCCCAAAATGGGTTAACCTATTCTGAACGGGAACCCATTTTGGTGTTAGCATCATGTCGTGCTTTAGCTATTGAAAAATAGCAGATCTACAAGTTCATAGCGCGCCACCGAGTGGCGCGCTACGAGCTTGTAGGTCTGCTATTTTTGAAAAATCGAAGAGCGACTGACATTTTTTAGAATCTGATCTCAGGTCAGAATGGGTTCATCAGACCAGTGTGTGTCCAGTGGAAACTAGAGATGCACCGATCCGGCTTTTTGGCATTCGATACCGATTTCGATACATGGAGGTCCAGTATCTGCCGATACAGAGTACCGATCCGATACCCCCCACAAAGAAACGTACTAACCTATTAAGCTGTATGCCTCACTGTGTGGAGTCTGGAATCATTATTTTGTGTAAGGCAACATCAAGGCTTGACTTAAACATTACTTTCCCAACTTTGTAAAACAAAATGTAACACACACAGATATAAATGCACTGAATTATTTATTAAATAACTGCGCAACAATTAGACCAGGTTAATGTGTGCGCAGGCTAGCCTGGCTGCATTCCACATGTTATACTGTCAATACTACACTGCTGTGTCACAGAGGAGGTAGAGTTGTTTTCATACTGTAATTACACATAATTATCGGATCGGATCGGATCGGATCGGATAATGGATCGGCCACCGATCCGATACCCGATCTAGAATTTTAGCCTGGATCGGCGCCGATCTCCGATACGAGTATCGGATCGGTGCATCCCTAGTGGAAACCTCGTATGAATCTGATCTCAGGTCAGAATGGGTTAAATAGATCCTGTGATCTTTGTGGTTTATGAACAAACCTTTTCCCAGGAAGTACTTGAAGAACCATCTGGTGTGGTACTCTGGGTTCTCCAGATGGACATCCGTTCTCCTCCAGGTTCCTGGAGTGCAGTCCATGCTCTGACACACGCACACGCACACACACACACACACACACACACACACACACACACACACACACACACACACACACACACAGTATTACCATACTTGCGAGGATACTAAAATGTTTGGACAAAGTTTAGGGCATTTTTATTAAATAAATAAATAGTGGATCTACAAGCTCGTCGACGGGGCTATATTTGGTGCGACCGTGCGACACTGACTGAGTCAGATATAACGCCAACCTCAGTCAAGAACCAAAGCCCTAAATGTTTAATTGTAATCCTAACCCCAACCTGACCTTTTTCTAATTAAGAAATAAGCCACGAGAGGTCTCAGGTTATCGGGTATTTTACAATGGCTGGGAGGCGTGGGCAGACCCGACGCGCAGCGGAGGGTCTGCCCACGCCACAGCCACACGCCAAGCCACACGTTCACAGTCGTATGAGCCGGGCGGTGCTTAGACGCCCGCACGGCATGTGTTTGTAAGGCAATCAAGCGCTCCCCTTCCTCAGTACAGCTACAGAGATGTGGAATCGTCTGGGAATTATATTAAGTGATTGAAGGTGTGGGTTATCGGTGAAATTTACAACGGTCACGTGATCGTAACCAGCCAATCAGAATCAAGTATTGAGACTAACCGTTTTCTAAAACAGTTACAATGTTCATTGCTCAAATTCTACTACAGTATACTTTTGGGGGGACACGCATATGCACATGTGTGTGCACACACACACACACACACACACACACACACACACACACACACACACACACACACATCGATGATAGGTGGAGAAATTATGCATAAAATAAGTGATTTTGGGGTTACATGTGAACGCTAGGGGGTGGTGGCGATTCCCATTCCCTCTGGGACCCCAAATGTACGCCCCTGCTGTGTGATGCAAATCTCCGGCAGTGACCAAACATGACAAACAGGGCAGATTAAAATTGCACAGTTGCGAGCAAATCAAATAGAATCAAATCAAATCAAAATGATACGAAATAATGTGCTGCCAGTGTTGATGTTCAGACAGCAACACTCCCGTCATGCTTTGAGGGTACTACAGTGGCCAGACAGACCCGGGACCGTCATGGTTAGAAGCTGCATTATGTCCACGGCCATCACAGACACGTCAAAACAAATATATGCATTACACTAAAATGTCCGGGTTTTCACTATCTTCTTTTCCTTTCGGGCCCGTTCCCTCCAGGAGTCGCCACAGCGAATCATCTGCCTCCATGTCACCCCGTCCTCCCCTCTGCCGTCTCCTCCTCTCTCACACCAACTGACTTCATATCCTCTTTCATTGCAGCCAAGAATCCCCTATTTGGATTTTGGGCTTCCTCTAAGGCGAGTGGTTCTCAAGCATTCTTGTGCCGAGCACAACCAAACTGATATGTACCTGGCCTCACCAGGCTTTCCAGTTTCCACCGCCTCGGAGGAAAGCCTGGTCTCCGTTTCAAAAGTCCGTATGATCCGGTCGGGAGCGGATGATATCGTTACGTAATGTTGTAGTATTGTTTTGTAATCGACAGGCAGGAACAACGGACCGATTTTTCTCAATAAAAGCTCTCGTAGCCTGTAGCTTTTATTGAGAAAAACCGGTTTGAGGGAAAGGGAAGTTGCCGCCCCGTTGTTCCTGCCTGTCGATATCATCCCGCTCCCGACAGGATCACATACCCTAAATGAAACGGTGCCCAGGCTAATGGAAGCCACAAAGAATGCGACATTTACGGGGGGGACCCATAGAAGTTTGTCTGAGATCATATTTGCGAGTGTGATGTACTGTAAGCACAAACATAGTATAAAGTGGGGGACATGGCCCACAAGTAGGGATGGGTCCGATTAATCGATTATCGTTGATAGGACCCGAAATCGATTATGAAAATTAATAATCTTTTTTTTTTTTTTTTTTTCTGTTTTTTTTTTTTAAATGAAAATCTGTTGGAAAGGCAATATTGTCATCCAAACAGGACAGGGCTATAGGCCTACCAAAGTGTGCCTGGGATGTGTCTGTGTAGCTGCATGACTGAGAGGAGTGTGAGTGGAAATTGATTCCAATCAAGATACAGGTTTGGAGGATTTAGCAGGTTTTGGGAATTTACCTAATCAGGCCTAGGCTGGGGTTGCTATGGTGATCAATTGGATCAACAGTGGTCCAGGGACCACCAGTGGTCTTCATTTAAAAGATGGAGTTAGTAACCAAATGGACCCTTATTAACTTTCAAGAGTTACAATTATTGTTAATCAACTACATCAGGGGTTCCCAAACTTTTTTGACTTCCCTTGGGGGGGAAGATTTTTTTTATTCGTAGGGTTCATAAAATAAATAAAAAAAGGAAATTATATAAACCCCCCCCCCCCCCCCAAAATGGAATAAGAAAGGAAAAGTTAAAATTCATTAGGTTGCTGTGCTTGTAGCTATTTTGGGCATGTCATTTTATGTCAAACATGTTCTCACACCGCGTCACGCTGTGACAGGCCCACAGCAGCCAGAGGCTAACGGCAATTTGGGGAAACTAGAACGGTGCCCGGCTGTAAGGCACGGAGTCGGTAACAATGGAAGTTGGAGATCCACGCTCCACCCGGCTATAAATTCCTTCAAATGCCCGGGGTTTTACACGTATCGCCCGTAGTGTACCGCTACGCTCACAGACCATTCAGACCAATGTGTATTACAATGCACGTTCAATGGTTCGTAGTGGACAGGGCTCGAGATTAACGGCGTCCCGGGGACTGTAAAATATCTACTTGGGACGTAAATGTATCTCATTCGGGACGGTTTCGGGACGAGATGAGTTTTTACACTGAAAATGCGCATTTCGTGTGCAGCGATGAGCAGCATGAGAATTTGCTGTGCCGTCAGAGACAACAGCAACAACAACGCACACACTATACATTCACCCAACGGAATCAAAGGAATTATATTGCTTTTGCCCCGTGGATGGGACATTTAGATTGAAAAAGTATCGGTTGGAAGCGTGCATAAAACCATGGTTGTGTGCCACAGAAAGGTTCCATATGGACATGGGGCTACAGTACTACACCAACGTTTAACGTTAGCTTCCATGCTAGGCTTGCTAGCTGGCATCGGGAGGCATACTATCATCCGACAGAGCAAGGAGCAATGCTCCGAGGTGCGCTGCGGGTCGGGAGAGGGTTGCGGTTAGGTTTAGGTGTCTGCCCCGGGGGAGGTTGGAGGTTAGGGTGAGGGAGGAGGTAGGTTGTCGTTCGGACCAATGCTCCGTCGGATGAAAGTACTGCACTCGCTGGCATCGACATACAGTAAGTATATTCTCTGAAGCAACAGATGTTTTCTAATGCTCAGATTGTTCTGGAATTACTGCCCCAACACTGTGGAATGCACACCCCAAAACGCTCTCATTCCACAGTTTTTATTGATTGTATTTATTATTATTATTATTTATTGATCCTTCGTCTTAGTATTCCCTCTAATAAAGTAGTTTTTATTTGTTTTCTCATGCCAACCATGTAATAGACATTTGAGTATTCATATACCTGCATTGCTGCACGTTATCTGTTGGTCTTGATCAAGTAGCCTACACCAAAGTTTTATAAGCTACTGTAGTCACTATTCATTGATTCACTGGTAGGCTACAACAAAATAACAACATCCATTTGAAAATAAATATCACTGTTCTCAGGTCGAATATTGATATGCGATTAAAATATGATTAATTTAGATTAATTAATTACAAAGCCTCTGATTAATTCGATTAACATTTTTAACAAAGCCCTATTTTTCATCTGGGAGCATTTTGACTAAATCAGTGTATCTACAGAAGAAACATGAAGCCAAACAAATAATGTACTGCATGTATTCAATACAGTACATTATTTGTTTGGCTTAATTGTATTTCTATTACAATAGGAATACAGTTATTCATTTCACAATTTGAGTGGTGCTTTTTTGTACTTTTTTCCCCCCGGGACGGTATACATTTACTTCGGGACGGTTCAAATTGTATTTTGGGACGGTTCCGGGACGGTGGTGAAAAAAGTTAGTCTGGAGCCCTGGTAGTGGAAAAACACTGTTCAGCCCGAACCCCGGAATGTGTATTATTCATAACTCTGCGATAGACTGCTGTGCTCTCCGTGAGGAAAGCTTGAAATGCCAAAGAACTATCTCATCATTGACATGCAGAAAAAGTAGGCAACTGTTTTCTTAGCTTTGTGACTGACCAATGAGAAGCAGATTGTATTGTCTGCAAAGGAACTATAGTGTCTGTCACAAATAAAAGCTTTGTCCTGCAAGCGCATGTCATGTCAACAACACAGACAAGGCAGGTGAGTCCTGCAAATTAAATTGATGCGATATTATTTTGTACAATTAACCTAGCAAAGCATAAGATAATGGTTTGGAGAATAGGCTGGTCTCTCTTTTTACAAGAGATAAGCCATTGCATACAGGTTGTCAGGTTCTCAAACTTTTTAATTTCAAGGACCCCCATAACTCTGAGAGTAAAACCAAATGGACCCATAAGAGTCCCATGTGATTCCATTTGTACAGTATCAGAGTTAAAAGTTATAAAAGGGTCAATTTGGTTCCATTTGTACTAGTACACTCTCAGAGTTAGACCTGTAAGGGTCCATGTGTTACACTCTCAGAGTTACAGACCTGTAAGGGTCCATTTGGGTCCGTGTGTTACACTCTCAGAGTAAGACCTGTAAGGGTCCATTTGGGTCCGTGTGTTACACTCGCAGAGTTACAGACCCATAAGGGTCCATTTGGGTCCATGTGTTACCCTCTCAGAGTTACAGACCAATAATGGGTCCATTTGGAACCCCCTGCCTCAAGGAACCATGAGGGTCCCTGGATCACACCTTTGAGAGCCACTGCTTTAAATAAATACATAACTAATATAGAGCATATTTGATTAAACTTAGGAGCCAAACTTTTTTGACAAATTAATTTAATTAAAACATGACCGCGCACGCACGACACATGCACGACGTGCATGCGCACGTGCACGCGCGCATGTGTCCTCTTTTTGGTAATTCAGAATATGGTATGCCTAAACTAGCTATCTCTGTCATAGAATAAACAGTAGATAAATAAACAGTACACATCACGCACGCCCACACATCACGCACGCGCGCACACACACACACACACACACACACACACACACACACACACACACACACACACACACACGCGCACACTTTTCCTTGTTCCATTCACGTCAAGTCCGCTGTTGTTGCGTGTATTAATTAATTAGCATTAGCATTGGTAACACCTGTGTGTTTGTTCACCTATAGCTGCTAGCGTAGCGTGCGAATGTTGTCAATATTTGCTGCCTTGAAAGAGATTAAAGGAATTAACCCAGCCTGGCAGCCAGCCAGCCAGCATAGCAGATAAAGTTACAGTTCCATTTTATTACCTTTTGTCGTCGTCTTCTTCCATAAAGTGCCCCCCCAACACTTCAAAGTCTAGCTGTTCTTTGAAGTTTCTTTGCCCATGAAGCTTCTTTGACCATGACGCAGCAATATATAATGCCGAAAATAACAAAGTCCACAAACGCGACGTCGAGTTCTGTCTCCCCTCCATCCATCCAGTAGCTCGTTCTGTCTTTATTTAACAAGACAACGTTGAAACGAAAGAAAACATTTAAAAACTAAAATGCACCTCCTCTTCTCTGTCCCCGTCTCGCGGCGCCGTTCTGCGTGGTGCACGTGACGTCACGATGGACGGTGAGCCAGAAAGCAGCAGATCTACAAGTCCACAGCGCGTCGCCGATGCAACGCGCTGTGGACTTGTAGGTCTGGTGTTTTCCGGCCTCACTGTGCGCAGCTGCACTGCTGCTGACAGCTCGAGCGCAGAGGTTTGTAAACGCCCGCCACAAACAGCCAGCTGTGATGTGATTGGACAAACTGCAGCTCAGGCGATTTAATGCAATGAAGATACAATAATAAATACCTAGGCTAAATACAAATGTCAGAATATAGAGCTACCAACTTGTAGGCTACTGTGAACAATACAGTGACAAGAACCGCTTCCTTTTACATCCTGCATGCCAAACTATTACTAGAAGGAACAGGAGTATTAATTACATTAAAAAGTCTACTCTACACTATACTTTACTTGAACTTTCTACATTGAACATGACAAGAGTAAATCTTAATGTTACAGAGTGCATACTGTCCATTGTACTTAACTGTGACTACATGTAGATCTAGCGTATAATAAGAAATGCTTCATTTTCTAACAATTGTGTGCAAGGATGGTGACACATCCCTTAGTCATACTGTGATGATGGTTAAAACTATGACAAAATAATAGTAGTTGTGAACATGAGTTGATTTGTTATCTGACAATTGGTATGAACAAAACTTTTTTTTATATTTTATTTTTTACTGTAGCCTACAATACCAGTGCATTATTATTCCACCTTTATCTACCTTGTTAGAAGACATGGGTTGTGAATGTTGTGGAATGTCCCATTGTTAATGGACAGGTGATAATGGGTTAGGGTGTGTAACCTGAATAGACCGACCAATAGATTTGCATGTGATCCTTTTAGTATGATAAGTAGAGAGGATATAGCCTAATCCTATTCCTATAGGCTATAGTGTGAATGGATTGGAACATGTATATAGGATTGGGAATCATTTGCATTTAAATGATTTAGACTGGAAAATACTTTACAAATAAATAAATACAAAATAAAGATAAATAAAATATCTGAAGGCTGGTGTACTGCAGATAAATGTTTTTAAGACTAACAAAAGATGTTTGACCAGCAGAGCAGCAGCAGTGCTGTCTTGAAAAGGTCTTTAAATAAATACGTTTTGAAATGTCTATGGGAAAATTGCATTGGGAACTATTTCCTGGGCCTGGTGTCATCATGAAAGGGGGCGGGACTGCGACGCTCTATACCTGTAATACCCGTGTCAGAGTACCCATTCCACCCATGTGTCCGTGTCCCTTTTATGCCCATATATGGAGATTTCGGTATACTGTATATGGAGTTCTGTGTCAGGCATGCCCAAATATGGAGTGTGATGTCAGAACAATGGAGCCTAGGGCATGGGGGGCCCTGTCCAGAGCCCCGGGCAGAGGCCTTTCGTGGAGGTACTGGACAACCTTGTGTCCGTCCGACTCGACACCGGGCACTGCACTCTGTGGGGGGTGCGGAACGCCACCCTGACATGGTTACAACCGTATGTAAACTCAGACAGAGACATTATCCACCCATTCTGATGAAAACGCCTTGTACGCAAACATTGTGCATGTCCACGAAATATACGTGGCTCGTGTAAGTGAAGGTTCCGTTTTTTTGCGCTTGCGAAATTATAGTCACCGTATATGTTTGTGTGTGTGTGTGTGTGTGTACCTCATCCGATGAGCCATTTTCCACCCTGAAGCGCCCTGCTCTCTGAATGGCCCCATCTGCATCACTGGAGATGAGCTGAGAGAGAAGAGAGAGGGAGAGAGAGAGAGAAGAGAGAAGAGAGAAGAGAGAGAGAGAGAGAGAGAGAGAGAGAGAGAGAGAGAGAGAGAGAGACAGAGAGACAGAGAGACAGAGAGAGAGAGAGAGAGAGAGAGAGAGAGAGAGAGACAGGGGAGGGAAGACAGACATATCATTAAAACACCTCACAGGCAGAGAGAAAAATTAACACATTAATTACAAAGAGGAACAAAGGCAGACGCGGCTGCCATGAGTCCACTACGACACACACATACTGTAGTCCACTACGACACACACACATACTGTAGTCCACTACGACACACACACATACTGTAGTCCACTACGACACACACACATACTGTAGTCCACTACGACACACACATACTGTAGTCCACTACGACACACACACATACTGTAGTCCACTACGACACACACATACTGTAGTCCACTACGACACACACATACTGTAGTCCACTACAACACACACACACACATACTGTAGTCCACTACGACACACACATACTGTAGTCCACTACGACACACACACACATACTGTAGTCCACTACGACACACACACATACTGTAGTCCACTACGACACACACATACTGTAGTCCACTACGACACACACACATACTGTAGTCCACTACGACACACACATACTGTAGTCCACTACGACACACACACATACTGTAGTCCACTACGACACACACATACTGTAGTCCACTACGACACACACACATACTGTAGTCCACTACGACACACACATACTGTAGTCCACTACGACACACACACATACTGTAGTCCACTACGACACACACACATACTGTAGTCCACTACGACACACACACATACTGTAGTCCACTACGACACACACATACTGTAGTCCACTACGACACACACACATACTGTAGTCCACTACGACACACACATACTGTAGTCCACTACGACACACACACATACTGTAGTCCACTACGACACACATACTGTAGTCCACTACGACACACACACATACTGTAGTCCACTACGACACACGCACATACTGTAGTCCACTATGACACACACACATACTGTAGTCCACTACGACACACACACATACTGTAGTCCACTACGACACACGCACATACTGTAGTCCACTACGACACACACACATACTGTAGTCCACTACGACACACACACATACTGTAGTCCACTATGACACACACACATACTGTAGTCCACTACGACACACACACATACTGTAGTCCACTACGACACACACACATACTGTAGTCCACTACGACACACACACATACTGTAGTCCACTACGACACACACACATACTGTAGTCCACTACGACACACACACATACTGTAGTCCACTACGACACACACACATACTGTAGTCCACTACGACACACACACATACTGTAGTCCACTACGACACACACACATACTGTAGTCCACCACGACACACACACATACTGTAGTCCACTACGACACACACACATACTGTAGTCCACTACGACACACACACATACTGTAGTCCACTACGACACACACATACTGTAGTCCACTACGACACACACATACTGTAGTCCACTACGACACACACACATACTGTAGTCCACTACGACACACACACATACTGTAGTCCACTATGACACACACACATACTGTAGTCCACTACGACACACACACATACTGTAGTCCACTACGACACACACACATACGGTACAATCCTATCCGTTTCTTCCTCGATCTCAAAATGACATCCATGGGTACCTACAGGTATCTATGTTAGACACACCCACAGACACACCCCCAGATTCTCAGCCACACCCACAGGTTTATTGTGGAGTGTGGAGTAGCTATTCAACCACCAGGTGGCGTCGGCCCATGATGAGCAGAGCTATTAAGTCTTAATAGCAGGGACCCCCTTAGCTGAGAAAGATGAAGCAGGGACCCCCTTAGCTGAGATAGAGATGAAGCAGGGACCCCCTTAGCTGAGAAAGATGAAGCAGGGACCCCCTTAGCTGAGAGAGATGAAGCAGGGACCCCCTTAGCTGAGATAGAGATGAAGCAGGGACCCCCTTAGCTGAGAGAGATGAAGCAGGGACCCCCCTTAGCTGAGAGAGAGATGAAGCAGGGACCCCCCTTAGCTGAGAGAGAGATGAAGCAGGGACCCCCTTAGCTGAGAGAGATGAAGCAGGGACCCCCTTAGCTGAGAGAGATGAAGCAGGGACCCCCTTAGCTGAGAGAGAGATGAAGCAGGGACCCCCCTTAGCTGAGAGAGAGATGAAGCAGGGACCCCCTTAGCTGAGAGAGATGAAGCAGGGACCCCCCTTAGCTGAGAGAGATATGAAGCAGGGACCCCCTTAGCTGAGAGAGATGAAGCAGGGACCCCCTTAGCTGATAGAGATATGAAGCAGGGACCCCCTTAGCTGAGAGAGAGATGAAGCAGGGACCCCCTTAGCTGAAAGAGAGATGAAGCAGGGACCCCCTTAGCTGAGAGAGATGAAGCAGGGACCCCCTTAGCTGAGAGAGAGATGAAGCAGGGACCCCCTTAGCTGAGAGAGAGATGAAGCAGGGACCCCTTAGCTGAGAGAGAGATGAAGCAGGGACCCCCTTAGCTGAGAGAGATGAAGCAGGGACCCCCTTAGCTGAGAGAGATGAAGCAGGGACCCCCTTAGCTGAGAGAGAGATGAAGCAGGGACCCCCTTAGCTGAGAGAGAGATGAAGCAGGGACCCCCTTAGCTGAGAGAGATGAAGCAGGGACCCCCTTAGCTGAGAGAGAGATGAAGCAGGGACCCCTTAGCTGAGAGAGAGATGAAGCAGGGACCCCCCTTAGCTGAGAGAGATATGAAGCAGGGACCCCCTTAGCAGAGAGATGAAGCTACCCCCTTAGTGCATTTAAATAAGTGGTTCTCAACCAGTGGTCCGGGGACCACCAGTGGTCCTTGAGGGGGTTCCAGGTGGTCCGGGGACCACCAGTGGTCCTTGAGGGGGTTCCAGGTGGTCCGGGGACCACCAGTGGCCCTCGAGGGGGTTCCAGGTGGTCCGGGGACCACCAGTGGTCCTTGAGGGGGTTCCAGGTGGTCCGGGGACCACCAGTGGTCCTTGGGGGGGTTCCAGGTGGTCCGGGGACCACCAGTGGCCCTCGAGGGGGTTCCAGGTGGTCCGGGGACCACCAGTGGTCCTTGGGGGGGTTCCAGGTGGTCCGGGGACCACCAGTGGTCCTTGGGGGGGTTCCAGGTGGTCTGGGGACCACCAGTGGTCCTTGGGGGGATTCCAGGTGGTCCCCATATGCAGCCTAAATGATGGAGCGTTGGTAACCAAATGGTTACCAACTGTCATCTGGGGCAATATTACTTAAGAGTAATATGTTTACTTTACTTATTACTCATTAGAAATAGTAATACTATGACATTACTTATTACTTGGAATCAAGAGTAATATAGTTACATATTACTTTATATTACTTTTCAACCGGGCCCCTTCCACCCACTAAATAAGCCAGCTCTTTTTACAACTGAATCCAATTCATTGGAATAATCAGCCAAACTGTATAATTACAGCATGTAAAACAAAATATTCAACAAAGAACCTTTTTTGCATGGTGGGGAACATAGAACCTGGGGAACATAGGTACGCTCCCAACAAGAATTGAACTGGCACAATATATCTTGTAATTTTTTTTTAGAGGACCCCCTGTTCTGAGGACCCCCAAAGTAATCATATTTGAACTGGGGATCCCCCACCCAGACAAGCAACAGAATGGTTCCACAGATAAATATTGTGAAAATAGCCAATCTACAAGCTCGTTGTGAACTTGTAGATCGGCTATTTTCACCAGTTTGACCAGTTTTTATAGCATGGTTTGCTGATTACTTTTGATGCAGTAATGGTATTTTTTCTTTTAGAGCCTTTGAGGCATTATAAAAGTCTTAAAAGTCCTTAAATTGACACTTCACTGTCATCTGGGGTCCCACAGGTTGAGAACGATATGATAGGATCTCCAGCTTCAAGTGTCTCTTTAGACATGCTAATAAGCTGGTCAGGCTACTACTTTGCCTCAACCCCCGAATCCAACTAACACCTCCACACTTGAAAGGCTGGAAGGGCTTAGAGAGTTGCAGAACCACGTTACAAAATGCCATGCAGGTCGCATATGACCACACGTGTGTTGCCTGGCATGTACAGTATGATAAAGTGAGGGCACAAATCACTGAAGGGCTGAGCCATGCAGATCAAATTGCACTAACTAGTATTCACACTTTCGCTCTTATAGTCTTACCTGTTCAAACAATGTGAACATTCTACAAAGTAGAAGAATTTGTAACAGCCAAAAAACGTAATTGTTTGGTTGAACTTTGTATTTACTATTTGTCTCTTTTTTTTCTTTTACTTACTTAGAGCTTAACAAGAATGTTACAAGTCATCTCATCTTAAAGAAACATTTAAAAAATGTTAGGGCATAAAACCCAAAGTTGTTAAACCTTTTATTATTCTCATTTTGATTTGTTATTTATAGAAAATAAAAGTGACTTATTGGGAAACAAGTGTTTTTCTTTACAAACCAAGATATTGGCCTAAATTATAATTATATAGCCCTCAATGCTGAAAAAGGAGGTTTTAAAAAAAATAGATTGATAGTAAGGGTCTGTCTGCCTGCCTGCCAAATTACAATATTTGCCTCTGAGATGTGGAGTAGAAGTAAAAGTATTGGAAATCGGTAATACTTTAGGCTCTTTGGATGCAAGAGAATATAGAGTATTTTAATTCGTATTTAATGATGTTAAATACAAATTTAATTTAATACTTGCCAGGGAACTTCAGTTTACTGGCAAGACAGTTCATATTACCCCACCCCCCACGGCGCATTCAACACCTTTAGCTGTGTCCCAAACAATGGTGCCAGGGTGCCAACTGTGCTCTCCTCGCAAGACTGTGTTCACTGAGTCTATATTGAGTTAAAGTTTTCCTTAGTTTTGGGTCAGTTACTGTGCTCAAGTATTCTACTAATGTGTATTCCCTGTTTAGAGCTAAATAGCATTCCATTTTGCTCTGGTTTTGAGTAGATCTGTTCCAGTGTGTGAGATAGCTTTCTTTTTGTTTTCTTATGATTTGGTGTAGCAAATTCAGATTTAAGCTCAGTCTTTGAACAATCTGTTCTGAGGACCCCAAATGCCAAATGCCATCTGAATTAGTTCCACGGGGGGGTTCCACCCTCAGTATATTCCTCTGCTTAACCACAAAGCAGTTTTCCAAATGAATACATTGAACAATAATCAAACAAGACAAAACAAAGGAATGTGTCCATTATGTCACTTCAATGTTGTCTTCTTCTTAAAATAATGACCTCAGGATACATCACTGAGGATACGTCCCAGGTGCATCCATGCAATGTTTTTTTAGTTATGCCTAAGTGATTTTTTTTAGGGTTTTCAGGAAGAAAAAAAAACTGATAGGCCTATTTTTTTTAAATAGGATTAAACCTTAGACTTGTTTTATTACTCTTAAACAGATACAGGCTTTGAGAAAGCATATTCAAAGAGCCTAGTGACAGTCAGGGGTAAATATAAACTGTTACAGACTTACTCCTGATGACATCACAAAACCATTGAAAAAATCCTATTTTGGCATGCATGGTAAACCTATTAATTTAAGTTTTTATATTTAAATGATATTAAGAAAGTCACTCACCATTCCACAGTGGTGGAAAGTAAGTGCATTTACTTAAGTACTGTACAATTTTGAGGCATTTGTACTTTACTTTAGTATTCATGAATTCCAATACTTTTACTTCTACTCCACTACATCTCAGAGGCAAATATTGTATTTGTACGCCAAAAAATGCATTAACCAATTCCTCAGTATAGTAAGTAGACTATTTGAAAATAGCAGATCTACAAGCTCACAATATGTCGTAAAGCTCCTTTGAATTTAATTTAATTTAGATTTTATGTCTCATTTCAAGTTTTCAAATATATAAAAATATTTTGAAAATAGCAGATCAACAAGCTCACACTACATCGCACGCTATTTTAAAATGGCCAAATTGTTAATGTGTATTTTATTTACTTCTACTCCACTACATCTCAGAGGCAAATATTGTATTTGTACGCCACTACATTTATTTGCAAACTTTAGTTAATGTACAGTTAATGTACAGTTAACCCCCAGTCCACAGTACAGGGGGTCCTCAGAACAGGGGTTATGATGTAACTAAATACATAATTATATAAAAAAGTGGGCAGAAGCGTGTTTACCAAAAGTACAAAAAGGGTTTAATTGCAAACATTTCATCAATAATCATCAAGACAATATTCAGATTAAAGAGATATGCCAGGGACCCCCATTTGAAGAGATATGCCAGGGACCCCCATTTGAAGAGATATGCCAGGGACCCCCCCCCCCCTCCATACTCCATAGACTAATGCATGTCAAACTGGGGGTCCTTGAAATTAAACGGGAGTTGAGCGCAGCGCGCACCTCTCTGACTCTGTGTAAAATCTCTGACTCTGTGATAAATAATGGGTAGCGCAGTCTTCTCTTTTAGGTCAAATACAATGATATTGCATATCGCATAATCAACCGCAAGTGTCTGCTTACTCATAGTAAGTGTTTTCAGTCAGGGTGGTGGTCCCCAGGTTGATTTTCAGTCAGGGTGGTGGTCCCCAGGTTGATTCTCAGTCAGGGTGGTGGTCCCCAGGTTGATTTTCAGTCAGGGTGGTGGTCCCCAGGTTGATTCTCAGTCAGGGTGGTGGTCCCCAGGTTAATTTTCAGTCAGGGTGGTGGTCCCCAGGTTGATTTTCAGTCAGGGTGGTGGTCCCCAGGTTGATTCTCAGTCAGGGTGGTGGTCCCCAGGTTAAGTTTCAGTCAGGGTGGTGGTCCCCAGGTTGATTCTCAGTCAGGGTGGTGGTCCCCAGGTTAATTGTCAGTCAGGGTGGTGGTCCCCAGGTTGATTCTCAGTCAGGGTGGTGGTCCCCAGGTTGATTCTCAGTCAGGGTGGTGGTCCCCAGGTTGATTCTCAGTCAGGGTGGTGGTCCCCAGGTTAATTTTCAGTCAGGGTGGTGGTCCCCAGGTTGATTTTCAGTCAGGGTGGTGGTCCCCAGGTTGATTCTCAGTCAGGGTGGTGGTCCCCAGGTTAAGTTTCAGTCAGGGTGGTGGTCCCCAGGTTGATTCTCAGTCAGGGTGGTGGTCCCCAGGTTGATTCTCAGTCAGGGTGGTGGTCCCCAGGTTAAGTTTCAGTCAGGGTGGTGGTCCCCAGGTTGATTCTCAGTCAGGGTGGTGGTCCCCAGGTTGATTCTCAGTCAGGGTGGTGGTCCCCAGGTTGATTTTCAGTCAGGGTGGTGGTCCCCAGGTTGATTCTCAGTCAGGGTGGTGGTCCCCAGGTTAATTTTCAGTCAGGGTGGTGGTCCCCAGGTTGATTTTCAGTCAGGGTGGTGGTCCCCAGGTTGATTCTCAGTCAGGGTGGTGGTCCCCAGGTTAATTGTCAGTCAGGGTGGTGGTCCCCAGGTTGATTCTCAGTCAGGGTGGTGGTCCCCAGGTTAAGTTTCAGTCAGGGTGGTGGTCCCTGGTTCATAATCAGTTGAAAACCCCTGGATTAAACCTTAGACTTGTTTTATTACTCTTAAACAGATACAGGCTTTGAGAAAGCATATTCAAAGAGCCTAGTGACAGTCAGGGGTAAATATAAACTGTTACTGACTTACTCCTGATGACATCACAAAACCATTGAAAAGATCCTATTTTGGCATGCATGGTAAACCTATTAATTTAAGTTTTTATATTTAAATGATATTAAGAAAGTCACTCACCATTCCACAGTGGTGGAAAGTAAGTGCATTTACTTAAGTACTGTACAATTTTGAGGCATTTGTACTTTACTTTAGTATTCATGAATTCCAATACTTTTACTTCTACTCCACTACATCTCAGAGGCAAATATTGTTGCTCTGGCCTCTGTCCTACTGTCCTACTGCCACCTACTGTCCGTTTATTATATTACACAGTGGGTGAAAAAAACACACCCCTTAAGACTAAACCACACCCATCAGAGGTGTGGCTTCCAGAGGTACCCAGGTTCTTTTAAAAACCTATAGGTACCTCTAGGTACTGGCCTGGTACAGACGAAGGGGACAGTACTGTACTGTAGTCCACTACGACACACACACATACTGTAGTCCACTACGACACACGCACATACTGTAGTCCACTACGACACACACATACTGTAGTCCACTACGACACACACATATTGTAGTCCACTACGACACACACATACTGTAGTCCACTACGACACACACACATACTGTAGTCCACTACGACACACACACATACTGTAATCCACTACGACACACACATACTGTAGTCCACTACGACACACACATACTGTAGTCCACTACGACACACACATACTGTAGTCCACTACGACACACACATACTGTAGTCCACTACGACACACACACATACTGTAGTCCACTACGACACACACACATACTGTAGTCCACTACGACACACACACATACTGTAGTCCACTACGACACACACACATACTGTAGTCCACTATGACACACACACATACTGTAGTCCACTATGACACACACACATACTGTAGTGCACTATGACACACACACATACTGTAGTCCACTATGACACACACACATACTGTAGTCCACTACGACACACACACATACTGTAGTCCACTACGACACACACACATACTGTAGTCCACTACGACACACACACATACTGTAGTCCACTACGACACACACACATACTGTAGTCCACTACGACACACACACATACTGTAGTCCACTACGACACACACACATACTGTAGTCCACTATGACACACACACATACTGTAGTCCACCACGACACACACACATACTGTAGTCCACCACGACACACACACATACTGTAGTCCACTACGACACACACACATACTGTAGTCCACTACGACACACACATACTGTAGTCCACTACGACACACACATACTGTAGTCCACTACGACACACACATACTGTAGTCCACTACGACACACACACATACTGTAGTCCACTACGACACACACACATACTGTAGTCCACTACGACACACACACATACTGTAGTCCACTACGACACACACATACTGTAGTCCACTACGACACACACATACTGTAGTCCACTACGACACACACACATACTGTAGTCCACTACGACACACACACATACTGTAGTCCACTACGACACACACACATACTGTAGTCCACTACGACACACACACATACTGTAGTCCACTACGACACACACACATACTGTAGTCCACTACGACACACACATACTGTAGTCCACTATGACACACACATACTGTAGTCCACTACGACACACACACATACTGTAGTCCACTACGACACACACATACTGTAGTCCACTATGACACACACACATACTGTAGTCCACTACGACACACACATACTGTAGTCCACTACGACACACACACATACTGTAGTCCACTACGACACACACACATACTGTAGTCCACTACGACACACACACATACTGTAGTCCACTACGACACACACATACTGTAGTCCACTATGACACACACACATACTGTAGTCCACTACGACACACACATACTGTAGTCCACTATGACACACACACATACTGTAGTCCACTACGACACACGCACATACTGTAGTCCACTACGACACACACACATACTGTAGTCCACTACGACACACACACATACTGTAGTCCACTACGACACACACATACTGTAGTCCACTACGACACACACATACTGTAGTCCACTACGACACACACATACTGTAGTCCACTACGACACACACATACTGTAGTCCACTACGACACACACATACTGTAGTCCACTACGACACACACACATACTGTAGTCCACTACGACACACACATACTGTAGTCCACTACGACACACGCACATACTGTAGTCCACTACGACACACACATACTGTAGTCCACTACGACACACACACATACTGTAGTCCACTACGACACACACATACTGTAGTCCACTACGACACACACATACTGTAGTCCACTACGACACACACATACTGTAGTCCACTACGACACACACACATACTGTAGTCCACTACGACACACACATACTGTAGTCCACTACGACACACACACATACTGTAGTCCACTACGACACACACACATACTGTAGTCCACTACGACACACACACATACTGTAGTCCACTACGACACACACACATACTGTAGTCCACTACGACACACACACATACTGTAGTCCACTATGACACACACACATACTGTAGTCCACCACGACACACACACATACTGTAGTCCACTACGACACACACACATACTGTAGTCCACTACGACACACACACATACTGTAGTCCACTACGACACACACATACTGTAGTCCACTACGACACACACACATACTGTAGTCCACTACGACACACACACATACTGTAGTCCACTACGACACACACACATACTGTAGTCCACTATGACACACACACATACTGTAGTCCACTATGACACACACACATACTGTAGTCCACTACGACACACACACATACTGTAGTCCACTACGACACACACACATACTGTAGTCCACTACGACACACACATACTGTAGTCCACTACGACACACACATACTGTAGTCCACTACGACACACACACATACTGTAGTCCACTATGACACACACACATACTGTAGTCCACTATGACACACACACATACTGTAGTCCACTACGACACACACACATACTGTAGTCCACTACGACACACGCACATACTGTAGTCCACTACGACACACGCACATACTGTAGTCCACTACGACACACACACATACTGTAGTCCACTACGACACACACACATACTGTAGTCCACTACGACACACACACATACTGTAGTCCACTACGACACACACACATACTGTAGTCCACTACGACACACACATACTGTAGTCCACTACGACACACACATATTGTAGTCCACTACGACACACACATACTGTAGTCCACTACGACACACACACATACTGTAGTCCACTATGACACACACACATACTGTAATCCACTACGACACACACATACTGTAGTCCACTACGACACACACATACTGTAGTCCACTACGACACACACATACTGTAGTCCACTACGACACACACACATACTGTAGTCCACTACGACACACACACATACTGTAGTCCACTACGACACACACACATACTGTAGTCCACTACGACACACACACATACTGTAGTCCACTACGACACACACACATACTGTAGTCCACTATGACACACACACATACTGTAGTCCACTACGACACACACATACTGTAGTCCACTACGACACACACACATACTGTAGTCCACTACGACACACACACATACTGTAGTCCACTATGACACACACACATACTGTAGTCCACTATGACACACACACATACTGTAGTCCACTACGACACACACACATACTGTAGTCCACTACGACACACACACATACTGTAGTCCACTACGACACACACATACTGTAGTCCACTACGACACACACATACTGTAGTCCACTACGACACACACACATACTGTAGTCCACTATGACACACACACATACTGTAGTCCACTATGACACACACACATACTGTAGTCCACTATGACACACACACATACTGTAGTCCACTACGACACACACACATACTGTAGTCCACTACGACACACGCACATACTGTAGTCCACTACGACACACGCACATACTGTAGTCCACTACGACACACACACATACTGTAGTCCACTACGACACACACACATACTGTAGTCCACTACGACACACACACATACTGTAGTCCACTACGACACACGCACATACTGTAGTCCACTACGACACACGCACATACTGTAGTCCACTACGACACACACACATACTGTAGTCCACTACGACACACACACATACTGTAGTCCACTACGACACACGCACATACTGTAGTCCACTACGACACACACACATACTGTAGTCCACTACGACACACACACATACTGTAGTCCACTACGACACACACACATACTGTAGTCCACTACGACACACACACATACTGTAGTCCACTACGACACACACATACTGTAGTCCACTACGACACACACATATTGTAGTCCACTACGACACACACATACTGTAGTCCACTACGACACACACACATACTGTAGTCCACTATGACACACACACATACTGTAATCCACTACGACACACACATACTGTAGTCCACTACGACACACACATACTGTAGTCCACTACGACACACACATACTGTAGTCCACTACGACACACACACATACTGTAGTCCACTACGACACACACACATACTGTAGTCCACTACGACACACACACATACTGTAGTCCACTACGACACACACACATACTGTAGTCCACTATGACACACACACATACTGTAGTCCACTATGACACACACACATACTGTAGTCCACTATGACACACACACATACTGTAGTCCACTACGACACACACATACTGTAGTCCACTACGACACACACACATACTGTAGTTGCCATGAGTCCACTACGACACACACACATACTGTAGTCCACTACGACACACACACATACTGTAGTTGCCATGAGTCCACTATGACACACACATACTGTAGTTGCCATAAACACAGGGGTTAAAGCCAAAAAAAATCCCAAGACTGAAAAATTTCAGACCACTTTTCAAACCATGTGGCGAACCCCCCACATTTGCACCGATCTACCCCTGTCCTAGAGGGTTGTAAAATGATGTTTTCCCAAAGTTGCCTTTACCGAATGTGTGTCAATCCATGCTTCATTTTATAGAAGCAGCTTTTGAAGTTATGTTGTATTATATTGCTAGTCCGGCCAATCAATAAATACTCTGAAATGACTGTAGGGCTTGCCTTTACAGCCACATGGTGCATAGCAACAGTGTGTTAAAGTAAAAAAAAAAAACCCAGAGGAAGACACTTATAGGCATGTAGCCTTCAGTAGTCCATTATGCACCTGCATTATAAGGTTGCAAGTGAGAACAAAAGTCAATTACAAGAGAACCCATTGGTTTTGGCAACTAAAATGGGACAGTGGGATAGGTGGGCAGTGGGCACTATATATATGCAGCTCCATCTCACTGAATTAGAATATTTTGTAAAAGTACATTTTCTTCTGTAATAAAATTCAAAAAGTGAAACTTTCATATATTCTCATTTCATTGTGCTTTAAGTGTACTTCAAGTACTTCAAACATTTCTTGTTTTAATCTTGATGATTCAGGTCAGGCCAGTTGGCTGGTCAGTTAAGCACAGTAATACCATGGTCAGTACACCAGTTACTAGTAGTTTTGGCTCTGTAGGCAGGTGCCAAATCTAGCTGGAATTTTGGAAAGGAAAATTAGCATCTCCATGAAGCTTGTCAACATACTGAAGCTAAAAAGATCTGTTGAAACCATTGTTAAGTTTTCACTGTCAGTGGACCAACACCATGCAGATACCATGGCCTAAATCAGCACTGTGTTTTGTCATGTCCAGAGTCTCAACACAACCATCTATTATGATATTTTACAGCACTCTGTGCCTCTGTACATTGACAAGCTTTATGTTGATGCTGCTTTTCCTTTTCCAGCAGCACTTGGCACCTGCCCACAGTGCCAAAACTACTAGTAACTGGTATACTGACCATGGTATTACTGTGCTTAACTGACCAGCCAACTGGCCTGACCTGAACCCCACATTGAATCTAGGTTGTATTGTCAAGAGGAAGGTGTGAGACATGAGACTGAACAATCCAAATTAATTTACGGCTGTTATCAAAGCAAACCTGGGCTTCCATAACACCTCAACAGTGCTACTGGCTGATCACCTCCATGCCACGCCCCATTGATGAAATAATTTGTTCAAAAGTAGCCCAGACCAAGTATCAACTGTATACTTTACAGAAGGTCGACATTTCTCGTAAAATATTCTAATTCATTGAGATATTTTTTTATTTTTATGAGCTGTATGCCATAATCATCAAGATTAAAACAAAAAAAGGTTTTAAATACTTCACTTTGTGCACAATGAATTGAGAATAATTATATGAAAGTTTCACTTTTTGAATTATATTACAGGAGAAAATCAACTTTTACAAAATATTCTAATTCAGTGAGATGGAGCTGTAGTTCCCAGCAACATCTGGGCACTTTGGCTATTTAGTAATAGTATAGTTATAGTAATTATATTTGAAAACGAATGTGCAAGGTACATTTATGTCTACATTCATTAGCCTCTGTGTAGTTTATCACTGTCTTCCCTGTGAGTTCCATTCAATATTATAAAAGCAGTATTCATATTCAGTAGAGTTGAGCAGGAGAATGTAGAGGCTGGCAGACAGGAGGACAAGGACCGATGCACGCAGCTAACGGCTACTAGGCTAGTAGCCACTAGCCAGCTAGAGAGTGCTACTTGTTATACCAACACGGAGGCAAGCAATACACATTTGCGTTGAAAATAAATCCTCCACAGTATCACTGCACTAAGCTAATTTAAAGGAAACCCTCTGACTGTTCTGGCCTGGGTAGAGGGAAATATGAACGCATTTAGGCTCTCTCTGTCAGCAGCGCAGGAGCAGTGAAGCACCGTGCTCTCTCTCTCTGAGCGCAGAGAGTGGGGAGTGGGAGGGGCGAGCGCGCACACTAGATCCTTAAAGAGACAGGCTGCATTTTCACGGATTTGGCCATCATATCGCTACACTATACACATACTCCCGTCTCCCCCTTAAATATTTTTTTTTTGCGAATCTGCGCTGATCTCATAAAAGACCTATGAAATCCTCAGGACGGAAATCCGTCCCCAGGACGGAGAACTTTAAGCCCTGCATAAACAGCACAACGTTATTCCCATTAGATTTGTTATGTCGTTCTATGCACGTCCTCTTGACAGACAATTCCCCCATCACTTTTTAATGACTTAAAAAGCCCCCCCCCCCATATACTGTGTGTGTGTGTGTGTGTGTGTGTGTGTGTGTGTGTGTGTGTGTGTGTGTGTGTGTGTGTGTGTGTGTGTGTGTGTGTGTGTGTGTACATAATATAGGGTTGGGACTTGATTATTATTATTTTTTTAATCGAATTAGAGGTTTGGAATTAATTAATCAGAATTAATCTCATGTTTGATTTGCCTATCAGTACAGTATCTGAAGTGATACTGTACTGTACTGTACTGTACTGTACTGTACTGTACTGTACTGTACTGTACTGTACTGTACTGTACTGTACTGTACTGTACTGTACTGTACTGTACTGTACTGTACTGAACTGAATGTTGGCCGCAGTTGTTTTCCACCCCAAAACAAGATCATCAGGTATTATTAAAGGGGGAATAACTTTTTCCAAAAAGTGTACAGTATTTGTTAAAATCATACAGTTGATTTAGTATGCATGGTTTGCCTGATGGGTGGTGATCCACCTGAACTGAAGCCGCGCCCACAGCTGTAGTTGTATGATAAAGAGGGAGGGGTTATGGGAGGGGCTGATAATGTGATGTCACTATATTACTGTTTATTTAATTGGCCTGTTTGACTGTCAAGGGTTCAGCCTCCAGGAAGAAACCCTAAATACAAAGTAAATACACCATTGCACATAAAAACGACTCCAGGGTGTCTAATGAAGTACTGTCACCTCATAGACACATGAAAAACTGGAAAAATACAAAAATTGTGGCACTCCATCTTTAAGAAGCAAGTTTTAAAAACATTATTGCGGTCATAGGTCGCAGATCACTATGAAAACCATGAGTCACACTGAAAAAACAGGCATTTATTAACACATTCTGACCTGAGATCAGATTCTAAAATTGTCTTTTACATCCTGACAGTTTTCTGAAAAAGCTATGTTTCTGTGTCAGTGGTTCTTCGATTTTTCAAAAATAGCTAAAGCATAACATAATGCCATAACACCAAAAGGGGTTCCAGCCCAAAATGAGTTTTAATGTGGAGCTGACTATCATCACCTGGATCTCCATATATGAAGATCACAACACTGACCTCATCAAACCCTGGATAGCCATACACGGTGCTAGGTCTGCATGTACAGTATGGAGCCGCAACTCTCCATCTGACCTCACCGATATTAGATTGATAAGTTTTAACTCCTGCTTCTCAACTGTGCCGTATTAAGAAGCTCTGTTGTTTCAGCGTGACCTCACCCTTTAGGGCGAGCTCTCTCAGGGCCCTCAGGGCGTCTTGCTGGTATATTCAAAGATTTGCACTAATGTCGAAGTACAGTATAAACCAATGGCTAAAGTTAAAATCGTAAATGCATTCCACGGGTTAAACTCTATACAGATTACTTTGTTGTTTAGGGCCCTGGCGTATGTACTTGGTCCCCTTCTTTTCCCCCGAAATCCCTTCGCCAAAAATAATTATTAATTATTATTATTATTAAATATTTTCCCAGGGCAGAATAAGGGGACGTCGGGGGTTCAATGTGGTTAACACAGACAGACAGACAGACAGACAGACAGACAGACATACAGACGCGGTGATTAATGACCATGGTTATTGGCTCCGCTTTATGCAAATGATATTACTCTGAGATAATAATTTGAGGCAATAAAGAAAATAAAGGCCTGTCATGATGTCACAGGGCTTTGCATGTTTTACTGCAGTTTACAAGCACCCAGTGATACTCCACCTCAACTACATTTTAGGCAAATTATTGCGGCGTATTTCCTGGTGCAGCCGTCCTCCTTCTCTGTGCATGTCAGAGAGACAGTTATGCATCGGGGCATTCAAAGAGAGACAGTTATGTATCGGGGCAGGACGATACCACTTCAAAGAGAGACAGTTATGTATCGGGGCAGGACGATACCACTTCAAAGAGAGACAGTTATGTATCGGGGCAGGACGATACCACTTCAAAGAGAGACAGTTATGTATCGGGGCAGGACGATACCACTTCAAAGAGAGACAGTTATGTATCGGGGCAGGACGATACCACTTCAAAGAGAGACAGTTATGTATCGGGGCAGGACGATACCACTTCAAAGAGAGACAGTTATGTATCAGGGCAGGACGATACCACTTCAAAGAGAGACAGTTATGTATCGGGGCAGGACGATACCACTTCAAAGAGAGACAGTTATGTATCGGGGCAGGACGATACCACTTCAAAGAGAGACAGTTATGTATCGGGGCAGGACGATACCACTTCAAAGAGAGACAGTTATGTATCGGGGCAGGACGATACCACTTCAAAGAGAGACAGTTATGTATCGGGGCAGGACGATACCACTTCAAAGAGAGACAGTTATGTATCGGGGCAGGACGACACCACTTCAAAGAGAGACAGTTATGTATCGGGGCAGGACGATACCACTTCAAAGAGACAGTTATGTATCGGGGCAGGACGACACCACTTCAAAGAGAGACAGTTATGTATCGGGGCAGGACGATACCACTTCAAAGAGAGACAGTTATGTATCGGGGCAGGACGATACCACTTCAAAGAGAGACAGTTATGTATCGGGGCAGGACGATACCACTTCAAAGAGAGACAGTTATGTATCGGGGCAGGACGATACCACTTCAAAGAGAGACAGTTATGTATCGGGGCAGGACGATACCACTTCAAAGAGACAGTTATGTATCGGGGCAGGACGATACCACTTCAAAGAGAGACAGTTATGTATCGGGGCAGGACGATACCACTTCAAAGATCCATACGACGATTACTCTAGACCTTTTTGCCTCCGCTTCTCAATTATTGCGACCGCAAGTCGCATTTACTATGAAAATGTCCCCCGTTAGTCACACCTCCATATATGGTCACGCCTGGGGGTCCAGACCCTGGGGTAGAGAACCACTGCACGTGGGGAGGGGGACGGACCCTGGGGGTCCAGACCCTGGGGTAGAGAACCACTGCACGTGGAGAGGGGGACGGACCCTGGGGGGTCCCGACCCCCCAGGGTTGAGAACCACTGTGCTTTAACAGCCCCTCTGTCCTCCTGCGACATTAACTAATGAGCAACACCTGACCTGACCGTCTGAGAGTCAATGTATGTATGTGGAGAGTGAGGTGGGGGGAGGGGGAGAGAGAGCTTTTCAGTGTAGAAGAAATGGTGTGTGTGTGTGTGTGTGTGTGTGTGTGTGTGTGTGTGTGTGTGTGTGTGTTGCTGTGTGTGCATAAAGCCTCACAGTGTGAGAATGAAAAATAAGAGAGGAAAGGAAAGGTTAAGAGCCTTATGGATCCTACGTGTGTGTGTGTGTGTGTGTGTGTGTGTGTGTGTGCGCGTGCGTGCATGCGTGCGTGCCATGCTTCTAAATCATGCATCAGTAGAGTGACAAAGAGGAAAAGCTTGTGCTTCAATCTGTACTGTGGTTGACTGGGTCGTGTGTGTGTGTGTGTGTGTGTGAGAGAGATGGGAGGAGTGTGAGAGAGAGGGCAACGTGTAATGACAGAAAAAGACAAATGATAAATGAATAATAGCCATCTCCACTGTCTCCTATAATCTCCACCTCCCTCCACACACACACGCACACGCACACACACACACACACACACACACACACACACACACACGCACACGCACACGCACACACACAAGCACCTCAATACCTCCCATTTTAGGACATGACTCGGACACTTCACAAACACAATTGAGCCCTCGGTGCACTGAGGGAGGCTTTGATTTCCCAGAGGCCCCTGCAGGAGCGGAGAAGTGGAGCCGCCCGCCGCGCTCCAAGGCACGGCGAGAGAAGCCGGGACGGGGCCACACACTTCAATTGATTTCCTGTGAATCCCGCGCGTGTCACGCGGGATTCAGAAGTCAACACGCTCTGGGCGAGGATCCAGCGACGGCACTGACCGTTGGGACGTTCGTGAGAGCCGGCGTTTCACGTGGACCGGTGGCCACTTAGGGAGGCCAACGTGCGAGGCATTTTGTGGTCGTTTAGGCGGCGAGGCGTGCGATTGTTTATCTTGGCAATATAGCGTCTCCTGTCGGGGCAGAAGCCTTGTATCTCCGCATTTCAACTTCTTAAACTCGTAAATTAATGCCCCACTTTGTCATACTATACTGTCACAAGAAAATAGGAAAAGAATTGCCGTTCTACACCGAGCACACACTTTCTTTGTTCGAGAAAGTGGTTAAGTGTGTCTGTGGGTTTTACGAATATCGAACCAATTTTGCTGGTCAATGTTCTCTCTGCTGTACTTGCTGTAGTTCAGACCTATGTATCTCATTGGCTGTACTGACAACCTATCGTCCTGATTGGCTGCCTCGTCTCTAGGCAACCACACACTTTCTGCCTCTAGCCGACCTCTCAGCCATGGGATATAAGGCAGAAGCTGGTAATTCATTGACGTCATCAATTCCCGTTTAAATTAAAATGAGGAAAGCGTCCGTGTCATTTCAGAATGTTTGCGTGTCTATTAAAAAAATAGCAGACATACAAGCTCACGGCGCGTCACCTTGTGCCGCAAGCTTGTACATCTGATATTTTTACTAACACTTTTGAAATATCTTGAAAGTGCGAGACCTACCGATTTAGATTTTAGAAGGCATTTGTAGAATCTGCCTCAGGTTTTAATATGTTAACGAGCGCTTGTGACTAAACAAAAAAACTACATTGACTCCACTGGAACACAGATCCTCCCCCCCCCCCCCGATTTCATGAAAAGTCCCGGTGTTGGACATACAAGGTTTCCGCACGGTCATTTTGGCCCGATGCAGGGCCGAGGAGGAGGAGGATGAGCCCACTGCAGTCCCACGGAGGGAGGGAGGGAGGGAGAGATTCAATCAATTGCTTTTGTGACCATTGATGGCATCATTGATCCCCATCAGCGGCTCTGCTGGTGCTCGCTCGCAGTTCTCACAGAAGGCTGAACTGCGGGGGATCAACCAGAGCGTGGGTTTTGGAGGGGCTTATGCAGCGGGCACCCCCCCTGGGAGTGGGGTGGGGTGGGGTGGGGTGGGGTGGGAGGGGAGGGGAGGGGGGTAGGGGGATCTAAGTATCTTGCTCAAGGACACTTCAACACCGAGCCAGGGCGGGTTTCCTATAAGCAGATACTCTACCTCCTGAACGTGCCGCATTGATAAGTGTTCTAAGCTTGTAGATCATATATTTTACGTACAATGAAGTATATATAGGGCTTAACCACTTAACCCATTCTGACCGGGCACACATTTTGGTGTTGGCATCATGTTATGCTTTAGCTATTGAAAAATAGCAGATCTACAAGCTCATAGCGCGCCACCGAGTGGCGCGCTACGAGCTTGTAGATCTGCTATTTTTGAAAAATCTAAGAACGACTGACATTTTTTTTAAATCTGATCTCAGGTCAGAATGGGTCAATCAGACCAATATGTGTCCAGTGGAAACCTCGTATGAATCTGATCTCGGGTCAGAATGGGTTAACCACTTAAAGGGTCAGGACCCAAAAAAATTAAAATTTAAATACTTTTGTTTTTCGTTTTTGCAACTGAATGGCTGGAAAATGGAAATTAAGAGTTTACATGGTACACAAACTTTCCTTATTGATTATATCTGGTTTAATTTGTTGGTATTTATTTATGATGTATTTTCGCTATTATTAGGGTTATTGTAGCAGTCAGTTTGTATTGGGGGTGGGAAGGGGGGGCGAGGCAGGGGTTGCGAGACATGGCCAAAGCATTCCCAGGGGTCCCCAGCCTAAGGCGTTGAGAACCCCTGCTCTAGTGTATGGTAGGAGTAAAGGATATGATTCACAATGGCTGCCCAGATCCGATTTATGGCCTTTCCAGATGTGAGTCAAGATTGATTCGATCAAAATATGAACGGCAGAAAAAAACACATGTAAACTGTAATTTCTTGCTAATCAGATTTGAAACATATAACTACAGTAAAGTGGTTTGAAGTGCAATTCAGATCTGATTTCTAAAGATGTGTCTCAGTCTGGACACGCTATAGAGAGAAGTCTGGTTTTTACTTTGTTGTACGATGCGTCACTCGCTGAAAGTAAATACATTAAGAACGCTTCGGCTGCCAGCATTTATTGATAAATAGTGATATAATTCACGCCAGCATTTTTCCCTGTTCAGCTCTTACTTTGAAGAGCCAAAAATCTAGACCGGATGTTATGATCTTATGTTGGGGTGTGTGGCGATGCATCATCATTCCATGTTTAGGTGCTGCTAAAACATGATGCAGAAGGATCACATCGTCGGCTTTGGGCCGTGGAATAAACCTTGTTTGATACAGGTGATCGCAAGGTGGCACGATCCAGTGTTATTGACAACACCAGCCTGCAACCTGATGCTAACATGAGTAGCATTATGACTTGATCAATCAAAAGCACTATAAAAGACTAATTGCTGCAGAGCTACGGCATTGGCGGGGAGCATAACATTTATTAATTGCCATTAATTGACGTAGATCTACGCCAATGGCGGACTAAGTGTTTAACCCATTCTGACCTGAGATCAGATTCATACGAGGTTTTCCACTGGACACACACTGGTCTGATGAACCCATTCTGACCTAAGATCAGATTCTAAAAATGTCAGTCGTTCTTCGATTTTTCAAAAATAGCAGACCTACAAGCTCGTATCGCGCCACTCGGTGGCGCGATATGAGCTTGTAGATCTGCTATTTTTCAATAGCTAAAGCATAACATGATGCTGACACCAAAATGGGTGCCCGGTCAGAATGGGTTAATAGGACAAGTATACCCAACCCCGTCCACCGCATCAAACAAAGACAAACAAAAATAGCAGTGAAAAGTATAGAAGTGATCAGCTTGTATCTGCTATTTTTGAATAGCCCATCCAACGTGTAAAATATGGATGTGACGTTAACGCTGTATTAACAAATCTAGCGTGGGACCCCGTGGTACACAAAAAAGGACCCCTGGGGGTCCCCGGACCCCCATGATTTGCCATGGGTTGATGGTGTCAGTGCTGGCCGTCTCTCTTTGGGCAGAGTTGAAGAGGCGTAGATGTTTTCACAAGCAGACAGATTGTTGTACACTTTGCATACGAGTGTGTATCTGAGCCATGTTCAGCATGCCCTGGAGGCTAATTTGGATTTGTGTGCGAGTTAATAGCCTTGTGTCATGTGTGTGTGTGTGTGCGTTTATTGATTTTCCTTGTTCCTGGATTTATTTTGTGAATTAAACTTCCTGCTTTTGTCTCCCATTCTTTACTCTGTAATTAGACGTCCCTCCAGCTCTCTGTAAGGTTGGATCCACGGAGCGCGCACACACACGTGCACACGCACGCACACACGCACGCACGCACGCTTATAGCAACTGCATTTTGCCTTTAAGCACCCATGAATCAATTACTTTGGCCTGGTGGTTTGGAGTGGGCTCCAATTTCGTCGCCGCCATTACCCGAGACGCGGCCCGCAATTCAGCCGCTGCCCGAGAATTACGAATATAGGAACTTGCTCTGTCCCCTTAACCCATTCTATACGGGAACCCATTTTGGTGTTAGCATTACGTTATGCTTTAGCTATCGAAAAATAGCAGATCTACAAGCTCATATCGCGCCACCGAGTGGCGCGATACGAGCTTGTAGGTCTGCTATTTTTGAAAAATCGAAGAACGACTGACATTTTTTTAGAATCTGATCTCAGGTCAGAATGGGTTAATCAGACCAGTGTGTGTCCAGTGGAAACCTCGTATGAATCTGATCTCAGGTCAGAATGGGTTAATGGCGTTTTGGTCCAGCATCACCCGCTATCCTTTTTGCCGACACCGGTATTTGCACCTAGAGGTGTGGTCATGGGCGTGGTGGCACTCGTTCCCCTGAATTGCTATTTTGGTCACACACATTTGGGAAAGCGACAGTGGAGTTTAAAACCACCCGTAACTTATACCCGTAAGCCGCACGGCACAGACATGGAGATGTCCTTGGAGTAAGGCTGCGTCATCAGTTTCATCATCCCATAGCGCAGCAAATGGGGTTTAATCCAATTGACCGACCTTTCCTTTTTCGCTTGACACCGTTTCGTAGAGACGATCTTTTTTTAAATTAGCAAGATTTGAGCGAGTTGGGACTCAATGAAAAGACGAGTGTTCTTGGCTCTGTGCGGGGTGGAGAAAAAAAAAGAACGTCACAAGGAGGGGGAACTTTAGTGGGGGAACACCCCTTCCCCACTGCTAAATCCCAAAACAGTGTATTTTAGAAAGATCAGACGAAAATGGAGCCCACTGTACCCAACCCACTTACCCAATACCTTACTGGCAATGATACACCTGCTATCTATTCTACTGTACATTCATCTGCTGTATATATCTTCATCTGTGGTGTGGGCAAAGAGTGCTCAACCCTTACTTGAGTCACATTACTCCCGGTCAAATAATACTCAACTACAAGGCCCAGAATGGGAACAGACAGCATATCTCTGCTGTTCAGGAAGAAACCACCTAACTCCAAAATGTTCATTTTTCAGGAAATGGAAAAACATATTTTTTTCTGGAAAATTAAGATTTTTTTTTAAAACAAAGCAATACTACCTCGTCAAAGTTGGTGTTGTGAATTATACATTGTCAATTATACTTAGAGGGGGGGAGAGGTGGTGTAGTTAGCTGCTTTAGCAGCTTTAGCAGATAGTTTTTTTTTTCTGACGCGCTTTTTACTACTTTTCAGACCCCGGGGCACTGGGAGGAGACCCCGGGGCACTGGGAGGAGACCCCAGGGCACTGGGAGGAGACCCCAGGGCACTGGGAGGAGACCCCAGGGCACTGGGAGGAGACCCCGGGGCACTGGGAGGAGACCCCAGGGCACTGGGAGGAGACCCCGGGGCACTGGGAGGAGACCCCGGGGCACTGGGAGGAGACCCCAGGGCACTGGGAGGAGACCCCAGGGCACTGGGAGGAGACCCCGGGGCACTGGGAGGAGACCCCAGGGCACTGGGAGGAGACCCCGGGGCACTGGGAGGAGACCCCAGGGCACTGGGAGGAGACCCCAGGGCACTGGGAGGAGACCCCAGGGCACTGGGAGGAGACCCCGGGGCACTGGGAGGAGACCCCAGGGCACTGGGAGGAGACCCCAGGGCACTGGGAGGAGACCCCAATTAAATGATCTACTGTAATTGACTAATAATCTGCTGTAATATCTTGGCGAAACAGACTTTAAAGCAGAACTTTCACTTTGAACTGGGAGGGTCTGAATGATATATGGTCCCCCCTACCTAAAGGCAGCCCCGCCCAGTGATGAAAATAGGTTTTCAATCTAACGAGTCCCGGGATGCAGGGATGGTCATTTAGATGAGTCCCAGGGACATTTGATGAGTCCCACTTCAGCGACGTTAGGAGTCATATATTGTCATTTTTACAAATTGCAGCATTTAACTCCCATTTCATAGTAAATATAATAGCACCAAAATAAAGTTAAATATAAGTTAATTACGTTGTGGTGCACTCAGTGAGCTAAATTAAGTATGGTGCAGTTATAATGCACTGCAGCACAGCTCAATTAAAGTGACTCTAAAGTGTTTGTAGACGTGTGCATTTGGGACTCCATTGTTCAATCCATGATCTGGATCAAAAACTGAAAAAGGAAAAAAAGTCTCTGTAGCACTTGTTCTAAGTGCTGTACTTCATTGACTGACCACGACGCACGCAACAGAAACACACAACTACATGTTCCCCTAAATCTGTACTTCATTGACTGACCACGACGCACGCAACAGAAACACATAACTACATGTTCCCCTAAATCTGTACTTCATTGACTGACCACGACGCACGCAACAGAAACACATAACTACATGTTCCCCTAAATCTGTACTTCATTGACTGACCACGACGCACGCAACAGAAACACACAACTACATGTTCCCCTAAATCTGTACTTCATTGACTGACCACGACGCACGCAACAGAAACACACAACTACATGTTCCCCATAATCTGTACTTCATTGACTGACCACGACGCACGCAACAGAAACACATAACTACATGTTCCCCTAAATCTGTACTTCATTGACTGACCACGACGCACGCAACAGAAACACACAACTATGTTCCCCTAAGGCGGAATCAGTACTATGAATGGGTACTTTCTTATTCCGCCTTGTGGTTTCCTGCCTGAGGACTACAAATCAAGACTACAACATGACGTCAATTGCCATCCGCTCCAGACCGGTTCACAAG
>NC_139713.1:38325274-38332774 GCF_964188405.1 Protomyctophum parallelum
CACACACACACACACACACACACACACACACACACACACAATAGGCACATGCACGAACACTCACTGCACATCAAAATATATGTAAATAAGCAATCAAGCACATCTAAATAGGCTAATAAAAACCACCATGCACGCCGATATACGTGACCAACGTCTCGATTCGTCGACACATTTAACCCATTCTGACCTGAGATCAGATTCATAACGAGGTTTCCGCTGGACACACACTGGTCTGATGAACCCATTCTGACCCGAGATCAGATTCTAAAAATGTCAGTCGCTCTTCGATTTTTCAAAAATAGCAGACCTACAAGCTCGTATCGCGCCACTCGGTGGCGCGATACGAGCTTGTAGATCTGCAGGTAAAAGAAAACAGGTAAAAGAAAACAGGTAAAGGATTTATTCAAGAAGATTAAACCAAATCTACATTGTTTTCATCATATCAGAAGGGACTTATCAGACTCATCAGCTAGCATACAGCATTACAACTTGGTCACAATCCTCTCAAACTGTCTTAAAACAAATAAACATCAATCAATATACAAACGGGCTATAAAAATCATGGATCAAAAACAGATGAGATGGCATCTTTGCAGGACTTTTTACGTTTTGTGAGTTTTTTTTCTACTATCAAATTGTTTTTTAAATATTTACGTGGCCATGTTTCACCT
The DNA here is from genome assembly GCF_964188405.1 of Protomyctophum parallelum. Classification (NCBI taxonomy): domain Eukaryota; kingdom Metazoa; phylum Chordata; class Actinopteri; order Myctophiformes; family Myctophidae; genus Protomyctophum; species Protomyctophum parallelum. The sequence continues at coordinate 38,325,946 of NC_139713.1, forward strand.
TTGTTCTCTGGACTGGTTTACTGTAATTTTATTGATTGTTTTATTAGATGCATTTGCATGTATTTTCTGTAAACGATTATTTTAGTATGGTAGATCACATTTGTATAGAAAGGCCTAACCAGGGACTGGGGTTGCAAATTAGCCTTGGCTATCTAAACCCTATATACACAATACAATACAATGCAACGGTTTCATGTTTTTACAACTTGATACATTGATTTTTGTATTGTCCCTGTTAAATAAAAACAGAGAGAATACATCATCATTTTATTCAATATTTCAGTGTCAAATCACAACAAGTCATCTCAACTCTCAAGTGTGTATTTGCACGTCTACATGTTCTGATGTTGCCGTTTTAACAGTTTTGGTATTGAGTTGCAGTGTTGTGACTAACGCCCTTACATCGCGTTACGTTACATAACGTAACTACTATTTGCAGTAACTTGTAACCTAACGCTTTACATTTCCCTATTCCATAACGGCCTTATAGTTATTGTGCGAGCGTTACCCGCGTTATGGCGTTATTGTCAACTTATGTGATCAGTGAAAAGTCTCGCAGCTCCGTGAGTCTATCATACAGGCGTATCTGTGCTGCTGACTGCAGTGCAGAGAGAGAGACAGTTTTGTTTGTGCAGTCATACTAGCATCTGAGGCCACATGGCACCCTAACTTGATAAAAGCACGTGGCAGAAGAGGTCATTGATTGGCTAACGTAGGGCCAGATTTCAGGGTAAGCCAATCAGAGACAGTCTACGGGGTGGGCGGGCTTACTGGCTGTCGTAAACAGCAACAGATTTAGTCACAGACACACAAACCCTTGTAACGCATACATAGATACTATACACAGACAGAAATCGCAGGTTGAACGAAAATCATAATACAGTACCACACGCTAAAATGGAAATGCGGATCATGACAGCGAGATCGGTGGCTTTGGGGGTTGGAAATATCGATTTTAAATCGCCACAGTAGCATGTCACCAAGAGTCAACTTGACAAAATGATTTCTAGGTAGCCTATGTTGTTGAGGAAATGCTTCCCCTCTCAAACGCCGGTGGAGTCTGTTCCTTGGTCAGCAAAATGCCAGTGAAAGCAGGGCCAATGTGCAGAAATACATTTTCCAAATACCTGAACAGTGAATATTCTAAAATGGAAGCTGAGCTCAAAAATACATTTGATGAAATAGAATATCTCTATAAAGATGCCTGTCAAAATCCCTGAACATGTTTTATTGTTCCACTACATTTCATAATGTTAAGAGGGAGTTGTCTTTTCTCTTACTGTGCGACAGAACAAAATACCTTCTTTTAAATCGTTTTTTATATTATTATTATTTAAAGTAAAGTAAAGTAAAGTAGTTACTTTCATAATTTAATGTAAAGTAAAGTAACAAATTACTTTTTTAGATAAGTAACGATAACTATAATTCCTTACTTTTAAAAAGTAACTTCCCCAACACTGTTGAGCTGTGCTTGATATGTACTGTAATTCTGCAAACTGTTAACCCATTCTGAACGGGCACCCATTTTGGTGTTAGCATCATGTTATGCTTTAGCTATTGAAAAATAGCAGATCTACAAGCTCATATCGCGCCACCGAGTGGCGCGATACGAGCTTGTAGGTCTGCTATTTTTGAAAAATCGAAGAGCGACTGACATTTTTAGAATCTGATCTCAGGTCAGAATGGGTTCATCAGACCCAGTGTTTGTCCGGCGGAAACCTCGTATGAATCTAATCTCAGGTCAGAATGGGTTAATAAATACTTCAATCAATCAATCAAGAGTAAGACACTTTACGTAGGGCAAATGACCGACAGAGATCCCACCCTGAGCAAGCGATTTTGCGACAGTGGAAACCTCCCCCTTGTGGTGCGTTCACACAGGCAGCGAGACGATGCAAAGACACGTTGAGAGTTGATTTGGAGCAGCTACATCAGGGGTGACCAAAAAGGTAGATCACACAGGCTGTGCAGGTAGGCCACATGACATGCCCCTGAAATATAATTGAAATTATTTAAAAACTATTTTTGGCATCTGCCACTTGAATTAAGGTGACTAAGTGTTTCGCACTTTCGCACAAACATCAGTATTACAAAGTTATACAAAAAAAAACCTACCAATTCCATTTCCGCCCTCTATTTCCCATTCCAAGAGTGTTTGCTTAACCCATTCTGAACGGGAACCCATTTTGGTGTTAGCATCATGTCGTGCTTTAGCTATTTAAAAATAGCAGATCTACAAGCTCATATCGCGCCACCGAGTGGCGCGATACGAGCTTGTAGGTCTGCTATTTTTTGAAGAATCGAAGAACGACTGACATTTTTTAGAATCTGATCTCAGGTCAGAATGGGTTCATCAGACCAGTGTGTGTCCAGTGGAAACGTCGTATGAATCTGATCTCAGGTCAGGTAGATCTGGTTGAGCTGGTCATTTTGAAAGTAGCTCTCAAGTCTAAAACGTGTGGGCACCCCTGGGCTACATTGTTGTGCCTTTGCGACGTCATGTCGCTGGCATCCTTTGGTAGACTGTGTGTTTAATCTGCCCCGTGGGAACGCAACATTAGGGAGAAACATCAAGCATACATCACATTCCGTGCTCGGCCAATCAAAACATTTTCGTGGTACACACAGACACACAAAGCTGGGCATATATGAGGGCTAGCACCCCTCAAAACTAATATTAACAACATCATGAGCTATACGTCTCTGCTGCCGCGACGCGGGATAATATTAAAACCCTGCGAGGTGTTCTTAGAGAGGTTTGAGGGGAAAGAATGCCCTCTGCATCAAGGGAAGCCTACAATGGAATAGCCTCCCAGTCACTCTTACAGTACACTTTAACAACGGCGAGCGTCGCTTGAATTTCATTGGCTATCGCCCAATCGCCCACTATCGCCGGGCGACGTCACCCCCAAAAGATGAATTATTTTTATCTTTTCGGCCCGACGTTCCTCCGCCCACTTTTCGACCATCGCCTGCTATCGCCTCCATCGCCAGTAGTCACCAGCGTAAGGCCGTGGGTTTCAACCATTTTCGTAACAAGCTTGTTGATCGGCGCCTTCGCAAAAAACTGTGGTAAATCACAGTAGTTGACATTGATGATTTATTTGTTGATATACAATACAAAATAATTGATCAAAATAAGTAATCGATAGAATACTCGCTAAGAAAATAATTGATAGTTTCAGCCATACCGCACGTCTGTGTGTCTGTGTGTCTGTCTGTGTGTGTAGTGTAGGCGTGTCTGTCTATACGTGTGTGTGTGTGTGTGTGTGTGTGTGTGTGTGTGTGTGTGTGTGTGTGTGTGTGTGTGTGTGTGTGTGTGTGTGAGTAGTGTGTGTGTGAGTGGTGTATGCGTGTCTGTCTACACGTGTGTGTGTGTGTGTGTGTGTGTGTGTGTGTGTGAGTAGTGTATGCGTGTCTGTCTACACGTGTGTGTGTGTGTGTGTGTGTGAGTAGTGTATGTGTGTGCACATGCACTACTGTTTGTCCAGCTCTCTGGGTGAGTGGCCTGTTATTATTACTGCTCCATTACCGTCGTAAGGATGAGAGCTCGGACTGCAGCGTTGACACGCACCAACACACCAACGCCTTGGTGTGTGTGTGTGTGTGTGTGTGTGTGTGTGTGTGTGTGTGTGTGCACGTGTGTGTTTGTGCATGTGACTGGATTCACTTGTGCAACACGGTATGCTGTGCTAAATAGGGCTTAATAGGTCTTAAAGGACCACTTCACCACTTTTCAACCTATCTTCATATAATAAGTCCTCACTAATAATAATCATGAAACAAATGGCGCAGTTTTTTTCTACTCTGTGTCTCATATTAGGGCTGTGGGCAGTTCAGAAACCGTCTTCCAGTGACATCATCGATGGGGAATACAAGCTAATAAAAACTGCAGGCTTTCTAGTCCTGAAAAGTTGCAATGCGAAAATGGAAGCCATCGTTCTCACGATATATATTTTTTAAATACTCTGACTAATGATGTCACTGGAAGACGGTTTCTAAACTGCCCACAGCCCTCCTATGAGACACAGACTGAGTAGAAAGAAATCGTGCCATTTTATCATGATTATTAGTGAGGACCTATTATATGAAGATAGGTTGAAAAGTGGTGAAGTGGTCCTTTAATAAGCACTTAACAAGACCTTTTATGGTCCCCACTTCTGTTTCATCTTCACAGTCATATCCTAATTAATGAATCCTAAAAAAAGGTGTTTTTGAATCGACTCCAAGTATTAGTTTTGCACGGAAAACACTCCTTGGCCTAAATTCGGCCATAGCCACTTGCCCAATTGTGCCCAAATGTGATGAGCTCATCACACAGCTATACAGTATGGCCGTTTTTAGCAAGAGGAGTGTTTTTCATGCAAAACTAATGCTTGTAATGGATTCATGGAATGGAAGCATAATAAAAAACTTCTGAATTGGAAAATGTATAATACCAAAATACTGACTGCATGTAGGATTTTTTTTTTTTTAAATAAATTACAGTCACCTTAGGTGGTACCAATTAATCAAAATATCAGTGTTTACTTTAGTTTTTGTTTAGTTTTTATGTAGTTTTCGTCAGTGAAAAAAGGTAGTCGACAAACATTTTTCGTCTTAGTTTTAGTCGAGGAAATCAACACTGGGCGTTACTTACAGCAGGGGTCGGCAACCTGTGTGTGCTGTGTCTTTATCCCATTCTGACCTGAGATCAGATTCATACGAGGTTTCCACTGGACACACACTGGTCTGATTAAACCATTCTGACCTGAGATCAGATTCTAAAAAATGTCAGTCGTTCTTCGATTTTTCTAAAATAGCAGACCTACAAGCTCGTATCGCGCCACTCGGTGGCGCGATATGAGCTTGTAGATCTGCTATTTTTAAATAGCTAAAGCATAACATGATGCTGACACCAAAATGGGTGCCCGGTCAGAATGGGTTATTTGCTTGATAGTCGGCGTGCCATATCGACATTTCGTTTCATTATGACACCACATCAAAATATTATATTTTCATCCGATTTTGATTGTTCATACACATAGCAACCTTTATTTTTTTTCTCTTCTTTAGAAACATTTTCTTTCACATCAGGACGTAAAGGATTATTAGACTCAAATATTATTATTACCACTGTCTCCCCAGTCAGAGTTCAATGGACGTGAGTTTAAACAAATGTAGAATTATGTAGCAGGATGTCATTTACATACAGATGTGAGTGGACTTAATTTAACTGTAAGCCTTTTTAATATATATTTAAATTTAAAAGAAAAATCATCTCTCTCACACTTTTGTACAGTACGTTTTTTTAAGGTCTGAATGTATGTTAGTCACCTGCCTCAGAGCTACTGGGACGAATGTGTGCATTGCTAATTAGTTCAGAGTAATTAGCCAATGCCGCATGGATGCACGTCGTGGATTCTGCTGACGCGGGGCGAACGCCAAGTTTTTTCTGACTGTGTCGCATGTTTTCTTTAATGACTTTTCATCCCTTCGGTAATTCCAAGGTCAGTGAGGTCAGCGGTACGTGGAACTATACCTCATAATTTGCTGAGCTCCAAAGGTGTCTAATATACAGCCTCCAAGCTACTTTCATACTGCATCTCAATGTTTAGACAAATGAAAACACACATTGGAAGTTATACAGAGAGGTGAACACTTTTGTGTCTTTTCCAGGACTCGAACTCGAGGTTCGAATTTGTCCTCGCACGACTCTCCTCTCGCTGCCCTCGGTTTACTATCTCTCTACTACACTGACCTGAAATAATAAAGCACAACAATGCCAGAAATAAATCTTTAAAAACACAAATCAAAAAACCCTACAATCTCAAATTTAGCATAATATGCCACTGACATTTATGTATACATTGACATGGTTGATATCTGCTGCGAAATGTGTGTTTCTATATCTGCTGCTATTTAAAATGCCTCATTGTATTGCTAGTATTGCTATTTTGGTGCTAGTGTCTTTGTCTACATATTTTAACCATGCACTTTATTTGACATGGCTGATATTATAATAGGAATAGTTGACATATCTGACTAATTTTCCTTATTTCTTTCTTCCTCTATTCTTGCCCCCCCCCCTTTTTTTTTAAACTTCAAATGTTTGGGGCTTTAAGATAAAGAATTTCACCAACTCTAGTATACCTTGTAAACCTGTGATGTGACAATAACGTTTACTCTGAAAAATATTATCCAGTGCACGGCGAAACGCGTGTAATGACATCCGCATAAGCTATGCTGTAGTTATGTGCAATTTTCAGTTAATGGTCGCCAGTGGTGCTGTTCCATATTGGACGGCATCGGGAAGCGGGTTGCTGATATTTGCAACGAGCATACTGGAATATGAGACGATAACACACAGTACTTTCATGACACCCATTATATTAAATAGATGGTATATACTATAGAATATAGTTAGTTGTGCTCTCATTCTCTCATGGGAAACGATATACAAGCTAATTAAATCTCTCCAGCTTTGAATACAAGAGTCAATACAAGATGTTTGGACTGGAGCACTTTGAACGTATAGCGACACCCTACCTGAAGAGGAAGTTCCTAAAATAATTGTAAATAAAGTAACTAAAGCTGTCAAATGCTGTATTTTCCATTGTAAAGTAACAATGAAAAATACATTTTAAAGTACCTACTGTGCAGTGTGCATAGTAACTTGTTTGGTACTTGAGTAAATGTACTTAGTTACTTTGCACCACTGAGCAGCCAATGACTGACAGGCTAAGCGCCACCAGCTGTAGTAATTGCTACAGTGCAGAGGGACATGGGTTGATATTAATGGTCTTAACTCAAAATGTATACGTCACACAGCTTAGTTATTTTTGATTAA